>NC_028641.1:19402111-19404415 GCF_001406875.1 Solanum pennellii | reverse complement strand
GACCATACAAAGGGAATATTCTGCTTAGTTAAATTTGTTAGCTGCGAAGCAATAGAACAAAACCCCTTGACAAATCGACGGTAGTAGCTAGCTAAACCAACAAAGCTTCTTACCTCTGTAACATTAGTAGGTCTTACCCAACTCTTCACTGCTTCAATCTTAGAAGGATCCACCATCACTCTATCCTTAGAAACCACGTGCCCCAAGAAGGACACTGAATCTAGCCAAAACTCACACTTGGAGAATTTGGCATAAAGCCTTTTCTCCCTCAACAACTCCAATACAATTCTCAAATGCTCCTCATGTTCTTTCCTGCTCTTTGAGTATATCAGTATATCATCAATGAATACAATAACAAAGAGATCCAGATATGGCTTAAAAATCCCGTTCATCAGACTCATGAAAGCAGCAGGGGCATTCGTAAGCCCAAAAGACATTACTAAGAATTCGTAATGCCCATACCTGGTTCGAAAAGCAGTCTTTGGCACATCTGCTGCCCGTATTTTCAATTGATGATAACCGGATCTCAGATCAATTTTAGAGAAGACACAAGCACCTTGTAACTGATCGAACAAATCATCAATTCGAGGAATAGGATACTTGTTCTTAATAGTTACCTTATTCAGCTGCCTGTAGTCTATGCACATCCGAAGGCTTCCATCCTTCTTTTTCACAAATAAAACAGGAGCGCCCCAAGGGGATGCACTTGGTCTAATAAAACCTTTACTTAACAACTCCTGAAGTTGGGCCTTTAACTCCCTTAACTCAGCTGGAGCCATTCTATAAGGGGGGATGGAAATGGGGCGAGTACCCGGCTCCAGATCGATACAGAAATCAATATCCCTATCCGGTGACATACCAGGAAGGTCTGCAGGAAACACTTCCAGAAACTTGCAGACTATCAAAACAAACTCAATCGAAGGTCCTTGGGAAGTATCATCCTTGAGATGGGCCAAGAAAGCTAAACAACCTTTACTAACCATCCTCTTAGCGCGAAGAAAAGAGATAATACGGATCGGGGTGGAAATGTAGTCACCCTCCCACACTTCTGTCCCAGGCTTGGCCAAGGTCACAGTTTTAGCATTACAATCTAAGATTGCAAAATATGGAGAAAGCCAAGTCATACCCAGAATTACATCAAAATCCACCATTTCTAGGATAATCAAGTCTACATAGGTATTGCCCCCTACAAAAGTCACAAGGCAAGACCTATTCACCTTCTCAACTATCACAGACTCACCCACAGGAGTGGAGACACTAATAGGCATATCAAGCAATTCGCAATGTAAATCAAGACCAATAGCAAATGAGGAAGATACATATGAAAATGTGGATCTAGGATCAAATAATACAGAAGCCATGCAATCACAGACCAAAAGATTACCTGTGATAACAGCATCAGATGTCTCTGCTTCAGACCTCCCGGGGAAAGCATAACAATGGGCCCTATAACCTGTCTGTCCATTGCCCCTATCATGTTGCGCCGCAGCAGTTCCAGCTTGCCCGCCATCCCGATTGATTGGGTGACCACCATTAACTTGGCCACCGCGTCCTCCAGAATGATGGCCTCTCCCATGACCACCTCTACCTCTAACTATTGGGGGTCTGTAACTCGGTTTTGGACAAAACCTCCTAATATGTCAAGTCTCTCCACATCCATAACACTCTCTGGAGTCAAGCATAGGTCTCTGTGAGAACGAAGGAGTCTAGGAATGACCTCCAAACTCAGAGAATTGTTGACCGGTCTGCGGTGGACCCTCAGCTACAGCCTGCAGGGAAGACTGAATAGGGCGGTTTTGGTAACCTCCTGAACTCTGCCCTCTGGAGTAAGAACCTCTAAACTCACCTCCCTTACGGAACTTCTTAGATGTCGACGCCATGGTGAAGTCGTCTGGCTTCACCCCCTCCACTTCTATCACAACATCAACCACTTCCTGAAAGGATTTGGCTGCAGCAGCTACCTGTAAGGCTGGGATCCGCAAATCTGACCTCAATCCCTTCACGAAACGGCGAATCCGCTCTTGTGGACAGAAACAAAGCTGAGTGGCATACCTAGATAGTGCACGGAATTTAGCCTCATACGCAGCAACAGACATCCTTCCTTGCTCTAGGCTCAGGAATTCATCTCTCCTCCTATCCCTCAAAGTTCGGGGTATATACTTCTCCATGATTAAGCTAGAGAATGATGCCCAATTCATAGGTGGTGCCTGTGCTGATTCACACTCAACATGCGACCGCCACCACCTTTTGGCATCCCCTGAAACTGGTAGGTCACAAACTCTACCCCGAATCGTTCTACTATGT
>NC_028641.1:19367740-19400268 GCF_001406875.1 Solanum pennellii | reverse complement strand
ATTACTAAATCTAAGAGTATTTAAGAAACTAAAATAAGTAAATGAATGGTCCATGCCCGAACTTCAAGAACATCAAGACACGAATGAGATAATCCAGTCCAAGCTAGGAACAATAGCTCACCCTGAAATCTGATATGCTGAAGACTGGCTAGAATTGCGGACGAGTTGAAGTTGATGGCACGTTTGCTGCATTCCATAATTAACAAAGAAGGGAAATAAAAGTAGGGGTCAGTACAAGTACTGAGTAGGTATCATCGGCCAACTCAAAATAGAAAGCAATATATATCAAGTAATAATATAAAATCAACTACGACACTCAACAGGTAACAACAACAAGTACAGAACCCTTTGACAACAACAACAAGCACATCTAGTAGGGCTCAAGCCTCCACACCATACTCATTTGGGAATTAGGTTCTTTAAATTGAGTATATCATCATAATTCAAGATTCATTCTCTTTATTCCTCTTGTGTCGGAACGTGACACTCCGATCCCCTAATACTACGTGTCGGTTCGTGACACCCGATCCATTAACCTCATTCTTTTAGTTCATCAAGCCTTCCTTTATACCAAGGCATCATCATTAATAGAGTGGATTTAAAGTTTTTAAGATTCCATAGTATCATCATTATAATCCATCACAATTTACATAATCACAATCATGCAACAACACAATTAAGCGCATAGAAGACTTTACAATACCACCCAATACATATCAATCGCTATTAACGACCTGTTTAGTTGATTCGAGCAGCAAGATTATTGACATAGAAACTGGCTGAGTCGACGGAATAGTCGACGGACCGTCATGGTCACGACGGACCGTCGGGGGGTCATCGTTCCAAAACACTTAAACTCTGAAAATCTGGGTACTGGGATCAACTCTCTGAACTTCACGACGGACGTGCAGGACGGACCGTCGTAGCCACGACGGACCGTCACTGACCTTTGGGTGAAAGTGAGTCTCTGAACTTTGTGACGCACGTGCAGGACGAACCGTCGCAGGTACGACGGGCCGTCACGAGTGGCGTAATTCCACCTGGGTCGGATTTCTGCTAAAGTTTTAAAGGGGTGTTTTGGACTATTCCTGATTATAATTATAAAATTTGTGGGTTAATGTTAATAATTTAATTACTTGGGGGTTAAAGGAGATAACCTTGAAATAAATAGTGGGTTACTTTTATCATCTTTTATACTTAATTATTTGATAATTAGGGTAAAAGAAAAAGGGTTTGAAGAAGAGAAAATTTAAAAAGAAAAGAAGAGAGAACGAGCGAGAGAGAGAGAAGAACGAAGAGACAGCAAGGACATTGGAGAAGTAGATTGCTTGATCACGATTCTTCGGTGGAGGTAGGTTATGGTTTATGCTATTTCATAGTAAACTCTTAATAGCGATTGATATGTATTGGGTGGTATTGTAAAGTCTTCTATGCGCTTAATTGCGTTGTTGCATGATTGTGATTATATATAAATTGTGATGGATTATAATGATGATACTGTGGAATCTTAAAAACCTTAAATTCACTCTATTAATGATGATGCCTTGGTATAAAGGAAGGCTTGATGAACTAAAAGAATGAGGTTAATGGATCGGGTGTCACGAACCGACACGTAGTATTAGGGGATCGGAGTGTCACGTTCCGACACAAGAGGAATACAGAGAATGAATCTTGAATTATGGTAATATACTCAATTTAAAGAACCTAATTCCCAAATGAGTATGGTGTGGAGGCTTGAGCCCTCATAGATGTGCTTGGTGTTGTTGTCAAAGGGTTTTGTACGTGTTGTTGTCAAAGGGTTTTGTATGTGTTGTTGTCACCTGTTGAGTGTTGTAGTTGATTTTTATACTATTACTTGATATATATTGCTTTCTATTTTTAGTTGGCCGATGATACCTACTCAGTACTTGTACAGACCCCTACTTTTATTTCCCTTCTTGTTTAATTATGGAATGCAGAAAACGTGCCATCAACTTCAACTCGTCCGCAACTCTAGCCAGCCTTCAGCATATCAGATTTCAGGGTGAGCTATTGTTCCTAGCTTGGACTGGATTCTCTCATTCGTGTCTTGATGTCCTTGAAGTTCGGGCATGGACCATTCATTTACTTATTTTAGTTTCTTAAATACTCTTAGATTTAGTAATTTGAGGATAGATGTTCTTGTGATGATGACTTCCAGATTTTGGGGATAATAGTTGATAAATTTTAGAATGTTTATTTATTGGTTTTATTAATAAGATTTTGAGTCTTCCGCATTATGTTGGGGTTTAGATCTGTTGGTTCGCTCACATAGTAGGATAAGTGTGGGTGCCACTCGCGGCTCGTTTTGGGTCGTGACAACATTGCTCTGTGGTTTATTTTAAATTTTATAATTGGTGAGAGTTTTAAATATAACATCTGAAATAAAAGAGACTAAACTGAACTAACTTACTATCTTTCTATGAAGCCTCTAAAAATACTATGATGAATATTGGCGAAAATCCAACAACATTCTGAAATTTAAAGACTGAAAAACATATAAAAGAATCCTTCGGAAAGCAAGAAGGCTCACCACTGACTATGAGTTCTCAAACTGGATCAATGATGCGGTGGATGTTGATCCTTGTTACCAGCGTATGCATCATAAAATGATGTAGGACAACTGACATCAGTATATTGAATATACGAGTATGCGAGTTGAAAAGCTAAAAAACGACTTAAGCTTGATGGTAATAAATTGAACTTACCTTCGCTCTACTCAACTCAGAATAGACTTTTTGTAAGGAGTATTATTTGACATGATTGACTTTGATGTAAATGGAGGGAAAGATGACATGTTTCTAGAACCTGAAGAAATTGAAAAACATACGCGTATGGTGAATTTAATATAATAATTACTTGAAATTGATTTGTTATGATAGAAAATTTTCTTTAATATATTTTGTAGGCTCAACTCGAAGAAATGGTTCAAGCAGATCCATCTCTACCTAATATAGAGATTGTTGGAAAATGTTGTGGACCTCAAACTTCTAGCCATGTATTTGGGTTAGGGGGTGGAGTAAAAGCAAGAGAATTGAAAATTGGCACTTCCTCTAAGGCTGAATTATTGGCTGTGCTACGTTCGACTCGAAAAGATATCAAATCCTTGAATGAAGAAAACAAAATCTTGAATGAGGAAAATAAATATTTGAATGATCGATTGTCTACCATAGAAGATAAAATGAATAAAATAATGAATATGAAAGAACTCTTCCTTGCTCAGAAATCACATGTACCACCTACAACATCATCTGTTTCAATTGAATCACCATTGCCTTTTCAGCTGAACAAGTTAGTAACACTTAACCTTACTTTTTTATTTATTTTCTTTAGAGCTTGTTACTGTAGAGATGTGATTCATTTTTTAATATCTGCACTTCTCATCTTTCTTTAATTGTGATGGCTCTGTTTATCATTGTCAGCGTAACGGCAAATTTTATTTTTAAATTTTCAGCTATGTGGAAACACTGCTGCCAACTTCTCGTGTTTATCATATTTTGCCTGATTTTTGTTCATCCTTCTCGTCTCTTAAGATATCCTTTTTGCACTGCTTTAACGTCTTATTGCTGCCAACTAACACTGCTGCATGTTTCTCTGTTTTACTATTTTCTTCATAACGTCACAAACCTTTTTAAAAAAAAAATTGTTGGGCTGTAACACTGCTTCAAGCTTTTCTAGTTTACCATGTTCTGTCTAATTATAGTTCATCTGGCTTAACTTGTGTCCAGTTGATATGTTTTTTTCATTCATGATTGTTTGAATCTACTGCCTTAAATGCTACTTATGCAAGACCTATGTCGCCATAACAATACAAAAATGTCAAGATCCTCCAAAAGTATTGTATTTTTGGAGCGTTCGAGTAATATAATATGTATCCTTGTGTGTAGTCTTTGAATGTTAAAGTAATGATTAACTTGCAATCTAGTTTGGGATTTATATACGAACTTCGTGTAGTATTGAGGTATTGTTTATTGGTATTAACATTAAATATTTCTTTCTAGAAATACAAGTACCTTTCTTTTTAAGTGTCACTGTTAGTTAAATGTCATCTTTAATAGATTTGTGAATTATTGTGTATTGATGGTATTATCTGACAGTAGTTGTTAATACATTGTATCTCATTTTCTGAAGTTCCTTAAATTTACTTTGATCTTTGTTGTTCAGAGTTTTCGAGGGACGTGGAAATTTTGAGTAGCTTCCTTAGTTTACATCAAATCTTATTTCTCTAACTCTCCTTTGGACTTGCACTTTAAATTTATGGGGCGCCTAAGGAGGCTTATTGGTATGTGTCGGGTGTATATATCTACTTAGCGTAAAATTTCTGGAACAGCTACAACCTAACATTGTTGCTAGTTTCTCTGTTTTACACTTTCCTGCAAAGTTAGCTGCCAATTTCTCAGTTTTACACTTCTGCTATGTTGATTGATGTATCTGAAACTGTATCTAATGGATTCTTTTCTTATTCCATGCAGATTTAGTAGATCTTCGCGAATATCATATGACAAAGACTAAGCTTTAAGTTTTTTCCCCTACTTTTGTTCGTTATTGAATGAGGATACAAGCTTAGAAGATGGACTAACTCATTCTTACTTTGCTATGAATGTTATGCAAAACCTTGGATGTTATAATTTTTTTTGTTGATCAAGCAAATACTGAAACTTACATCATGTGATGCTCACAAATTTATTGTAATCAATCGCACTCTTTATTATTTCTATCACTTTGCAACTCTTTCCATATCATCTTTTGTACCCAGATTTATAGTTATAATCAATTTGATATTTGTTAGTTTCTTGTGATAATCAATGGTTGTGGGATCAATGGTGATTAGTTAGAGACCATAATTATTGATTGGTCTCTAAAGGTCAATATAGGACCAATATTGTTGCTCATCTCTAAATCATAAATTAGGACTAGAATTACAACTTGTCTGTAGAGTAATTTTAGGACCATGTTGTTGTTGTTCCCTAAAACTACTCTAAGACCAGTTTGATATGGTCGCTAGAGCTAATATGCGAGCAGATTTTTAATCATCAATAATGGTATTCTAGAACCAGAACACACAAGTCTCAAAAGAGTTACTAGGACTAGGTTGCGTCAGGTCGCAAAAGATTTTTAACGACCTGAATATCAAGGTATTAATGGTCCCTTTGAGAATAGACATGCAGACCCTTAAAGTATTACGGAACCAGTGTTTTTTGTTGTCTCTAAAAAATTCAGGGACTAGTTTTTTGAAACAGTCCTAATTGACCAATAGCGACAGCAATTTCAGGGACGAGTGACAACAAGATTTTTCTGGTCTCAATTGCTCGTTTGGGACTAGATTTAAATTTTCACGGACTAGATTTCCCTTCCTTAGAGGCTGATTTTCTCGTATTGTTGATTTGTTTGGTACTAGGCATACCGTGTTTGTGCTTGTGTTTTGTGAGGAATTAAATAAAATATTGATGGGGTTATCCACCTAACAGGTGCTTTAGTGGTGCTGATGGCAGCCACAGAGCGTGAGGAAGATATCGAAGTGTGGTTTTATGTCGCCGCTTGGTTACACATTTTCTTGAAAAAAGGTATCGATTAATCAAATCTCTTATGTTGGAACTACTCATAATTTTGCGTTCTTTAAAATCCATGAGTTGTCGCAAATTCTTAAAGTCTTCCTCTGTCCAAGAGGTAGACATTGTTTAGGCTAGTTGTTCTTGTTCTTCTTCCTCTTTTACTAGATTAGCCCATTTTTTTGAACTAGAAATTGGAATAGGATTTCCATTCCTGAGGAAAGATGGTGGAATTCATCTCATGGCGTAACATGCCGAAGTTTGATATTATGGTCGGTTTACCCCTATGTGGTAGTTGAGGGTTGCTATTTAGTAACTGAATTTTTTTATTGTTGATAAACCAAAAGTAAAGGGGTCTTGGAAGGCTAATGTTCAGCCGCTGCTTCAATCTCATCCTATGTTCTTACTTTTAATAGATCCATTTTCTATTTTTTACCCATAATTACCTACCTTGAAAGAATTCTCGAGTAAGAAAGTCTAGGATAGAGTTTAAGCTCCCTTTGATATATTATATATCAAAATCAAAAATAGATAAAATAACTTTCCATCTAGCAAATATATGCTCAGAAGCATTGTTTGGACATCAATTTGCAAAATTGATTTTATTGCTAAAATTAATGCGTAGTAATATTTTTTGATTTAGTAATAAGATTAAAATTTTGAGATGCATAACATAATTGCAAAAATTTTCTTTTTAATAGTAGGATAATCTTGTTGGGTCTTATTCCAATTCTTGGATGCAAATACAATGATATGATCCTTTTCATTTTGTCTTTACTTTAAGATCCCACCATAACCTATGTCAGAAGAATCTGTCTCAACTATTTTAAAAATAGAGGGGTCAAGAAGTGATAAGCATTGAAGATCCCCTGCTTTAAGTTTGATCTCCTTAACAACATTTGTGTGGAAGTTCGTCCGTAGGGAAGGAGGTTTCTTTAGTCTGTCATGGAGAGGCTTCCATAAATTGCTCAGACCCGGGATAAAGTATGCTACATAATTGACACACCCCAAAAATCGCTGAAGCTGGGTTTTATCAAGAATTTGATAAGCAAATTTATCAGCAAATTGTATGGACCGTTTAATAGGGACAATAGTGCCTTGTTAGGATATTGTGCATGTAACACTTCAAAAATCCAAGACGTGTCTTCAAGTGTAATATAAGTGTCATGAGGTCCAAACACTGTTTTAAGGCCTACTTTAGTAAATATAGGTCATTTAGAAAGTCTAGAAACCAAAACGTCCAAGAACATCCAGAAACTAGTTCTAGGAGGTACTAGCATGTCTAAGCCTATTTGACGAGCTTTTAGGAGTTGGAAATCCATGAAAATTTGTGTAATGATAGTTAATAGGTGTTAAAGTCAATTCATGGTGGAATCAGACGGGTACGACTCCCCAAGGACCAACCAAGGGCCTTTGAGGAGGACCCTTGCACGTTGGTGTCAATATTGTCAGGGTAGTGCGCACCCACGAAAGATCAATCGACGGGGCATGTGTTGATTGACCAGGAATAGATGCCAACCTTCGACCAACACTTAGAAATTTTTTTGGAGGCCCTCGTATGCATAGTCTCTGATCAAGACGATGGATGTGCAGCATGGAAGGGTAAAGTGACCGTCGACTCACAGACAGACCGTTGATCGGGGACTCGTCTGTGAGGGTCCATTTTCCTGCTTTTGTTAAGTTAAGTCCTAAATAATTAGTTAAGTGGTTATGTGGTTTAGTTAGGGGAACCTAACCCTAATTAATCTGATTACAACTCTCAAAACAAACCATTTTCCTTCTCACTTCTTTCTCTCTCTATTGGGAGACGCCATTGAAGACTATCTTGGGAAGGTATTCGGGGGATGTAATGGGACGAACTCACCATCAAATATTCATCAAACGTGAGGTATGGTATCCAATTCACCTTTGAGACCTCTTTCCTCAAAGGTTTCCTTCAAAGTATTTTCAAAAGTTGGGTTTTCATTTGTGTTCTTCTCAATCTCGAAAATCAGGTTATGAATTTGTTTTTCTATATTATCTATTGGATAATATAAATATATTAAGATGTATTCTAACTAAATTGTGAGATATATCTTGTTTTTTTGGTATAGTTTGTAGATGATGACCTTTAACCCTTAACCCTAGGTTTGACATTGATATGAATTAGGTTGGAAATGGTTCAATTGACTTGGTTATTGATTGAATTCTTATACAATGATGTTGTTACATTGATCATGAACAAATTTTAGTAAATTGTAGTCGTTCGTGCTAGTTCTTGAGAAGATGATCTAGGGTAGGAAAATAATTGACCTAAGTGTCTTGTCTTAAGCTATGATCTAGTATTGAATTGTAATGTAGTGATTCTCATAGCCTTGTTATCACGTTGATTATTGACTTATGATAATGTATAACCAAATTTGGTTGAATTGAGGATTTATAGTAAGACCTTGATGATGAATCATGAATAAGACTTGGTAAGTCTTATGATATCTATCCTTTACTTGAAATTGTGGTTAAGTATGATTAAGTCATGAAATGGTATTGGAGTATGCCTTTTATTAGGATCGATAGGGTGGTATGATGTTGAATTGAAATTTATTGACTATGTTGTGAGGTTGATTAATGTGTATATGTTGTAAGGATGGTGATGACTATCAATGTGCCTTATTATGATATGAAATGCTAATGTGCTAACCTCACTTATATGAATTGTAAGGCAAGGACTTACACTCATGCAATTCTTATTGAGCTATTGATGATGATGATCATACAAGGAGTATACCTATGACCTAAATTAAGCTATGATTGATAATTAAAGGCTTAAAGACATTTTAATAAAGGGACATAGCTTAGCACCGAGTGAACTTGACAATAGGAGGTGATGACTTCCCATAGAAGAAGATTCACCCCATTGTCATAAATGTGGTGTTGACTCCCCAAAAAGGGATACTGATCCAATGGATTCCGAGAGAAGGCCCCAATTGCCAAATGGTATGTAAAGGAATTATACCTATCTCTTAGTTCTTGATCTATGTTTCCCCCATAGGAAGACTAGCTAGTGGGTCCACCTAGAAAGCTACGCTTATGTTTGATTTTACTTTGGCTAGTAGGCCACCTTCCATAGATGTAAGGTTTGACACCATCAGATTCCACCACTTAGCTATGTCGATTAAGGCAAGTGTTCCCTAAGTTAAAAATGAACAAATGAAGATAAACTAACTAAAGTGATTTGAGAGGTTTAACTTTGCCTAGGTAAGGGTATAGGACTATACCTATGCCTTGCACTAGTCTACCTTGATGGAAGCTTTAGAAGGTTTATATTATGTATGTATATGATAATGAATGCAAAATATGATAGTATTATGACTTTACATATAAATGATACTATATGGTGATTGATACTCTTATGAACATGCAATTGGTCTATGTTGTTAAAAGTATGATGTCGAATATTTAAAAAAAGTTATGTTATGTGAAGTTGAATATTAACCATGATTCTTGTTGGGTCACTTGATTGAGTAAGGTTATGGGGCTTTTCATTGTTATTGCACTTGTTGGCTTATGAGGATACAAGGATAGTAGTTTTGCTTTATTATGATATGATGAATTGTTATCCATGCTTGTGATGTAGTAACTTGATGATAGGGTTATATTAGATAATGAGTTAAAGTATGTTATTCACATTGAATTTATGAATATGCCTTTTTGAATTATATGTTTCCTTTGATGATGCATAAGGTTTTCAAGGAATAAAGTAGCATATTTTTATAACATGTCCTTTTTAGCATGATATGATCTTATATGTACATATAGTCTCATACTAACTACAAGTGGTGTACTAACCCCATTACTTCTTTTTTCCCAAACATTTTAGGTTCAAGTCGTTGAAGTGTTTTTGGAAGGCGACTTGAAGAAGACTTTGTTCCTTTGATCATCCAAGTAGGGTAGGTCCTTGTTTTCCGAGGGCGATGCTAATATCGAGCTTATGTTGTTGTTTAATTCTAAAACTCGTACATTCTATCACTTTTCGTTTGAGTATGGATTGTGTAAGCCTATATGTGGCTCTCTTTACATTGATGTATGGGCTATGCTCAAATTTCTAATCGTGTTAGATGATTATGAGATGAGACAAACCTTTGAAGACTATATTCTATCTTATATATACTCACGTGCAATAAAAGTAGAAGGCTATGTAACCTTCCTATACGAAGGGTCTATATATACTCGATATATATATATATACACATATACACACACACACACACACACACACACACACACACACACACACACATATATATATATATACATATATATATTTATCTATATATATGTATATGTATGTATATATATATATATGTATATATATGTGTGTATATATATATATATATATATGTATATATATATATTATGTGTATATAGAGGTCTATGTAAATATCCAGGTAGAAGTAATGATAATTTATAATATTTCTGCTAAATTCGACTTATGTATGTGATGATGTAAGCTAATAGTTTAGTCTTAGTCCTCCAAAAGGATGACAACGCCAGTTACGTTTAGGGGGTAAACCCGGATGTGACAAACTCGGTATTAGAGCATGAGGTTGAATTATCATTGGATTTAATATATCTCTCAACCATGTCTATGCAAGTTCGTGTTGATAATTGTGAAGCGTGCCATACTAATGGATGGGAATCTACATGATGCCTAGGAAACTCTCATTTTCTTGGAAATCTTATATCGTGCCATTAGAGTATACTTGTGGTGTGCTTGTGCATCTAATCCGATTGTTGTGATTATATGAATAATGAACATTGGAATGAATTCTACACGAAGGCTTGAAGAGGATATTGCTAATGTGGGAGCTCCTCCCAGTAGTGATAAAGTTCCTCCTCTTGAAGAAAATGCTAATATGGAACAAGATACGGTCAATCATCCACCCATGATGGATGGTGATATAAGGGCTTTCCTTATCCAGTTTTCTCAAGCCTAAGCTATGAAGACCCAATCTAACTGAGAGGTTGTACCCCGTCCTCATCAACAAGTTACTACTATGGCTTCCCGTATAAGGGACTTCACCTACTTTGTACGGGTCTAAGGTTGAAGAAGACACCCAGGAGTTCATCGATGAAGTCTATAGGATACTGTTGGATATGGGGTTGTCCACAAGTGAGAAGGTCGAGTTGGCCACCAGATCAACTCAAGCACGTAGCTCAAGAATAATATGTGCAATGGAGAGATAATAGGCCTTCGAGGGGAGGTCCGGTGAACTGGGAGATCTTCAAGAAGGCTTTTCTTGATCAGTTCTTTCCTAGGGATATGAGAGAATCTAAAGTGGTGGAGTTCATCAACCTTCATCAAGGAGGTACGAGTGTTCATGAATACTCTTTGAAATTTGCTAAATTGTCGAAATATGCTCCTTCTTTGGTTTCTGATCCTAAAAAAATGAAATGAATTGCTTTTTGATGGGGGTGTCGGATGATTTTCAAAACAAGTGTCATTCGACTATGATACATGATAACATGAACATTTCTCGCCTTATGGTACATGCCAAACATGTGGAAGAAGAAAGGGCTAAGAGGAAGAGTAGAGAATCTTAGCGGGCGAGACCTTTTGATGAAGGTTCTTTAAAGAATAGGCTTGAGATACACGACAATCCTAGATTTTAGAAGAGGGTTTCTAATCAAGTTCCATTCGAGTTTCGTAAGGCTCGTGATTATATGGTAACTAAACCGAGAGCTCAAGAGGGAAGGAGTGGAAACTCACCACATGAAAAGCTACATGTGACAAGTGCGGAAAGGGTCATTTTGGTGAATGTTTTATTGGAACGGGCCATTGTTTTGGTCGTGTCAAGAGTGTCCTCAAGTTTAGGGATTTCCCTAATTTAAAGTGGCAAGAAAAGGTTGGTCAAGCAAAAGAAAGTGGTTCAAATGAGGCTCCAAAGAAGAACCACTTCTATGCTCTCCGCTCTACGGGTGAGCAAGAGACTTCTCCCGACGTGGAGACCGGTATGTTGAAAGTCTTCTCTATAGATGTTTATGCCTTACTTGATCCTGGTGCTACCTTATCATTTTTTACCCCTCTAGTAGCCAAAAAGTTTGACATTTGCCCAATATATTGGATGAACCTTTTATAGTGTCTATTTCGGTGGGTGAGGCGGTTGTTACAAAAAGGGTGTATAGAAATTGTCCTATAATGTTGCCCAATAGAGTTTCTTATGTTGAACTAGTAGAACTCGATATGCTTGATTTTTGATATTATATTGGGTATGTATTGGTTGCATGCTTGTTTTTCTTCTATTGATTGTAGGACAAGGGTGGTGAATTTTAGCTTTCCAAATGAACCCGTTGTAGAGTGGAAGGGGGGAAATTTTATTCCTAGAGGTTGCATCATCTCTTGTACAAAAGCTTGCAAAATGATCTCTAAAGGTTGTCTATACCATATTGTAAGAGTCCAAGATCTAGACTCCAAAATTCATCCCATTGAGTAGGTCCCCGTAGTGAGTGAATTTTCGGAGGTCTTTCCTAATGACTTTCCCGATGTTCCTCCCGAACGAAACATTGATTTTTGTATTGATTTGACACCGGATACATCACCCATTTAAATTCCTCTTTATCGGATGGCTCCAACCGAATTGAAAGACTTGAAGGCACAACACAAAAGATTTACTAGACAAAGGCTTCATAAGACCTAGTATTTCTCAATGAGGTGCTCCGGTTTTGTTTGTGATGTAGAACGATGGGTCTTTAAGAATGTGTATCGATTACCAACAACTCAATAAAGACATAATCAAGAACAAGTATCCTCTCCCTCGAATTGCTGACTTGTTTGATCAACTCCAAGGGGCAAGCAACTTTTCTAAGATTGACTTAAGGTCGGGCTTGTCACGACCGGAATCTAGACCCCAGAAGAGACCAGCGCCGTTGACCTTTCAGAGATCGCAGACAAGCCTACATACGTCATTCTTACTTCATCTAGGTTAATTTTAGAGGAAAATTTGAAACTTTTTGATTTTTAACATGCTTACTAAACATTTTACTACATACGTAATTGTTCACCATCAACCATCTAACATTAAGATCATCAAATGAAAGAAACAATTTATTATAACGATAAAGATGTACTTGCCAAATTAGTACCAATACAATGATTGGAAAAAAATGGGAAAGAAATGCTAGTGGAACATACTCCACTAGCTCAATCTTACAACTAAGGTAGAATTTAAATGGGCAAGCATCCTCAAAAGCATGAGGGCCTACCAAGTCCGGATGAATGCTCGACGTCCGGATGACTACAGCGTTGATCCTGTAGCTCTAGCGTCCACCTGTGCCTGAACCTAAAAGTTTAGAGTTGTATAGGGTTAATGCACACTTGTACTAAGTATTGGTATATGCAATCACACACCAAGGACATGCATGAGTAATATTAGCTCTTTCCTGACGACATGATTATAGAAGGTCAAGTTAGTGGACTTGCCAAATTGAGATTAAGAAAGTAAATGATCTTTCCAAATTTGAATTAGGAAAGTTTATGAGCTTTCCATACTTGGATCAGGAAAGGTATGCCATGAGGGTAACATGCATCATCATACTTAACATTTTGCACACAGCACACAACGGCATACACATAGCACATTTTATAATTCCTATAACACATAACGTTGTTCATATCATTCATTCGTATGACATGAGACCTTTGAATCATGGACTTGACAATAAGACTTCCTAAAAATGATGGCTCAACATATGGTGCCTCAACTAGGTAGTCTGCATTAGAAAACACAGAGTCTGCTTCGTTCATTCATACGTACTTCATTTCATTTCATTCATGGGCTAGTGTAAACACAAGTTATACCTTGGATGTAGTTTGAGACTTTCATTGGGTTCGTTGTGCAATGACCAAGAATGACCTAATGTCATTACTTGAATCTAACTAACCTCTTGATTATACTATCCTAACACCTTTGGTATCATTCGTTTCATTATGTGCATCATTTGAGGCTGGCCTCATTCATTTATTGGGAACTTTAGCTTTAACCTAAATATATCATATGAGAATCATGAAATCAAGTGTCATGAAACCCCACACCAAAAAGAGGTGGAATCACCAGCCAAAGTTACCAAAAACATGCTTGCGTACAAGAGAATTGAACCCCGCTAGATCGCTATATTTGAAGTATAGGTTCGAAGACTAGGATATATAAGGAGACCCTTACCCGGCATGCCGGACAGTCTCATCTCATGAGAGTTACGTTAACCTTCGTCCTACCCAAAATAAGGCATCACCGCTCACAACTAGTCTATCGGTGCTCAGTATAAAGTTCCATTACATTCAACTCATACGTCATGTAAGCTGGGTTCTAGTATGAGGACATCATAGCTCAATAGATGTTTTCTCAACCCATCATTAGTATTAAGTGTGTATATCTCAATACTTTCATTGGAGTGTTCATAGAGACTGGTCTCTTCATTAACTTTAAACTCTCATAGGTGAGTACGTTTTGGTAACTTTTACTTAGGCTCATTTGAGATTGCTCTCATATTTTACATTATCCTCATATCATGTTGTCACCACATTAATTAACATTAGCACATTTTCTCTTCATAAATACTTACCCCTTTATATGAATATTCATTTCATCATATGCCAATGCACTTGGCAATTTAGTGTGTTTCACACTCTTACTTAACCCATTCTAGGTTTTACATCATTTCATTGTTCATTTAATTATTTCATTGTTCATTTCATCATATGCCAATGCACTTGGCCATTTCGTGTATTTTTCACTCATACTTAACCCTTCTAGGGTTTCATCATTTCATTAAATACATCTTAGGTTCACTTTCTTTTAAACATATGCTAGACTTATGGGTCTTTACATACTAGTCATGAGATTTCATTTATAGTTCGTTTAAATGACTCATATCTTCCTGAGATTATGTAGTACAAGACTTATGCATCTTGTATGTACGCTAAGATCTCGATTTCGATCTAAGTAGGCATCATTATTCTTGAACAATTAATTCACGAATGACTTATGTATTAAAAAGGAATTTGGGCAAGGGAACCCAATTTCGAATCCCTTAGACAATACTCACATTTTTTCATTTATTGTATTTTGGTCCACATGACATTGGGACACTACATCGAGCCGCAACATCAACGTTTCCTCTTTATTTTTCTCCTTTGAATTACCTTTTACTTGGACGAGGGGTTGTGGGATAGAACCCCCCCCCCAACCCCTTTTATTTTTTTTCATTAAATTCTCCTTGTAAAAATTCGTATAGACCATGAGGTTCTGGGATCAAACCCCCACAACCTATATTTATTTTTCTTTTATTTCGTAGCCTGCCTAGAGGTTGTGGGTTCGATTCCCACGCCTCACCTTTCTTTTTTTTTTTATTTTCCCTTTCTTCTTTACTCTCCTTCACAGCTTTGAGGTCGTGGGTTCGATTCCCACGCTTCACATTCCTTTTATTTTATTTTTTTCCTTTGCTTCCACTCGATGCCTGGAGATCGTGGGTTCGATTCCCACGACTCCCATTTTTATTTTATTAATTTTTGTACTTTACTTTTCAGCCTGCACACCAAAGATCAATCCCCCTTGACCCCATTTCCCTTTTTATGTTTTAGTGCTTTTCAAGGGTGAGGTCGCGAGTTTCGATTCCTAATGACCTCACCTAATTTATACCAATTTAAATTTCCAAATTTATACATCTGTGTTTAGCCGAAATGAACATATAATTTGCTGGAAATTTTGTCACATTTTACAGCTCACTTCCTTCAACATTTACACTTAAATTCATTCGGTAATTTATAGATCATTTAATACATTTTTGGGTGCATTGGTCATAGATTCGTTTAGCAAACAGATTGATACTTAAATCTGCCACACTTTTATTTTAATTAACATCACGATTAACATCAACATGTGTACATGAAATATAAAGAATTATCATTCCATTTAAATTCCTAAACCATGAACAATAGCCACGACAACACACACATGCACACGTAGTTACATTTTCGGAAACATCAACATAAGTCACATAATTTGACACATACATATAAACACATAATAATCACGAAAACACGTTTCATACTTAGTTTTTCACCAGAAAACATAACCAACCTATGATTCAATGGGAGCTAGTGAAAAGGAAATGCAACGGGAAACAATCCTAGTTTGCTGAATAGATTCGTCTGAACCTTAGGGGTCTCTTGGGAAAGGGACAAAGAGAGAAGAGAACCCATACCTTTTTGACATTCAAACCTCGACATGGTTCCCAAAGAACTCCTCCAAGCACACGTCCAACACTAAAAGTTCAAAACCAAACTCGACGGAAAACCTTCTCTTTGCCTACGTAATTGATTAACGTTATTTTTTCTTATATTTGTGTGTGAGTTATTCAAGTGTGAAGAAATTTGGTTTACCTACAGTTTTTGGAGTTATTTTTTGCAGAGAAAACGTGAATGAGAGTGATAGAGACGTGAGAGAGAGATGAGCGTGGGAGAGAGAGTTTTCTTAGTCTTAGGAGTCTAGTTTAGGACTTAGTCAAATAAGGTTTTATTTAATTATTAAAAATCTGACATTTCCTTTTATTTTAAATCAGCTAATAACTTATAAATATAAATTAGTTACATTAATTTACCAACTTAAATTAAAAACAGTTTAATTCATTGCTTCCATCTAGGTTCGAACGCAGGTGGAGCAAGACTTCACTTCAAGAGCCCAATTTCTGCCCTCTCTCCCCAAAATGACCCTCCACCTTATTAACTAAATAATTAATTATATATTTAGGGTAATTATGATACTACCCTTATCCTGAAAAAAGACCATTTTAACCCTAGACCCTCCAAACCTAAGATTTCCTCTTTTTAAGTCTGGTAAAGACTCCTTCGAGTAAATCTTCATATTCGAGAGCCCTACATGGTTGTACCCAACCTTTCCTAGGTTAAATAACTCCCCAAGTTAGTTGGCTTGGATTTAGCAACGATTTCGAGGTCTGTTTTTACGCGCATCAATCTGTGTGAACCTGGTCTAATCGTTGGCATTCTAGAAACATTAAGCATTACTTAGCATATCCATTTTTAGGGTTGTTATAAGGCTATCACCAACTTAGGGTGAAAGGTGAGGATATGCCAAAGACGTCATTCCGGACTAGATATGATCATTATGAGTTCTTAGTAATGTCTATTAGTCTCACTAATGCTCTGACGGCGTTTATGGACCTAATGAAGGGTGTTGAAATGTCTTGACTGAAAACATCTTGGTATATTCAAAAAATAAGGGTGAGCACATGAACCATTTGAGGGTAGTGTTGAAAGTACTTAAAGAACATCGATTGTTTGCCAAGTATAGCAAATGTGAGTTTTGGTTGAGGTCGGTGACATTCCTTGGTCCTATAATATCTAGTGAGGAAGTTGAGGTTGATCCAAGGAAAACGAAGGCGGTGAGAATTTGGCCTCGACATTGACTCCAACTAATATTAGAAGTTTTTTGGACTTGGAGGGTTATTATCGGAGGTTTGTGGTGGGCTTGCGTCCATTGCGTCTCCATTGACTACTTCAACCCAGAAGTGTAAGAAATTTGAGTTTTCGGAGGCATGTGAGAAAAGCTTCCAAATATTGAAAGATAGGCTTACTTCCGCGCCGGTGTTGACCTTACTTGAAGATACAAAGTTTTTTATGTGTATTGTGACACATCCCGAATGGGTTTGGGGTGTGTAATTATTCAATAGGGGAAAGTGATAGTCTATTCTTATAGGCAACTAAGGTGCATAATCGAAACTATGTAACTTATGACCTCGAGTTAGCGGCCGTAGATTTTGCCTTGAAAATATGGAGGCATTACTTGTATGGGTGTCCATGTTGATGTCTATACCGACCATAAAAGTCTCCAATATGTCATTAGCCAAGAAGAGTTGAATCTCTGACAAAGAAGGTGGTTAGAATTGTTGAAAGATTACGACATGAGCATCCTCTATCACCCCGACAAGGACAATGTTGTTGCAGATGCTCTAAGTCGTATGACTATGGGTAATGTGTCACACATAGATGAAGCTAAGAAAAACCTAGCAAAAGATGTTCATGGGTTGGCTAGTTAGGGTGTGAAGTTGGAAAACTCTCCGAATAGGGGTTTTCATGGTTTATAACAATTTCAAGTCATCGTTGGTAGTCGAAGTGAAATTGAAACAACACCTTGATAAACCATTGATGGAGTTCAAGGAATCGGCCCTCGGCAAGCTTAATTAGGCATCTCCCTTGGGAATGGTATTTTAAGGTGCCAAGGAAGATTGTGTGTTTCGAAGGTAGATGGGTTGATGGACCGGATCTTTGAGGAAGACAATGGGTCCCGCTACTCCATTCATCCGGGTTCGACAAAAATGTACCATGATCTTAGGGAAGTATATTTGTGGGAAGGTATGAAGAAGGACATAGAAGAGTTTGTTTCTAAGTTTCCAAATTATAAACAAGTAAAGGCCAAACATCAAAAGTTGTGTGGCTTACTACAAGAAATCCAAGTTCCTACTTGGAAGTGGAAAGACATCAACATGGATTTTGTAGTGGGTTTACCTCGGCTCAAAATCAATATGACTCTAAATGGGTGGTTGTGAATAGATTTAACAAGTCCGCGCACTTTATTCATGTCAAGTCTACTTATTCGGCGGAAGATTATTTTATGATCTTCATAGATGAGATTCTGCGTCGCTATGGTACTTTGTTATCCATCATATCGGATCAGGGTGCAAAATTCACATTTAGGTTTTGGAGGTCATTCCAAGAAGGTTTGGGTACTAAGGTGAAGTGGAGTATCGCTTTTCATCCACAAACGGAGGGTCAAGTGGAGCGTACTATCCAAACTTTTGAGGATTGCTTAGAGCTTGTATTACTGATTTCACATGGAATTGGGATAAGCATTTGCCTTTGGTAGAGTTTGATTATAATAATAGCTTTCATTCATACATTTCCATGGCTCCCTATCAAGACTTGTTGGTAGGAGATGTAGGTCTCCTATTGGATGGTTTGAAGTGGGAGAGCCTTTGCTTCTTGGTCCTGATTTGATTTATAAGACTTTGGAGAAAGTTAATATCATAAGGAACCGGTTGCAAACTTCCTATAGTCGGCAAAAGTCTTATGCCAATCATAGAAGAAGGTGTTTGGAGTTTGAAGAAGGTGATAAGGTGTATTTGAAAATTTCACCTATGAAAGGGGTGGTTAGGTTTGGCAAGAAAGGGAAGTTGAGTACTCATTGTGTGGGTCCCTATGAAATCTTGCAAACGGTTGGTAAAGTTGCCTATGAATTGAAACTTCCTAGTTAATTGACTTTGGTTAATACGATTTTCCGCTTTTCCATTCGTAAAAAGTCTTTTGGTGATCCCGAGTCTATTCTTCCTAATGAGGGTCTTGGTGTGAAGGATAAAATCTCTTGTGAGGAAGTTCCGGTTCAAATTCTTGATAGGAAAGTCAAGAATTTAAGGAATAAAGAGGTGGTTTCCGTAAAGGTGTGATGGAAGAATCACCTAGTTGAGGGTGCAACATGGGAGGCGAAGGCTGACATGAAGTCCTGTTACCCTCATTTGTTTGATAAATAAGTTTAGTAGTTCTTACTAATAATGAAAATAAATTCTAAAATTGAAGTCGCTTCGATTTTTTGGTGAAGTCTTGCGAAATGTGCATTTTTGAATAGTCTTATAGTGAATTACAGGAAGTTATGCATTTTTAGTTTAAATTTGCTCATTGGATTGTTTGAGTTATATTGTGCATTTTGATATGATGAGTCCTTATGAAATGGTATGTGGCAGGTTAATAAGTTGAACTTTTGCAAAATTGACTCATGTAAAGCATGTTGAGATCATGTTATTGTTGTGAGAAGAATATTTCTCATTATATAATATTGAGCCTTATGTGTGGTGATCGAAGTTTTGAATTGCCTTGTGTAAGTGATATGATTGTTGTTGTTATGTAGTGTCGTTGCTTGGGATTACAGTCTTGAGTCAATTCCTTTCCTCCTAAATATTCAAGTTTCATTCGAGGACGAATGTTCCTAAGGGGGTGATAATGTAACACTTCGAAAATCCAAGATGTGTCATAAAGTCTAACATAAGTGGCATGAGTTCAAAACACTGTCCTATGTCCTATTTTAATAAAAATAGGTAATTTAGAAAGTCTAGAAACCAAAACATCCAAGAACGTCCATGACGTCCAGAAACTAGTTCTAGGAGGTACTAGTGTATCTAAGCCTATTTGACGAGCTTTTAGGAGTCGAAAATGCATGAAAATTGGTGGAAAGGTAGTTAATAGGACGTTTGTGTCAATACTGCCAGGGCCATATGCACCCACGAAATAACAATCGATGGGGCGTCGATGCCAACCATCGACCAACACTTAGACATTTTGTTGGAGGCCCTCATTTTCACAATGTCTTATCAATACGACATATGTGCAGCAAGGAAGGGTAAAGTGACCGTCGACTCACAGACGGACCGTCGATCATGGTCTCGTCTATATGGGTCTATTTTCCTTCACATTTTTATATTAAGTCCTAGATAATTAATTAAGTGGTTTGGTTGTTAGTTAGGGGATAAGGGATTACTAATTAACTAATTTAACCCCCATATAAAGACCCCAACCCCATTTAGTCTAATTACAACTCTCAAAACAAACTCTCTTCCTTCTATCTTCTTTCTCTCTCGATTGGGAGAAATCATTGCTGACTATCTAGGGGAGGGATTTGGGGCCTTTAAAGGGAATAATACACCATCAAATCTTCATCAAATGTTTAGGTATGGGATATAATTCACCTTTGAGACCTCTTTCCTCGAAGGGTTCCTTCAAAGTATTTTCAAAAATTGGGTTTTCATGTGGGTTCTTCTCAGTCTCGAAAATTAGGTTATGAATTGGTTTGTCTATGTTTTATATTGGATAATATGAATAGATTAATATGTACTCTAACTAAATTGTGATATATCTTGTTGGTTTAGTATAATTTGAAGATGGTGACCTGTAACCCTTAACCCTAGGTTTGACATTGATATGAATTAGGTTGAAATTGGTTCAATTGACTTGGTTACTGGTTGAATTGTTATTCAATGATGTTTTTACATTATAAAGAACAAATTTGAGTAAATTTTAGTTTTTCATTCTAGTTCTTGATAAGATGATCTAGGTTAGGAAGTGAATTGACCTAAGTATCTTGTCTTAAGCTATGATCTAGTATTGAATTGTGATTTAATGATTCTTCTAGACTTGCATGTTTATTATTGACTTATAATGATGTATAACCAAATTGGGTTGTATTTAGAGTTTATGGTAAGACCTTGATTATGAATCATGAAGAAGACTTTTTCGCTATCCTTTACTTCAGATTGTAGTGTATTAGGATCGATAGGGTGGTATGATGTTGAATTGAAATGTCTTGACTATGTTGTGAGGTTGATTAAGGTGTATATGTTATAAGGATGGCCATTACTATCAATGTGCCTTACTATGATATGAAATCCTAACGTGCTAACCTCTCTTATATGAATTGTAATGAAAGGACTTATACTCATGGAATTCTGATTGAGCTATTGATGATAATGATTATACAATGGGTAGACCCTATGACCTAATCTAATATATGATTGATAATTAAAGGCTTAAATACATATCAATAAAGGGACTTAGGTTAGCACCGGGTGAACTTGACAATGGGAGGTGATGAATTCCCACAGATGAAGATTCACCCTATAGTCCTAAACGTAGTGTTGACTCCCCAAAGAGGGATACTCCTCCAATGGATTCCCATGAGAGGAGTCCCCAATTGCCAAATGGTATGTAGAGGGATTATACCTTCTTAGTTCTTAATCTATGTTGCCCCCACAGGAAGACTAGCTAATGGATCCACCTAGAAAGCTACGTTTATGTTTGGTTTTACTTTTGCCGGTAGACCACCTTCCGTCGGTGTAAGGTTTTACCACATCGGATTCCACCACTTAGCTCTTGTGGTCTATGTCGGTTTAGGCAATTGTTCCCTATGTTTGAAATAAACAAATGAAGATAAACTAACTAAGGTAACTTGAGAGGTTTAACTTTGCCTAGGTAAAGGTATGGGACTATACATATGCCTTGCACTAGTCTACCTTGATGGAAGCTTTAGAAGGTTGATATTATGTATGTATATGGTAATGAATGCAAAATATGATAGTATGAAGACTCTACATGTGAATGATACTATATGGTGATTGATACTCTTATGAACATGTATTTGGTCTATGTTGTTAAAAGTATGATGTCGTACATTTGAAAAAGGTTATGCTATGAGAAGTTGAATATTAGCCATGATTCTTGTCGGGTCACTTGATTGAGTAAGGTTATGGGGCTTTGCTTGGTTATTGCACTTCTTGTCTTTATGAAGATTCATGGATATTAGTTTTGCTTTATTGTGATATGATGAATTCTTATCCATGTTTGTGATGTAGTTACTTGATGATAGGGTTATATTAGATAATGAGTTAAAGTATGTTGACAAGTATGTTATTCACTTTGACTTTATGAATATGCCTTTTTGAATTGTATGTTTCCTTTGATGATGAATAAGGCTTTCAATGAATAAAGTAGCATATTTTGATAAAATGTCCTTTTAAGCATGATTCGATCTTATATGTGCATATGGTCTCATACTGTAAGACCCCGAAACTGACTTAGGTGAAGCTAGAGCCTAAAATGGTTTTCATGATGGTACAAGGTCCTAAAATGGTCTATAATGTGGTTTAGAGGAAGTGGATAAGAGTTTAGGTGCCTTAAAGTCAAACGTCAAGGGACGACCAAGACGTTCAACGACTAAGTGACCTATGTGCCTCATATGTGTTTTTATGTGTTTATATGTGATTAATGATGTTATAAGGTTATTATAAGAGTTATTATAGTTTATATAGGCAGTGTGTCATGTTTCATGATGTCTGGAGGTCAAACGTCCGAGAACGTCCATGACATTCGAAAGGTTTGCCTTGAAACGACCTTGCGTGTCTATGTATGTTTTGTCGAATTTTAGGTGTTCGTTTTGGATGAAACTCATGTGGTAGGTCCTAAACTCGTATGTAAAAATATTTGGATTGGAAATTTATAGGTAAGACTCCACATAGGACCTACAAGGGGCCCTAAACAGGACCCCAACTTGTAGCTCAACACTACCAAACAGTGCCAAACGATGACCCAAACAACGACCAGTCGACAAGGAGACGGCCCTTCAATGGGTGGCGTCTATGGATCCTAAAAGATGGAAGATTTAGGAGTTAGAAAGAGCAAACCACGAGCCCCCATCGACGGGGCGTGGTCTCATACACGGACCGTAGATGGTAGGGCGTCGATGTTACTGTGAAACTATGTTAAATTTTCTGTTTAGACTTGGGGTTTTTGGGAAATTCACCCCAAGTCTTATAAAATGTGAGGATGGTTGTTTTGAGTGTTTATGGGTATTTAAATACTATATAAATCATTTGACTCTCATTATAACTTTAACACCTAAATCTAAACACATTCCCTCCCAAAGTTTCTTTAAAAAACCTCCATGAGAGTTCAAGGTGAAGATGGAGCTTGAAGATGGTGCTTCAATGGAGTTTTTTCTTCCATTTTCATTGGGTTCTTCTAATAAGGTAAGGGAGTGCTTCATCTAAGTGTTGCTATCACCTTAGAGCCAATTTCAAACGTTAAGATATGATGTTATTGATGTTTAATTGATGTGTTCCGATGGAATTCTCCATGAACCATTGACCTTCACAAATCTCTCGATTTGAAAAAAATATGGATTATGTGATCATGCTTGATATTGATGAATTCATGTGTAGATTATTATGGGCTTTTGATTCATGTACGGATTATGATATATTGATTTATAGGCTGTTTCAATTTGATCAATTCAATATTGTACATTCTTAGATCTAAAGAATATTAAGCTTATTGAATTAATATTGACTTAAGGTTTATGAATTCTAATGTAGTTTCATATAGGCTTTTGATTGATGTAATGATTACCGAAAATTGATATATAGGTTACATTAGATTGATGAATATGTAGTAATTTGACGTAGTTTCATGAATATTGTTATAATTATGTTGAATTGTTGGTTATGGCCATAGTTAAGGGCCTTGCGATGCCGAATTGGATGATTTAGCCTTGAAATCAAAGTGTTAAAATGGAGTGGGGGTATTCTGTTCTAATTAATTTTATTTTATGTTAATTAGACTTCAAATGATTGGCATGATCCACTTATGGTGGCGGTGCTATGTGAATTGATGTGGCCTTGTTGGCGTTACTTTATGGAATATGATGATCATGGCCTTTTAGGCACTACTGGAAGTACTAAGATGTTTTGTATAGTTGTTCTATGTAAAGTATGAGTATATCTGTCAATATGTGAAGTAATGTGAAAGTATATCTTCTTTCTATATATGTTAGGAAAACATGTAGACTATGACTATGTGCTTCTATGTGTAGTCTTAGGGTTGATGCATGGTTTTTCCTACTTGACCATATGAGTATATAATTAGTAATCATATTGATGATGATATTCTACTGTATAGGATGATTTAAAGAGGATAATGGTTATACATAAGTGGATTAAAGAATGACTTGTAATATGTGTTAAAGTGAGGTATGTGGTGTCTTGTCTTGGTTGACTTGTGTCCTTTGCTTGATGTATGTATGAATATGAATAAGTGATGTCTTGACTTAGGATGCTAAAGTCTCTTAGTCTTGAATGTATGGATGACATGTGACCTTAAATGATGTTAAGAGGGTCCTTTATGTGAAACCTTGAACCTTGTGGTAAGGAGATGAATGTTGAAGTCGAAAGCCGTAATGGTATCCTTCAAATAAAGGAATGATGGACTTAAGGTTAATTTTCTTGAATGACATCAAATTAATCCTTAGGAAAGTCATCATGAGCTTCTTGGCGCCATTGGAATGTAGCCTTAAGAGGACCTCTTTGGTAGGGTATATGTGATTGGGTTATGAACTTGATATGGAACCCTTTTATATGTACCTTAAATGTGAATTACACTATGAGAACAAAGGCTAGAACCGAGTGAGTATGGTAAAGGAAGTAGTTCTCGTTAAAGTATGAGAGTAGATTACAAAGCATGCCCTTCATATTCCTTAACCATGTGCCTACATGAGATGTGTCCAAGTTCTACCATTGGCAAGTAGAACACCCTTATCGGAGTATGTTAGAACTCCAGATTCCATGCTTTTCTACCATTGTCTATGTCATTTATGGTTTATTCTCATCATATGGGATATCTACTAGCATTAGAGAAGTTCTATGAAGTTTAGGTGGTTGTATGGGACGCTATCTAGACATTGCACTATAGGATTTTAAGGTGTTAGTGAGAGTCCCTAGGTCTTGTCCAAGACCATTACTTGAATGTCCTTTATGTGATGAATGAGTATTAAATTAACTAATGAATCTAATGACTTCAGTTAAGAAAGTATGTAAAATGAATAAGTACTTATCTAGAGTAGTTAAAGGTTGTCTAGTTAAGGTTTAAAGGGGGCATAGGAATGGTCGCTTCATCTCTTACCTAGATAAGTCTTAAGAATGACTCTAGTTAGGGAAGGTGATTATTTATGTGGACATGATCGAAACTTAGGTATTTTTAAGGATTACTTAGGTAATTTTGAAGAGGTCAATCATGGATGTTATCTTCTTGATTTACTTAAGTCTTTTGAAAGCCTTGGGTAGGAGAATGTCATTTTTATATGTTTGATGTCTTGTAAATGTATGTTGATCTCATTATGGTTGGTCTTAAGGATCATTTAGGTGTGCTTAGATAGGGTGTATGAGCGGTCTCTCTTTTTATTACATAAGTGAGTCTTAGGATGGATTTTAGTTAGGGAATTATATGCTAATAAGGTGTGCCAAGTGAAGTAAAGGAACTTTCTAGGTTAGGTACTAGGATGTATATTTGTTAGTTACTTGTCTAGTTTAAGGATTTTGGTTTGCCCATTTAAATTAAATAATCAATTTGGTAATTTAATTAATTAAGTGACCTAGGGTAATTATTAAAGTTCCCCTAAGTTGTTAGGGAGATAACTAACTTTTTGGACCATCCTAGGTTAGGTACTAGGATGTTTCTTGAGTTAGTTACTAGGTTAGTGTCACCCGGTTAGGTCTTAAGTTGTTGGATGCACTAGTTCTTTTATTTCTGTTTGTCCTAGGTTAGTTATCTAGTTAGGTAAGTTAGTTAGAGCCTAGAGTTGGTTAGGAAGCTCAGCCCCACATGGATTGACCCCCACATGTGCGCCTGCGCCTAACCGCCCTAACCGAATTCTTGCACATGTGTTGCGGCTAATTTCTTATTGTCCCAAGGATCCTCACTATATCCTTGGACACTTCTTACTCTACATGCCCATTTTAATTGGTCATGTGCTATGGTGCCTAGGCTTGACACATGGATGCCTCACACTTATTTTGTGAACGATGAAAATGAAGATTTTCAGCTTAGGGTCTTTATTGAAGGTACATTTATTGGACAAGCTTGTTAATACATACAAAATTTACTAACACCCTTTAAGCAAATATTTTCTAATATTCCTAATATTTCTAAATATTTGGCATTGGGATGCCTATGTACCCCCAATACCTATTCTTAAAAGCTAATAGGCTCTTCACTAGACGAGTACATTTTCTGGAATGTTACACTTATGCTTACAGTGTAATGTTTTAATCGAAATTCATGAAAAGCATGTTATTTACTAAATGTCCCTTTTTCATGGTTTTTGCATGGCTTCCATACTTAGTACATCTAATGTGCTAACCCCTTCTTTTCCCTTTTTGACTAAAGTGTAGGGAATTGGAAGTCTTGATGTGTCATGGAGGATGGATAGGTTTCTAAGGGTTGAAGATGAAGTATTGTTGAGTCCTCATCGATTCGAGGACAATATCCACATGTTCCTTATGTCATAGTCTTTATTTTATTGTCTTGTATGGGATTAGTCCCAAGTGTTGTATTTATATGGTTCAAGTAGATGTTGTAAAGATTTAATATATTAAATGGAAGTCTTCCGCTTGTGTAATGTTTATCAAAGAGTTCTTCGTGTGTGAAGAAAGTTTTAAATTCTTACTCATTTTAGTATGTTTATTATGCAATGAATGATACGAGAGGCTTAGATGAGACTTCTTGAAGTCTCATTTTCCATGTGACGATACAAGAATGCTCTCACTTCTAGGGTGTACTTATCGGTCGTGACACATACTTAGTACAAGTGGCGTACTAAACCTATTTCTTCCTTTTCCCCAAACATTTTAGGTTCTGGTCTTTGAAGAGTTTCGGAAGGCGACTTGAACAAGACTTGGATCTTTTGATCATCCAAGTATGGTAGTTCCTCATTTTCCGAGGGAGATGCCAATATCGAGCTGATATTGTTGTTTAATTCTAAGACTCTTACATTCTATTTCTTTTCATTTGAGTAGGGATTGTGTAAGCCTAAATGTGGCTCTCTTTATAATGATGTATGGGCTATGCCCAAATTGCCAATCGTGTTAGATGGTTATGAGATGAGACAAACCTTTGACGACTATATTCTACCTTATATATATTAATGTGCAATAAAAGTAGAAAGCTATGTAACCTTTCTATACGAAGAGTCTATGTATACTCGATATATATATATATATATATATATATTATATGTATGTAGAGGTTTATGTAAACCTTCAAGCAGAAGTAATGAGAATTTTTAAAATTTTGACAAAATTGGACTTATGAATGTGATGATATAAGCTAAGAGGCTAGCCGTAGTCATCAAAGAGGACGACGACGCCGGTAACATCTAGGGGGTAAACCCGGATGTAACAGTGCCCAAGGAACCCTCTAATAATTTGAAAAATAATATACTTAGTTTTGGACAAAACTAAGTCATTGTATTTAATAATATTGAAAAAAAACTTTCAGATGCTTGAAGTGTTGGTCGACGCTAGTAGAGAATACTCGGACATCATCAATATAGACTATGATAAATTTTTATAAGGGATTGAATATATCATTCATTATTTTCTGTAATTTCAAAAAAGGAGCGTTCTTAAGTCCAAGTGGCATAACATTCCACTCATAGTGGCAAAAAGGTACAGTAAAAGTTGTTATATAACAGATTTTTGGATCAATTTGAATCTTCCAAAAGCCTAGTTTGAGGTTAAATTTTTAGAAAATAGTGGTGGTGTATAGCCGATGGAGGAGATCTTTCTTGTTGGGCTAATCCAACGAAAGGGTGAGTTTAAAGGTTTATAAGTGATGATGAGTCGCGATACTCGTCGTTCAATCTTAGTGTTTCTGTTAACATATAAGGAAGCATGACTCCAAGGAGATTTGCTTGGAGAAATGATTTGCTTTTCAAAAAGGTCATTGATTTCGTTTTGGCAGTGGATCATGAGTTTATGATTCATTTGGATAGGGAGAGCTTTTGTAGGGATAATGTTTTCATCAAAGCTTATCTCTTAAGGGAGTGTTACCATATATATTTTCTATTCCATAGGGATGTGGTTAGATCTGCAAAAAAATCTTTTTTATTTTTTTCTAATGTTTTGATTTTGGACTGGACGGGAGGTTCTTTTAGCTGTTGTTGCAATCTTTGGAAAGGGACTTCTTCTTTGAGAAAGTTGACTTTGACATCCTTGCGTTACAAAGTGGAAAGAACTTTCTTAAAAGGAGGCTTACAAAAAGGAATGGAAACATTGATACTTTCAATTTCAATTCCTTGGTTACTCTCCCTGAATGGTATAAGTTCCTCTATAAAAGGACTACCAAGTATCACCAGGTTTGTAATACCTTTTAGTAGCACAAATGAAGTAGAATTTGAGAGAATATAATATCCTACTGAAGTCTTAATCTGAACATCAGGGAGCTTATGACTAATTCCTAGTCTATTGTCGTTGGCAGCTGTAAGGCTTCTTTAGTTTTTCAAATAACTTGGTAGGGATGGGTCCTGCTTGGATGCAATTGAGATCAGCGTCTATACCAAACAGCGCAGTGATATCTAGGACAAAGTATTTGTTAACTACAAGGTTCACTCTCAGATGATATCTACGAATAGACATTCTTCAGAGAAAGTTAAGAAAATCACCTAGTTCTTCACCATTGTCTATCAGATAATTCTTAGGGACACTAGGTGAAGATGATATTTGTTGGAGGACTAGGCGGTCTAATTCTTGTCTTGCCTTGATTTATCTAATTTCTTCTTTAAGAAAAGCTATTTCAGATTGAAGATCCTTGATGGTTATTGTCTTTTGATTTTTTAAAGTGAAATATGTTCAAGATATCTGTAATATTATAACTATTTGTCACTTGGGGGTGAGAAAATATATGGTAAGAAGAAGTTGAAGGTTTATCCAAAGCCCTTTGGAATTGCTCTAGATAGTGTTTTTTCGTGTCCGAATCATTTAGATTGCTAATGAGTTCAAGGAGAAGATCATGTTCTTTAGTGAAAAACATATACCTCAACTTGGCTGGTATGGTCTTGTTTAGACTCAGAGGAATCTAAGTCGGCATTTTCAATTTGGTTGAAACTGTTTTCAAATTCATCTTCTACATAATCAAAGTTTTCACTCTCTTCTAATAAGAATTTTTGGATTTGGTTAAGGACACACTCGTCAAGGTTATGATTCTTAAACCTGTTGGAGAGTTTGTAGTATTTGACAATATGGCCCTGTTTATTGTACCTAAACAGTTACCATTATTGGGTGTCAAAGAGGTTTTTTTTTTTTGGTTGATTGTTGAATCCTTGGATGGGGTTTTCTGGATTTTATGAATTCTTTGAGAGGCTTGGAAGTATATTCTTATTTTCATGGATTTGATATTCGGAAAGATTTCCTCCTACATAGTGGAAGACCAAATTGCTCGAAGAAAGTTCCTAAATCTGGCGGGTTTGGTCCCTATCTTTAGCTATTTGTCTTAAAATTTAGTCTTAACGAAAAATCTTGAGAGCAACTTGTTGTATCAAGATGGTCAGTTGGCCATATGTAATTTGTTCATAAGGAATAACATCACCGGGGTGTAGGTTTTAGGGTTTTCTTTGACTAGGACCCTACGAGACTTAGACAAACCATCTAGAAATTTTTCTTTCCAGTATGGGAGGTTATCATCTCGTTTCTCATAGATTTGTGTCAGAAAAAAATCTTTATATTATCTAAAAAGAGATAGAGTTTTACATTTAAGATTGTTAAGTATCTCAGAGGACCTTTATCTAAAAATACCCGCACTCCTTATGAAGGTTTTGATTATGGTATTGATCAAAGTATTTGTCGAATCAGGAATGGTATGGCCTTCCATCAGAATTGGGCTTCCTTGAGGGTCAATACGGACACTTTAGAAAATATTTTGTTTATCTTTTTCAATAATATGTGTATCCCACCACCCTTTGAGTTGGCCAGTGAATCCTGCTACAAGGACATGGGTAGTGAGTTGATCTGAACAATCATAAGAGGTTCTATAAGAAGTGGTAACCATTGTCATCTGTTGTAATTTGGAGAGAATGTTGTACTCAAAACAAGCATTTATGCTCCATTCATAGATATTGTCGGCATTATAGTTGTTCTGTAAAATATTAGGTTTTTCTTCTAAAGCAACGTCTTGATCACTAACTCTAGAATAGTAATGTTTTTGTAGCTTTCGCCAATTAGAGTATTCAGATCTAACATGAGCCACTTCTAGAAAGATGTGCACTTCCGGTGGTCTGTCCGACTGTTGATCAAGAAAATCTTCATGAAGGACTATTACAGACCTAGAAGGCACATCTTTATCAGGGTGTCTAGAGATACAGGGTTTATGGATTTCTCAATTTCCAGAATTCGATGTTAAAGGTCGGGAAGTTGGGGAAAGCTCCAAGATTTATGGATTTGGAGTTCTGTGGCAAAAGTTCTAGAATCTCATTGGTTTTGAACAAAGGAATGGAAGAGGTAGAGAATCTCCTTACTTTGAGGGAGTCATAAGTGTGGAGTGTTGTTTTGACAGTAAATGTTCTCCTAAAGTATGTAAATATTTATTTGTGTAGTTATTTTGTTCAAAAATATTTTTAATATGTCTTCCGTTAATGGTTTCACTACATGTTTTCCTTTTAAAAGGAGTTGCACTGATGGAGGTTTCTCCAATAGACATTGTAAAACTCTGTGATGGGAGAAGTTCAGATGTTACATCTCCCTCATTTAGAGTTTTCCAAAATTTGGAAAAATTAACTGATTTTGAAAAAGGAAAATCTATTTTTTGATAATCATCGTAAGCTTCAAACCATTCGAAGAAATTAATTTGTTTTCGAATGGCGTTTAAAGAGATATAATAGTTGTCTTGAAGATTTTTTTTTGTTTGAAAATTGTTAAAAAACCATCTTCTCTTTAAAACATTTCTAGGTGAATAAAATTCTTTTTTACGACTTTCTTTGTTAATTTGAAAATCTTGTGTCAAAACATCCAGCTCTCTACCTAGGGAGGAGTAAGTGGGTGATTAAGGTTTGTCATCGTGAACCTCTGTCGGAGGAGGTGTTTCCACTGAGTACTTGGCTTGCGGGATCCTAGAACAAAAGTTAGCGGCCTCAACTCTAGTAGGGAACGAGGAGACTTAGTGCCATTCAGTTTCTACTTCTGGAGGAATAGATGAAGATGGTGTGGAGATTGTTTGTCTAAGAGATCTTTGGAAGGAGATAGAGATGGTACCACTTGAAAATTTTTGGATGTGAGAAACTATAGTATTTTGAGGTTTTTCTGCCGGAGTGGCGTCTTGAAACAACCAATTTTGAGGTAACGAAACTTGATTCAAAGAAATGGGCTTGGGAACGGATAGATGATATCATTGTAGATCAATTTTAAAAAGGACCGTTTCTCCTTTATAGCTACTTCTCATAGCTCCGGTGTTGAAGGCTGAACTCATAGCCTTGTATTAAATTCTATAAATGATTGCTACTGGGAGGGATCCAGTTTTGGTTTTGTAATTGGATGTCTTAATAGTAAGTGTTAAGGAATCCAGAATATTTAAATCCTTAATAGAAACATTAAAATTGGGTACACAATCAATGTAGATTGGACCACTGCAAAGACTGGTTTCAACAATTCCTAATAGAAAATCATTGCAGTCTAGAAATAGTGAGTCTCTTAGATAGAGCAGAAGAGAGGTATCTAAACATTCCCTTGATATAGGTTTAGCAGGGATATGGAAAAGTCCAAAAAGGAGATAATTATTATTTTGGCTATTATTTCAAGAGCTTTAGGATTTAGAAGCTTGGTATCCACATGGTCAGATTCCAGATGGATAATTTGTTCGATAGTTGAAAGTCACTGTTTAAAGGCTATCTAGAATACTTAGAAATTGTAGACTAGGGATGATTTGGAATCTTCCAGTCAACAATGGATTACTGCAAATCGGAGAAGCTAATCTTTGAGCCTAGATTTGAGAGAAATTAATGAATTAGTAAGAAGAGGGCTTAGACAAGGAAGAGAAAGGAGTGAAGAAATACATAGTGAGATCAGCAGAAAGAAAAGTTAGGGAATAAACAATAAACAACAATGATGACTTAATTCTCTCTGTCCTTGGATCAAGAGACCATTGGGTTCCGTAAAAAAAAGCATTAAAGTTCTTAACCTAATAACATACAAGAGAGTCAAATCTAAAAGTTAAGTGAATGAGGTCTTATACTAATTCCATACGCCTAGGTTAAGCTTACTTCATATTAAAAGGTTCTTTGAATTATATGATCCAAAGATCACCTAGAACCATCTATAAGTCAACTAAGTCTTTCGATAATCCATTCGATGTTCTTATGATCCTACAGTGTAGATCTAAAAAGATCATAGTATCATCCGTATTAAAATCGTCTTATTATAAATTGAACTTAATAAATTTGTATAAGTTGGTTCAAGATTACCATGTTAAATTATAGATCTGACAGTACTATATACCAAAAAGTTAAATATATAAATAAATAAATAAATATATATATATATATATATATATATATA
>NC_028641.1:19337556-19367312 GCF_001406875.1 Solanum pennellii | reverse complement strand
TATATAGAGAGAGAGAGAGAGAGAGAGAGATTAGTGTTATAATGAGTTGTAATAATTTTGTTTCTAATTATAAATATGTGATTAAAATCAACTATACATTGAAAGCAACTATTTTAAACTAAGTTAAGAAATCAAGTGTATCCCACATCATCATAATATGTAATCAATATTCATAAATTTAGTTTAATGAAAGAGAGAAATCTGACACCATGAATCAACAGACAACCGTTTTTGTTGTTATCATGAGTCTAATTTATTCAGGTATCTTAAGCTAATGGTTTGCCATATGACAATCAATTACTTTTTCACTCTGCATATGTGAAACTGATGAATTCATAAAGACAATTAGTTCTTCCGTGAGACATATGCCCATTTTAAGAAAAAAGATCTTCAATTCACTTTACCCATTAGTCTTTCTCTTGGGGAAGAGGTTCCTCGTCTGCAAACTAGAATATTAAAGGAAGTGTTTATTTGACGTAATCATGTCCTTCACTTCTGGAAGAGTGAGTTCATTATGATCATCTTAGTCCACTTTATATGAGTATTAACTCTCCTCGTAATCAAACCCCTCCTCATCCGACTCCTCTTCATAAGACTCCTCTTCATTCTTATTCTTAGAATTGTCCATAGAACGTGGCCAAAGAAGATATGTTCGGCCTTTATTGTGGTTTTCACCCTCACCAATAAGTTAAGGTACAATAACTATATCAGTGTCTCTCATCCTCCAAATTATCAGATATTTGCTCACAAGTTCCTGAATAAACTTTCTCCACTTGTCACCTATAGAAGGCTCCACCATTCTTCTTTTCCTTCCTACCTCCCCAATATTCTCAACAACTTCACAGTCCTCTTCAGACTCCTCGTCATCACTTAGAAGAATCAAGACTTTGTTCTTTTCACCCTCAATAGTAAGCGGAGGACTGCTTAATGGGATATCAATATGAAAGGCCATTTATCCTGAGTCCCATTGTCCACCCATGCATGTTTCATAACCCCATTATCAAGTAGTGTATCCCAATGTTGTAATGGGACGCTTACAATTTTTACACAACCATGATGAAACAAAGGCTCCCCTTGAATACGTAAATATGTACCTGAGTCAAATTACACAATCATTAGTACACTTATAATTGATCGGGAAATAGATAAGTTTGTCTTACACTTCAAAAATGACAAATATTTGTTATTTTTGGAAGTCATAGATGAACTTAATTATTTTCAAAACAATTTTTAGTGTACTAATGATTGTGAAATTTCACTCACGTGCATATTATGGATTTAGGAGATGGGATTGTTTCAAAATGGTTGTGTAGAAAGTGATAGAGTCCCATTACAGAATTGGATACACAACTTGTGAATGTGGGTGTGAAATATGGGTGGATGGTGGGAATCACGAATATGTCCTTTCGTTGGGGATATCGCATTGGGAGTCCTCCACTTACTATTCAGGAAGAAACAGAAAAGTTTGATTTTCCTAAGTGATTACGAGGAGCTTAAGAGTACTGTGAAGTTGTTGAGAATATTGAAGAGGTTGGAAGGAAAAGAAGAATGGTGGAACCTTCTAGAGGTAATAAGAGGAGGAAGTTCATTCCATTAAATTCTGAGAAAATATATGATAGTTTGGAAGAGGAGAATGATCATGATGTAGTAATTGTACCTCACCTTATTGTTGAGGGAGAAAACCACAACAATGACCAAACATATCTTCTTCGGCCACACTCTATGGACAAGTCTAAGAATAACAATGATGAGGAGTCCGGTAAAAAGGAATCTGATGAAGAGGAGTCAGATGAGGAGGGGTCTGATTACAAGGAGTGTAAATCCTCATATGAAGAGGACTGCGATGATTATATTAAACTCACTCCTCCATAGGATAATGAACATGTTTTCAAAGAAACACTTTATTTAATATTCTTGTTTGAAGAAGAAGAACCTTTTCCTCCAAAGAAAAGGAAATTGAAGATCTTTTTTCTAAAATTGTCATGTGTCTCTTGGAAGAACTAATTGGCTTTACGAATCCAGCAGGTTTGCTGATATAGAATGAAAAAGTAAGTGGCTGTTAGATGGGGAACCATAAGCTTAAGCTAGATTAACATATTGAGATCTTCACAATAATTTCTAAAATCCTACAAAGTGTGAAATAATACAGTAACTAGAAATTAATATTTGAAAAAAAATACTAGTAAAAGTAACTTATAAAATGGTGGACATAGACATATGAAGGTGTAAAAAATAAATGATGCAACACTATCAAGGCAACTATATATGTTTCATCTTTAATGTCAATCTCCCATTTACAAATTCACTAAATCATCTTTGTTTTTTTTTTAGAATAGACACATTATACTCTTGATAAGTCATACAAAGCTGAGAAACGGAAAAGGGGGTTGGGGAGAATACATTTTTTAAACAAAAATAATAGATTGAATCGTGATATCTAGTATTAAACTATAGAAACACTCAAATTTTTATAACATTACAAATCACGTTATGTATAGCACCGAGTAATTTTTGTTTGGTACGATTCATTGGTTATTAAACACTAAAACCAAGTCTTGGTGTCATATACTTGCATCTACAATATACGCAAATAAGAAAAAATATATATTATTATTGGAGTTGTAAATAATATTTCAATATATTAAAATCATCATAGGAATAACAAATTAAATGCTATATTGTGTAAGTTACAAGATACAAGAAAGATACATAATGAGGCATTATGGACACATCTAAAGCCTTGAGAGCCTTTTGAATCTAGGACACATTGTTATGTCAAAATTATTTCCCATTATATTAGAAAACTAGAGTATATAGTTCCCTATCATTATATAAAGTTTAAAATGGATTATATTAACATAATCGATTAATAAACACTAATATTATATCCCTTAAATTTAATATTATCAATATAAATTATTGGAATGGAAAAGAAAGCCTTTTATTAAGAGATCAGGAGCATTTGGATATCTCCATCTCTGATTTATCTTAAAATCAAAGATACATCAAAGAGAAGAAACAAATAGAAGAAAATGTAGAAATGAAGGAGAGGATCTTACAGTGGATGTCTTCAATAACACTCATGACTTGACACCCTTTCCAATATTATCTTCGGACCACTGTATCCACTGAGAGATACCTCTACAAAAAAAATAAGATTAAATATTGATGGAATTTGAAGGAAATAAGGATGTAAATGAAGGTAGCTAATTACTTTCGTGAGGGGAGAAAGAATAGAAGATAACAGAGGTAGGTTTGAATCACTCACAACCAAAGAAACGAAAATCAGGGCATGGTAAGTTTGTAGAGATGGAGGAGGAGACAAGGAATGGAGAAAGTATGAGAATACAAGAGGAGGATAAGAATAAAACCATTCTTTGTAAGAAAATTTTATAAAGACCTAGCCAATTCTCTTAATGGACTAGGCCTAGGTACTTTTTTTTTTTTGCTTTTTCCTTATTTCATTTGGGCTTCGTTATCCATCTTTTTGCATAACTTTTTTTATAAAAGGTCCTTAAATTCTATCAAATTTATCTAAAAGATGTAAAAATAAAATAAAATTATATATCAAAGATAGAAATTTTCGATATGACTACTGTCATATAACACCAACGGTTCAATATATAATTCAGATACACCGTATAGAAAATTAATATCACATTTCAATTGGACTAATCAAGTGAATTATTGAATTATCTATAACATGGATAGAAAAACAATGTAGGAACTCATGTAACACCTTACAAATCTACTCGTCCTAATTGTATGAGTTTTAATAGGAAAATATCCTACATGCACATGTGTTTTAAGATCTTTGACCAATTGTATAAAGGGCATTAGATGTTATTTAGGGTCATAAGGGACCTGTAACACCAAGCCAAGTTCAAAGTGTTTCTATCAACTATGTTTTCACATGAGTACATATAAGGTTAAACTTCAAAAAACTATATCTCTTAGAATATCATGATTTAGGTGAGACATTACCTATAAAACAAATGGGATATGAGTCTTCTTTCCACTCTTTTCAAGTTTGCATCAATCCAAGTTGAGTAAAACGATATGACTGATTTACGAGCAACACTCTAACCTGGAAAAAGCTCTGTGATGACTCCATGACAAAGAATGAATATGTACCTCATTTTCTGCTAAAATAATAAAACCCTCTCATTCATTCCTATATTTCTTGTCTCGTGAATTTAATGAAATACCAAGGGTAGGTTTCATCTCTTAATATTTTTCTTCATGATTCGTTACTTATGTATGTAAGACTTCAATAATAATATTATTTTCGCTCTCGTTCCTAAATTATTTTTATATATAAGCAATTATGCTTAAATATAGGGTTACCCAATAATATTTAACCTATTATTCTTATGAAACAGTTAGAGTTTTTTACCAATGATTTCTTAAATTATTAATGAACAAGTTTAGATAAAGTTCCTTGCACGGTTATCTCAAAAACACAATCGTCTAAGATATCATAAATGATAAGTTTTGTACAATATATGATAGAATTTTCTTGTGCTATGAATTAAAAATAGCACTTAGAAAGAATGAAAACCAAATGATCAATTTTCTTACAAAAACATATATACACAAAGATTTTATGATGATGCTAAGATCTTGTACTAAGTTATCAAACATTATGAAAAAGTTGATTCCTTTACGTCCTTATGTTCTCATCTACATTAATGAATTGACTCTTTTTTTTATTTGTCTCTTTTCACCTAAACTTGAAGAACTTGTTTGTACCATATATTTTTCAATTTATATGTAACGTTTGGGTTTCGTCGTTATGGAAATGCCAAAGGGGAAATCTGGACTAGAAAAAACATCTTCATTATATAACGACTTTCCCAACCTTGTCCTGATTTGGAGGAATTTAGAATAATCACAGGGTAAGGAAATTCAGTAGCATTCGGACAGATTAAATGTGGATTTGATTTCATAATCTGTTAGATAACTCGTTAAGAAATCCATGCGACTTTACGGAATTGAATTTGGCTAAGCAAATCTTCAAGAATTTATTTTGGCGTTCAGGACATTTAGTGCAGAGAGTAATATTAAAAGGGAAAAGTAAAATTCCTTTAAGGATCTCACTGTTTTGCTTCGTGCAGCTACATTGGGATTCATGTCGCTGCAGCGACGCTGCTATAGCGGAAGGAGTGTCGTTGAAGCGGGTGAGGCGGATATGGAATGAATGGATTTTGGTATTGTTCAAGGGAAGCTCACTGCTTTAGTTTGTGATGTTGCGGTGGTATTAGTGTCACTGCAACGAGTTTTCTACAGCGGGATGGGTGCCACTTGTAACGCCCTACAATGAACTAAGGTGAACTAGAGACTCGTGAGTGTTTCTTCAGTTAATTAAAAGTTAAAATGAGTTACTATAATGTTCTTAGGAAGTGTTTGAAGTTTGGTTAAGTTTGTAGGTAAAACGTCCAGGAACGTCCATGACATTCGGAAGGTATGCCTTAGATAGCGCTTGTGTGTCTTGATGTGTTTGAGTCAGTTTTATCTGTTCGTTTTAATCGAAATTAATGTGGGATGTTACTAAGACCTAGATTATTATGTTTAGGGGTTTAAATTTGGGTACCACTCCATCTACGATCCACGAGGGGCCTTAGAATAGGACCCCACCTCTTGGAAACAAGCTGCCAAAACAAAGACCAAACGACGACCCAAGGGACGGTCCGTTAGTCAACCAACAGCCCATCAACCATGGGCTTCAATTGGACCTGAGGGTTCTGTTGCACAGGTTCCAAATGTATCTAAGTCTCAACCAACGAGACCATACCAACGGTCCGTCCTTTGACAAATGGTCCATTGGTTGGTCCGTTGGTGGAGACTGTCCCAAAAGCAGTGAAAAATCTTCCAAGTCTTGGGGTGTTTGGAAAATTCAACAAGTATTTAATGACCCCAGATGTTATTTTTAGGGTTATTTAGGTATATTAAAGTTTTCTAAACCCTAAGACCTAATTTTAGACTCCTCTTCCTAAAACCCAAAACGCCTTCTCTCTTAGAAGACTCTCTCAAGTCACCATGGAAGATAGAAGTCAAGAAGTGCCAGGAGGGATATTGGTGTTCGTTTATCAATCAAAATTCATTGGTATTTCTTCAATGTGAGGTATTATATCCATCCTTTAACACTCTTTCATTCAAGGAGTCCCTTCTAATGGATTTTCAAAAAGGGTCTTCAACCATAGTTTCCTCTATCTTCAACTCTTAGTATGTGTCTTGCATGAAAACATTTCTAATGACTTAATAATGATGTTTCTAATGTTAAGTGACTATTTTAAGTTTAAAACCTCAATTAAATCATGTTAAAGCTTTTCATCAATTTTTGTCTTAAGAAATGGGTTATATAAGCATGAATTGGTAGTCTTTGAGCTTTGGTTTCTTATTGTTGATATTGTCGTTTAGCTACCGCCCAAAGGGATTTATTACGATTAATTATTGAATAAAATTATATAGGTGATGGAAGCTTGGATTAAAGGGTAAGTTGGTTAAGTTATTTACATTCAAGTTCGAAATGCTCTTGAGTGGAATTGTCCACCTTCTTGGTGGCGGTGTTTACTTGAATCGTATGAATGTAAAATTACTAGTTTATTGTTAATGAGGCTACTAAGGATTTTTATTTGAGTTTAGATGATAAATATGTCATTCTTGTTAAATGTGTGTTATGAAGTGATTATGTGATGTAGACTAGATTATATGCTTGAATGAAGTTATTCTTGTTAATTGTTTTATGACGCTTGTTATGAGAAGTATGTTAAGGATTATGTATAATGGACTTATATGATCATGTGAAGCATGTAAAGTGTGATGTGATGAATGAAGGTCTAAGCATGTATAGAAGTTAAATGTAAATGAAATGAAGCTTGTGTATAAGGTGTGCTCACATGTACACATAAGCTCACACTCGAATGAATAAATGAAGCTAAGTTAAGTCCTAACGGGGAGTTTTGGTTGAACACTCATGTTGAGTTGAGATGAAGTTTTTAGTAGCAACCCCACTACATCCCATGAGATTTCTAACATAGGTTGGAGGATGAATGGTCTTCGTGAATTGAGATGTGGTGTTCACTAGTTATCCTCAACCCATAATTTATAATGTTTAGAATCTGTGGGAATATATTCCTAGCACCGAGAGGATAGAAAGAAGGGGTGGCTACACTTCGTGAGTTGAAATGTTGTACTCCAATTTACCTCTTGAGATGAGTACGCCTCTTTAGTAGAGAATGAGTTACTTAGTAGCAATCTCCTCATCCCTTAACTATGCGTCCTCATAGGTGTAGCTATTGGACAGCCATGTCAAAGCTAAGAGAATGACTACATTCTAGGCATGTGAGGACCTATCATCTGATAGGGTTAATATTGGGATTCCATGTCTAGCTTTCATGGTCTACGTCGGTTAAGCTAACTCCCACAAAATCAATGAATATTCTAAGTCTTCTAAATGAGTGTTCTACTTAGGGTAGGTAGTGGAATGGGATGCTATTTATCCATTGCACTAAGTAGGAAATCCAAAAGGGGAGTGTTGGTGAGTCTTATTTGAATTGAATGAACTAAGTCTTCTAAAAGAACGTACTACTTAGGGTAGGTGGTGGTATGGGTCGTTATCTATTCATTTCACTAAGTAGGACCTTCCGAAAGGGAAGACTTGGTACCAAACCTTCTAAAGGAGTGTGCTACTTAGTGTAGGTGGTGGTATGGGACGCCATCTACTCTTTGCACTAAGTAGGCATTCCGAAAGGGAAGACTTTGGTGGTTTGTTGGGTGTTCTTCGCGTGTCTTTTCATTGAGTGGGGGGCTTGTTCTCCTAAAGTGAGTAAGCCATAAAGGAGTAGTCTTGAGGATCTCTTTGGTGTTTATTGAAGGAGGCATATGTGTACTTCCTTCATGTCTCACCTTGGTGAGTCTTAGGATAATCCTTATTTAGGAAAACTCCTAGCGAAATGAGTTCACTTCCTCTTTACTTTGCTTTGGAAGTTCACTCCTTAGAATTGGATGAGTTCACTGTAATGTTCAAATTGAGTTCACTGCATCATTTTGTGGTTACTGTAAAGTGTGCCTTTTTGTTAAAATTATTGAAATCCTGCTCTAAGTGATAAATGATGTTCCTTATGATGTTTTTCTTATATATTATTAAATTTTTTAAGTATCTTGGCATGAAATGTTATTTAACTAAAATGTCTTCTTTTCATGTTTTTGCATAGGCCATACTTAGTACATTATTTGTTCTAAATCCATACTTTTCTATACTATCTAAGTATAGATTTTGGAAGAAAGTTTGAAGTCTATAAAGTTAAGCCTTGGAAAGTTCCTCTCAAGATAAAGTGTCCTCATATATTCGAGGGCATAATTCCTATCTTACGTAAAGGGGTCGTGTCCCTAAGTTTATTATGTCCTGTCTTAAGTTGACTTGTGACGATGAGATTTTCTAAGTATTTATAAACAATTCCTTTTTATGTAAATTGTACTGAAAAGTTATAATTCCGCACAACTTTTCATGTCTTATGTAATGAACGATACTTTAAGGGCTTTTACAGGACACAAAGGGTCAAGTACACCCAGTCACAAACCGAGGGTTCTATCTAACTTCTAAGGGGTACTTTCGGGTCGTGACAGACTTTGTATCAAAGCATAAGGTTATGGGAAATAGTTTAGGGACTAAAAAGTCTCACAAGCCACGTCTAATAGTATTGTGTTCACTGGTGTGAGTCGCGACACATCCATGGAAAAGAGGCTATAGGACGATAGAATTTCACTTTCTTCATTACTTGTGAATAGTGCCATAGATCTTAACTCCATAAGGCCTCTCTCTCTTGTGTTCCCTTTTCCGGTGGTTTTCTAAGTATGATTGCTTGGAAGGGGAGATGTTCCTAAGTTTGAGGGAGAGAAAAAGTGAGTTTTCATGTTATGATGGTTTTGTGGCTAGATTAATAGATATGAATGTTAGTTTGAAATATTGTGATGTGATGCCATTTATGGCTAGGTATAATTTATGAGATTGGAAGTTTTGTGATGAGAAAATTTGTGGTGATGTAGTTCTAAGCATGGTAAGAATGATAATGATTGAATAAAGTGCCTTTTGATAAAAAATAATGAGTTATGTTTGATAATGTGTAATGATGGTAGAAATGCTTTAAGGTGTAAATTTGAGGAATGTTGAAAGAATGTGGAGATTTTGTAGGAGTTGAGGTCAACCCTCTTCTGTGGCTGATGTTTGATTAGTTGTTCTTGTGATTTGGATGAGATTATTGTGTAGGTTTACGCTAAGGAGGAAATTTGGTATGAATTCCTAGTAAGTTAGTTTTGTTCCATCAAATTCAATTAAGTGATGCCTTTGAGTTGAACGAAGTGGTGTTTAAGGGAGTTTGTTTAGGGTTGAATCCTAAGAGGAAAGTGTTATGCTTAACTTGTAAGGTTGATGTTTAGTCTTGATGTTCATGAGTTTGGGGTAGGGTGAGTTCCTACCTTGTAAGAAGTATAATGGTGCTTTGAAGTGTGAGACCTTGAATATGGCTTTACCCTAAGTGGGGGAAATTGAGTTGAGTAGAATTGAATGTAATGTACTTAGTCCAAGAGGATCCTCAAGGGTCACTAAGTATGAGTGGTAGTATGGGATGCTACTCTCACACTGCACTTAGTATAACGTACCAAGTCTCTTTGGAGTAAGTTAGTATAGTCTTGTCTCTCATATTTTCATGAGATCTTGTTAAAGTTGCTTGAAAGGTGCATTATTGAAATTTTAAGCATGTGACACAATGAAGTTTTGAGTTCCCTGTAAGTAATGTCCAAATTTGAAAGAAAATTGCACTTTTCGTAAATTATAGTTTCAATGTTTTATGAGATGAGTTTATATAGTATTACACTTCATACGATCATGCATTCTTGATGAATTTCTCAAAGAATGAAATTTTGAAATTTTAAGCATGCTTAAAGTGTTATAGTGATATTCACTGTAAGATTTTTTAACTTTGATAAAATTCGTCTTGCCGTTTATTGAATAATCAATGTGTGAAAAAGTGTTGCATATGATAATGTTTAATGTTGGAGAAGATAGTTCCTCCATAAGTGAAGGATAAGAGAAGCTGTTGAAATGTGAAAGTCTTGCAAAGTGCTTGTGTTGCTAGTGTTTGAAAGTGTGAAATGATGCTCCTTGCTAGTTCATGATTTAATTTTGAGTGTTTTGACCATGATTGTAATGAGTTACGTGATGCTAAGTGAGTTCATGTTGTTCTTTGAGTTTAAGTGTCATTCGAGGACGAATGTTGTTCTAAATGGGGGAGAAGGTAACGCCCTAAAATGAACTAAGGTGAAATAGAGCCTCATGAGTGTTTATAGAGTTAATTTGAAGTTAATAATGTAGTGTTCTTACAAAGATTTTGAAGTTTGGTTTAAGTTAGGAGGTTAAACATCCAAGAACGCCCATGACGTTCGGAAGGTGTGCCTTAGATAGAGTTTAAGTGTCTTTATATGTTTGAGTGAATTTTATGTGTTCATTTTAATCGATATTGATGTGGGATGTTCCTAAGACCTAGAAGACTATGTTTAGGGTTTTAACATTCGGGTACGACTTCATCTAGGAGCAACGAGGGGCCCTAAAAGAGGACCCCACCTCTTGGCAACAAGCTGCCAAAACAGTGACCAAACGACAACCTAAGGGACGGTCCGTGGGTCAACCAACGGCCCGTTGACCATGGGCGTCGATTGGACCTGAGGGTTCAGTTGTACAGGTTCCAAATGTAGCTAAGTCTTAACCAACGAGACCCCACCAACGGTCCGTCCTTTGACAAACCGTCTGTTGGTTGGTCCGTTTGTGGAGACTGTCCCAAAAGCAGTGAAAAATCTTCCAAGTCTTGGGGTGTTTGGTAAATTCACCCCAAGTCTTTTATGAACCTAGGAAGTCATTTTTAGGGTTATTTTCATATATTAAAGTGTTCTGAACACTCAGATCTAATATTAGACTCCTCTTCCTAGAGCTAGGAGGGCTATTGGTGGTCGTTTCTCCATAAAAAAAATCATTGGTATTTCTTCAATGTGAGGTATTATAACCATACTTTAAGTCTCTTTCATTCAAGGATCCCCTTCTAATGGATTTTCAAAAAGGGTTTGCAACCCTAGTTTCTTCTATCTTCAACTATAAATATGGGTCTTGCATGAAAATGTTTCTGTTAACATAATTATGATGTTTCTAATGTTAATTGATGATTTTAAGGTTAAAACTTCAATGAAATCATGTTAAAGATTTTCATCAAATTTTGGCTCTAGAAATGGGTTATATGAGCATGAATTGGTAGTCTTTGAGCTTTGGTTTCTTATGGTTGATATTGTGGTTTAGCTACTGCGCAAAGGGCTTTATTAAGATAAATTATTGAGTAAAATGATATAGGTGATGGAATCTTGGATTAAAGGGTAAGTTGGTTATGTTGCTTAGCTTCAATTTCCAAATGCTCTTGAGTGGTATGATCCACCATCTTGGTGATGGTGTTTACTTGAATTGTATGAATGTAAACTTACTAGTTTATTATGAATGGGGCTATCAAGGATAGTTATGTGAAGTAATATGAAAAATATGTCATTCTTGTTAAGCCTTATGAAGTAATTTTGTGAAGTAAACTAGAGTTTATGCTTTAATGAAGTTATTCTTGTTACTTGTTTTATGAAGCTTGTTATGAGAAGTATCTTAAGATTATGTATAAAGGACTTACATGATAATGTGAAGCATGTAATGTGTGTGATGTGATGAATGAAGGTCTAAGCATGTATAGAAGTTAAATGTAAATGAAATGAAGCTTGTGTGCAAGGTGTGCTCACATGTACACACAAACTCACACTCGAATGAATGAATGAAGCTAAGTTAAGTCGTAAAGGGAAGTTTTGGTTGAACACTCATCTTGAGTTGAGATGAAGTGTTTAGTAGCAACCCCACTACATCCCATGAGCTTTCTAAGATAGGTTGGAGGATGAATGCTATTCGTTATTTGAGATGTGGTGTTCACTAGTTATCCTTAACCCATAATTTATAATGTTTAGAATCTGTGGGAATATATTCCTAGAACCGAGAGGATAGGAAGAAGAGGTGGCTACACTTCGTGAGTCGAAATGTTGTACTCCAATGTACCTCTTGAGATGAGTACGCCTCTTTAGTAGATAATGAGTTACTTAGTAGCAATCTCCTTATCCCTTAATTATGCGTCCGCATAGGTTTAGCTATTGGCAAGCCATGTAAAAGCTAAGAGAATGAATGCATTCTAGGCAAGTGAGGACCCATAATCTGATAGGGTTAATATTGGGATTCCATGTCTAGCTCTCATGGTGTACGTCGGTTAAGCTAACTCCCACAAAAGCAATGAATATTCTAAGTCTTCTAAAGGAGTGTTCTACTTAGGGTAGGTAGTGGAATGGGATGCTATTTATCCATTGTACTAGGTAGGAAATCCAAAAGGGGAGTGTTGGTGAGTCTTATTTGAATTGAATGAACTAAGTCTTCTAAAAGAACATACTACTTAGGGTAGGTGGTGGTATGGGTCGTTATCTATTCATTGCACTAAGTAGGACCTTCCGAAAGGGAAGACTTGGTGCTAAACCTTCTAAAGGATTATGCTACTTAGTGTAGGTGGTGGTATGGGATTAAAAATTCATATTTCTTGTATTCGGTTCTAAATGTTCTCTTTTTAAAATTACATTCCCTAAACTTCAACTAACTTTATCTGAGATCAATTTTCGAGAAGTAGGATGCACGGTGAAGTTAGTAAAAAAGATCATTAATGCTTGGAAAAAGATATTTAATCTTGATAATAACCTTGTTCAATTGGCGATAATGTATACACATCCTCAGGGAACCATCTTTCTTTATCACAAACAAGACCGGAGCGCCTAAAGGTGATACATTTTTCGAATGAAACCCTTATCTAACATATCTTTCAATTGTTCTTTCACCTCTAATGGTGCTATTCTATATGGACGAATAGATATAGGACGAGTATCAGGGATAATATCTATGTTGTAGTCTATATCTCTCTCAGGATGGACTCCAGGGAAATCATCATGAAAGACTTCTAGAAACTCTTTTACTATTCAAACTGACGGAATGGGAGGTACCTCAGCACTTGACTTATTAACTTTTACTAAGTGATAGATACAACCCTTTGAAACTAACTTTCTCGCCTTAAGGTACGAAATGATACGCCCCTTAGGCACACATGAACTTCTACTCCACTCTATGACTCGCTCATTAGGAATCTGAAACTTCAAATTCAAGTTCTACATTGTATTGATGCATAACAGAATGGAAGCCAGTCCACACCTACAATAACATCTAAATATACCATGTCTAACTTAACTAGGTCAGTCATGGTGTTCTTGTGATTGATGGAAACAGGACAAACACGATATACTCTTTCTGCTAGAATAGACTCCCAAACAGGTGTAGAAACATAGAAGAGTTCACAAAGATTCTCAGAGAGAATTTCAAACTTATTTGCAACATAAGAAGTTAAAAAATACAAACTTTCCCACATGAATCAAATCAACACTAGGCATTAAACAACTGAATAAACAAGATTTCAACAATCTTCTTTAAGAACTTCACTTTTTATCATTCAACCAACTCGAAAATCAATGAATTGAAATAAGTTTTGTGTGTGGGTTACTATACCAACGCTCAATGATCTCATATAGTTGATAGGCAAGTAATTCCACTCGCAAGCTTGACGTTCTTGGCGAAATTCTTGAATTTCCTCTACCTATGTCTTCTTTTCTCTCTTCTCCAAGCCCTAACCGTAGTTCTATTTTTCCAAAACAAAATTAAGACTTGTTTTTACCCTAATAAACCCTAAAACGAAATAGGAAATTAATTGGTGAAAATACTAGTTTCCCTTCCCTAACTCCAGATTGGGACTTCCTCCATCCAACAACTCAACTTCCGCAAGGTATAACTCACTCATACAATATTGAAATCGTGCAAACTCAGTGGCGTTGCAAAGATCTATTACAATATATTTCTACTCATATCCAACCTAGAACATATCCTGAGCTAGAAGTTATAGCCGTTTGAAAATGACCAAAACTCACTTTCTTAACCTAGAAAAATTTTCAAGATTTTCCTTTATCTTTCCAAAAGTATTATTTTTAGTTTCTTAGTTTATTCTTAGCTATTTCAAGTTGCGTGATGTTACAATATCTCTGTCACAACCCAAAAATTGGTGTGATGGCACTGGTCTTATTCCACCAAGACAAGTCAGCCTAAAACCTATTATCTAAACAATTGCGGAAATAAACAACAAACCAACAACAATTTCTATTACGGAAACAGGTCATCTTAATTCAATCCCCAAAAGTTGGTCATCTTAATACAATCCCCAAAACAAGGTTGTCACGCTCACAAAACTCTAATGTAAATATTAAAATTGAAATTAAATACGAGTCTAAAATGAAACTGTCTTTCAAGTAAAAACAAAGTCATAAACTGGAGTAGGAAAGTTCTCTGAGATGACAAGCAGCTACCTCACAATCCTCCACAAGATACCTCTAAATAAAAGAGAATCGGATGTATCACAAAGATCCGGGCTCGTAACCTACAAAAATTTGTAGAAGCAAGGGGTGAGTACCAAACCATGCGGTACCCAACAAGAAAACCTCTAAACACAAGTTAAGAGAACAAAATACGGGTACTCCTTACACCCTATCTAAACCTCCACCCTACAGCCTAACAATTCACCATTTACAAAGAACACAACTAAACTCCTACACTCTATCAGTTTACATATTCTCAATAAAAACTCAATATTCAACAATCACAAGTTTCACTATAAAACACTCACAAGATCAGCAAAACACGTGTTCAAGTTCATCAATATAAAAATATCTAATTCCATGAGATGTATTGTCAAGTATAGTGATGCATGTCTTCCCTAATGATACACACCCGCTGTCTCTCAGTCTGGGACTCATGGGGGACATATATGTCCATGCATCTGTCATGGAGCACGACACGACCCCCGAAAATAGGAATCATCGCGACGCGCGATACGCCCTTTCAAATATAGTATCCATCACGCGATACGACCCTCGAAATGGTACACCCTCTTATCATATCACAACCATGTCTCAGATACAATGCAAATGACATGGTCAAATGAAAAATGAGGAGATAATCATTTTGATAACAAAGCACAATTTACAATGAGGAATATAACACCAACAAATAAACAACAAGTCTCCAAATGATTCTCCACAACACACAAGAAAATTAACAAATTTCATACACTTAACAAGGGTTTAGAAATCCACTTGCCTTAGTCAATTGAATAATCACTCTGGGACTTGAGCCTTCCCTTTTCATTGAACTTCCGAACTAATGCAATCCGTACAAATATATATTCACTATAAGATTTCGGAACTAACAACATCCACATTATTAAGTGTTTAACCTTGAACTTAAAATTCACCCAAATTTATAATCAAATTCATTATTCTTGATGTTAACTAACATTTCAACTATCATATTTCCAAGTTTAAGGTCTAAGGTTAAGTCCCTTTTATTCCAATACCAATTCTAATAATTCACATACGATATAATACACCAATATTTAATTTACTATCTTAGTGTAGTAAAACTTGAATTATAATATGACAACAATACTAAGGATATTTCTATAAATTTACTCTTCTATACTTACCCATTTGGTCAAACACTTAATTAGTAAAGGTCACTATCCTGGTACATTCTCAACTTTGCAAACGTACAAATATTTACATATATTTTCTTTTTCTATCACTTACAGCAACCCAATTTAATAATATCTTATTTTCATAGAATCATTAGATAGAGTTTCCTCGTAAATTGTGTTTCATGCAACCATTATACTCCACTTACAATTTTATATTGCAATTATATTGTGCCTATCAAGAACCCATTTTGATACAAATAACAAAATGTTATTCACATTCAACAATACATAACCAAAGCTAAACAATAAGATATCTCCAGCCACTATATAATTTATTAACTAATTACTGCTTAATCTCTTATAAACCTGCCAACCAATTTTTTTTTCTTTAAACTCGAGTAGATTTTTTCCCCTCAATACTGTGTCTACATCTTTCCTAATAATAATATAATATTAATAATAGTAAGGTAACATTGCTTCTTGTCTTGTACTTCTCTGAAAATTTCCAGAATTACACACAATATCATATGAATTTTCACTGCCAAATTCCCTTTATCATACTACTACTATACTAACCTAATAATAACATGGTTAATGATCTTAGGAAGAATTAAATAAATACTCAAATATACCTTAGGAATTACAGTGAATCTGACAACTTTTGAATTGAAAATTTCCATTAACCTTTTCACTATTCCCACAATAAACCTTTATTTGTCCAAAAAGGTAAAATAAAAATATGCAGACCATCCAACATATATGTTAATTATATTGAAGGGAAGAAAAGCTCGATTATGTTACCTGATTCACAAAGTTTTCTTTTGTTCTTGTTTTTCCCCGTAGTCAGTCCTCTCGTTCTCTCAAGGCCACACGTTCTCATCTTTATGCTTTTCAGTTATGTCCCATATGTTAACCCTAAATAATTTAATTCACTTTAACACATGGTGTATGGAGTACTATTAAATGATTACTTTAGTCCATTAACTATCGATTAATTAACTCAAGTTACACTAATATTCAAATTTTCCAAAAATGACCTTCCGGGTCATGACATTATCCACCACTAAAAATCACGTTCGTCCTCAAAAATAAAGTAAAAGAAAGTACCTGAAGCTTCAAAAAGCTGAGGATATCTGGCACGCATGTCAGACTTTTTCTCCCAAGTTGCCTTTCCCACCGACTGGTGCTTCCACTACACCTTCACTTAAGTAATCTCCTTGGTCCTAAGCTTTCATACCTGCCTATCCAATATAGCTATAGGCTCCTCCTCAAATGTCAAGTCTGGACCCATCTCCACAGAATCAAGTGAAAGCACATGAGATTCATTAGGAATATACTTTTGAAGCATAGAGGCAGGGAAAATAGGATGCAATGCCGACAAAATAGGTGGCAAGGACAACTTATAGGCCATCTCCCCCACTCGTCTCAGAATCTCAAAAGGTATGATGAACCTAGGGCTAAGCTTTCCCTTCTTTCTGAACCTTATCACACCCTTCATAGGTGATACCTGAAGCTAAATATAATCACTCTCCATAAACACTAAGGCTCTAACTCTCTAATCTTCATAACTCTTTTGTCAACTATGCGCTACCAGAAGTTTATACTGAATCATACGGACTTGCTCCATATCATCTCTAAGCAAGTCGGTATCCAAAGAGTCCACCTCCGTCGAATCAAACCAACCAATCGGAGATCTACATCGTCTGCCATACAACTCCTGAAATGGGGCCATCTGCATACTAGAGTGATAACTGTTATTATAGGAAAACTCCGCTAAGGGTAAATGTCGATCCCATCTAGCTCCAAAATCGATCACACACGCTCGAAGCATATCTTTCAACACCTAAATCGTCTGCTAAGACTGACCATCTTTCGGAGGATGAAACGTTGTACTCATATCTAACTGAGTACCTAGACCATGTTGTAATGCCTTCCAGAAATGAGATGTAAATAGTGAGCCTCGGTCTGATATGATAGAAATAGGAACTCCATGTAGTCTCACAATCTGACTGGTATATAGCTCGGCTAACTTTTCTGTTATATGCTTCACCCAAACCGAAATGAAGTGTGCAGACTTGGTCAACCTATCAACAACAACCCAAATAGAGCCATAACCACCCATTCTGGTAGGCAAACCCACAACAAAGTCCATAATAATCCTCTTCCACTTCCAAGTAGTAATAGGCATCCTCTGAGATACATGCCTGGGCCGTTGGTGCTCAGACTTTACCTGCTGGCAAGTCAAAAACATCAAAACAATGTCTAATATATATCCATCTTCATCCCAAACCACCAATAATGTTGACTCAGATCATGATACATCTTCACCACCCCCTGATGGATGGAATATCGAGAATAGTGGGCCTTCTCAAGAATCAATCTAATCAAATTGCCGTTTAAGGCACACAAATCCTGCCTCTGATCCTGAAGACACCATGAGAATCAAGGACAACCTCCTTGGCTTCCCCTCTCAATACTTTGTCTCGAATGAGACATAATTTCTCATCATCAAACTGGTATGCACGGATCTGCTTGACTAAAGAAGACCCGAGCCTCAATAAAAGAAATCATCCCATCACTCTCTTCTGAAATCTGCAAGTGGACAAGACTGTTAGCTAATAACTGCACATCTCTAGCCAATATTCTCTCCTCAATACTAAGCGCTGCAAGACTCCCCTTGCTAGGAGTCTTCCTACTCAGAGCATCAGCCACAACATTGGCCTTCCCTGGATGATACATAATGGTCACATCATAGTCCTTCAGCAACTCAATCCATCTCTGTTGCCTCAAGTTCCCAAACAAATAATGAAGCCATAACTTAAGTACAAATATTACAGCCGCCAACTCCAAATCATGAGTAGCGAAGTTCTTATCATAGGACTTCAACTACCTAGAAGCATAAGCAATCACTTTCCCTTTCTGCATCAACAAACCACCCAATACAACTCCTGAAGCATCACAATACATAGTAAATTCTACACCCTCTTCAGGTAGAGTCAACACAGGAGCTAAAGTCAACAAAGTCTTGAGCTTTTGAAAGTTCTCTTCATACTCATGAAACCACTAAAAACCCACATCTTGTCGAGTCAATCTAGTCAATGGAGCTGCAATAGTATAGAAACTCTAAACAAATTGTCGATAATAGCCTGCCAATCCCACAAAACTCCAAATCTCAGTTGTTGAAGTAGGTCGCGTCCAGCCTCTAACTGCCTCAATCTTGTACGGATCTACTCCAATACCCTCCTTGAACACCACGTTACCCAAGAATGCCACAGAGGTAAGCAAAAACTCACACTTTGAGAACTTGGCATACAACTTCTCTTCTCTCAATCTTTGAAGTACAATCTTCAAGTGTCGGACATGGTCCTCCTTAGTCTTAGAGTAAACCAAGATGTCATCAATGAAAACAATCACAAAAGAATCAAGGTGCTGTTGAAACACCCTATTCATCAACTCCATGAGTGTTGCAGGAGCATTAGTCAATCCGAAGGACATCACTAGGAACTCATAATGCCCATACTGGGTCCAAAAAGTTGCCTTAGGAATATCTGATGTCCTAATATTAAACTGATGATACCCAGACCTCAAATCAATCATAGAGAACAATGATGCTCCCTGTAGCTGATCAAATAAGTCATCAATACGCGGAAGAGGATAATTATTTTTCACCGTTACCTTGTTAAACTGTCTGTAATCAAGAAATATCCTCATAGTCCCATTCTTCTTCTTGACAAACAATATAGGGGCACACCAAGGTGATACAGTAAGGCGAATAAAACCCTTACTCAATTAATCCTGCAACGGATCCTTCAACTTTTTGAACTCTGTTGGAGCCATATGATAGGGAGGGATAGAAATTATCTTAGCACCCGGCTCTAAATCAATAGCAAAATCAATATTCCTATCAAGAGGAAAACCCGAAAGATCAGAAGGAAATACATCGAGAAACTCTTTAACCAAGGGAACAGAGTCCATGGGATGTGGTTCAACACTAGTATCCCGAATAAAAGCTAAGTAAGACAAACACCTTCTCTCCACCAATATCTAAGCACGGGAAAAAGATATGACTTTGCTAGGATAAGAACCACTAACACCCTTCCACTCAACCCTCGGAACACCAGGTATCACTAAAGTCACAGTCTTAGAATTACAATCAAGGACAACATGATAAGGAGCAAACCAATTCATACCAAAGATAACATCAAAGTCTACCATCCCCAGAATGATTAAGTCAATCCAAGTATCATACCCAGCCAAAGAAACAAGACATGATCGATACACTCGATCCACCACTAAGGGCTCACCCACAGGTGTAGCAACACGAATAGGTACAATCATGCTATCACATATCATATAAAATTTAGCAACAAAATAGGTAGACATATAAGAGAATATAGACCCTGGATCAAATAAAACAGACGCAGGTCGATGGCATACGGGGATGATACCTGTAATAATAGCATCTGAGGTCTTCGTCTAAGGTATCCTTGGGAAAACATAACAGTGGCCCCCTCATCCACCTCCAGCCTAGGTGGTACCTCTACCCCCACTCTGCTAAGCTGCAACACCACTAGTAGAAACTCTATCACCTCTGCCAGACTGAACTCTTCCATGCCTCTACCTTGTGGTGCTGGTTGTCTAGACTGAAATAAAGAATTAGGTCGAGGCCTGCCACTATCCCTTTGAAGTACACTACCGCATCAGGTGATCGAGATCTCCACAAGTAAAGCAAAATCTCTAACCTGGGAACTGATGTGTGGACCCTGAAAACCCACTAGAATTGTCTCGCCTTGTAGGTCGTTGTTGTGAACCGTACGAGCCCTGACCCTAGATATAAGAACCCCTAGATGTCTGACCACCCTCAAATGTAGGCATAGATGCATGAATGGGTGCCGACTGCTGGAAGGAACCACTCCCTCTTTGTGATCCCCTACCTCCAAATGAGGCACCATGAAACTGACCTGATGTATAGGATCTTTTTAGGATTCCCAAACTCCTCTCTCTCCATCAATTCCGCCTCTTTGGTGGCGCTCACAATGGACTGGAAAGAAGCCCCTCTCTAGATGCCCAGAACATAGCTAACCTGATAGAGAAAGTCAATCTCCTCATATATCTACGGATCCTCTTTATCTCATCTAGAATAATGTCCAACGCATGCCTAGACAACTGGCAAAAACGTGCCTCATACTCTGTAACCGATAACCCATCCTGTCTCAAATTCTCAAACCTCAAGGACTCTCCTCTTTCACACTCCAAGGGATAAAACAGTCATGAAATTTACTAGATAACTTCTCCCAAGTCACTAGAGGATATACAACTGGCAAAGCCCCCGAATAAGTCCTCCACCACTCTCTCGCTGGGCCACAAAGCTGGAGTGTAGCATATCAAAACGCATGTGACTCAGATAATCCAACCACCTCTAGCAACTCTCAGCGTGTAGTCAAAACTCATGAGCGTCCTCACTCTTCCCACCCTGAAAGTGAGGTGGGTCCATCTTTAGAAATCTCTCATACCTACGCTGCTCATCTTCTATCAGAACCACCATCGGTGCAACTTGACCCCCAACTGCTTGTGCAACACCATTATCAACAGCGGGATCCACTGGTAGCTTCCCCACCACATCTTGAACAACTGAAGCTTCCTGCTGCTTTTGTTTTTGAGCCCTCTCTCTGGTATGAGAGTCATGTGGTGTGGCGATCGCACCACCACCCTGAGAAAAGCCCTCTAACACACTTAACACCCTCAATAGTGTATCCTGAAGCAAAGGTGTGATTATAGGCTCTGGAGGAACATGGTCCTCTCTGTCATCAATCTGAGGCTTTGGAGAGACCTCTCTAGCACGACCTCTCACTAGCTTTGCTCCTCGGCCATGACCTCAGGCTACTGTCGTACCATGATTATGACCTCTAGCTCGAGATCTACCCCTACCCCTAGCTGGGACCTCAAAAACATCCTCATGAAGTGCCTCCTCTCTACCACCAGTAATATTATCTCTAGTCCTCATAATATGTCAAAAGAGTATAGAATAACTCGATACTAAGGAAGGTAACCACGCACGATGAGAAATATATATAAAAGGAAGTTTCCTAATAGTCTTTATAACCTCTCAAAGATAAGTACAGAAATCTCCATACTGATCCTAGAGACTCTACGTAGAGTCAACTTGTATACACGTGAGACCTATAAACCTTGATTTTGATACCATCTTGTCACGATCCAAAAATAAGTGTGATAGCACTCGTCTTGTCCCATCAAGACAAGTCAGCCTAAAACCCAATATCTAACAAATTGCGAAAATAAACAATAAACCAACAACAATTTCTATTATGAAAACAAGTCATCTTAATTCAATCCCCAAAACTAGGTTGTCACGTGCAGAAGACTCTAATGTAAATATTAGAACTGAAAGGAAATACGAGTCTAAAATGAAGTTGTCTTTCAAGTAAAAACAAAGTCATAAACTGGAGTAGGAAAGATCGCTGAGATGACACGCATCTACCTCACAATCCTCCACAAGATGCCTATAAAATAAAGAGAATCAGATGTATCACAAAGATCCGGGCTCATAACCTATAGAAATTTGTAGAAGCAAGGGGTGACTACCAAACCACGCGATACCCAACAAGAAAACCTCTAAACAGAAGTTAAGGGAACAAAATACGGGTACTCCTTACACCCTATCTGAACCTCCACCCAACAGCCTAACAATTCACCATTTACCAAGCACACAACTCAACAACTACACTCTATTAGTTTACATATTCTCAACAAAGACTCAATATTCAACAATCACAAGTTTCACTACAAAACACTCACAAGATCATCAAAACATGTGTTCAAGTTCATCAATATAAAAATATGTAATTCCATGAGATGTATTGTCAAGTATAGTGATGCATGTCTTCCCTAATGATACACACCCGCTGTCTCTCTATCTGGGAACAATGGGGGACATATCTGTCAATGCATCTATCGTGGAGCACGACACGATCCTCAAAAATAGTAATCGTAACGACGCGCGATACATCCCTTCAAATATAGTATTCATCGCGGCGCACGATACGATCCTCGAAAGGGTATATCCTCTTATCACATAACTCTTATAACAATCATGTCTCGGATACAATGCAAATGACATACTCAAATGAAAAATGAGGAGATAACCATTTTGATAACAAAACACAATTTACAACAAGAAATACAACACCAACAAATAAGCAACAATTCTCCAAATCATTCTCAACACCACACAAGGAAATTCACAAATTTCATATACATAACAAGGGTTTAGAAATCAACTTTCCTTAGTCAATCGAATAATCACTCTGGGACCTTAGCCTTCCCTTTTCGTTGAACTTCCGAACCACTGCAATCTATTCAAACATATATTCACAATAATATTTCAGAACTAACAACATCCACATTATTAAGTGTTTAAGCTTGAACTTAAAATTCACCCAAATTTATAATCAAATTCATAATTTTTTATGTTAACTAATATTTCAACTATCATATTTTCCGAGTTCCAAGTCTAAGGTGAAGTCCCATTTTTTTTCCAATATCAATTATAATAATTTGCATACGATATAATACACCAATAATTAATTTTCTATCTTAATCGTGAATTATAATATGACAACAATAGTAAGGATATTTCTATTAATTTACTCTTCAGTACTTACCCATCTAGTCAAATGCTTAATTAGTAGAGGTCACTATCTTGGTACATTCTCAACTTTGCAAAAATATAAATATTTTACATATATTTTCCTTTCCAATCACTTCCAACAACCCTATTTCATAATATCTTATTTTCATAGAATAATTAATGACTATGATAGCATTTTCTCGTAGATTGTGTGTCACTGCAACCATTATACTTCACTTACAATTTTATATTGCAATTATATTGTGCCAATCAAGAACCCATTTTAATACAAATAACATAAAGTTATTCACATTAAAACATACATAACCAAATCTAAACAATAACATGTCTCCAGCCATTATATAATTTATTAATTAATTACTAGTCAATCTCTTATAAACCTGTCGACCAATTATATTTTTTTTCTTTCAACTCGAGCAGATTTTTTCCCATCAATACTACGTCTACATCTTTCCTAATAATAATAATATAATATTAATGATAGTAACATTGTTTTTTTGTCTGGTACTTTTCCAAAAATTTCTAGAATTATGCACATATCATATGAATTATCATTGCCAAATTCCCTTTATCATACTACTACTATACTAACCTAATAATAACATTAAATAATGGTTAATGCTCTTAGGAAGAATTAAATAAATACTCAAATATTCCTTAGAAATTACGGTGAATCTGACAACTTTTCAATTAAAAATTTCCATTAACCTTACTTTTTGATCACTACATTAATGTCTTTTGTCTTTTTCCCTTTTCACTATTCCCACAATAAACCTTAATTTGTCCAAAAAAAATAAAATAAAAATATGCATACCATCAAACATATATATTAATTATATTGAAAGGAATAAAAGCTCAATTACATTACCCGATTCACAAAGTTTTCTTTTGTTCTTGTTTTTCCCCGCAATGAGTCCTCTCGTTCTCTCAAGGCCACACGTTCTCCTTTTACCCTTTTCAATTATGTCTCACATGTCAACCCAAAATAATTGAATTCACTTCTAATCCATGGTGTATATAGTAGTATTAAATGATTACTTTAGTCCATTAACTATCAATTAATTAACTCAAGCTACACTAATATTCAAATTTTTCAAAAATGACCTTCCGGATCATTACAATCTTCCCCTTGGGAACAATCATCCTCAAATGAGATTTCTTTCAATAATCTAAGAACAATATCCTCAAGGTCAATACTCAACAATCAAAAGCAAGAACAAACATGATTACTCATAGTTTATATAGTACTATGAAGAAAATTAGTACATTGATATGTGTCTCCTCTAGATTCAAAGATATGTTGATATATTTTTTTCATATCCGCTTTTGCTTCCCGAGTAGACACTTCAACAAATTAATTTCTCTATAGGACCTTAACTTATGTGACCTCTTTTGTTCTCAACTTGCGAACATGGCGATCTAAATCTGAACCAGAATCTTCTCATAGGATAGGCTATCGTCAATTCCAACATTTTGCAATTGGTATATTCAATGGAGGATCACTTATGCACTTTCTCAACATAGAGATGTGAAACACCGAAAGAACTACTTCTAACTCTTGTGGTATGTCTAACTCATATGCTACATTTCCATTCCTTTTGGCTATACGATAAGGTCCAATATATCGGGAACTAAGTTTTCCCTTTTTACCAAATTTCATAACACCCTTCATGGGTGAAGCCTTCAAGTATACCCATTTATCCACTTCAAACTCTAACGGCCTTCTCCTTCAGCGGACACGATTAAAACTTTTGAAGAGTCCGAACAACATAGCATTATGAAACTTGAAACTTTGTATAACTAAAAAATGTACAAACTCTGAAAGAATGTTATAACATTACAAAAAGTGAATCCATTGTAAACTTGTAGAAGAAGCATATTTAGACTACTTGAAAATTTTATACTTATTTTCGCTATTCTAAAGTAATGTTAATCTTTACTCTACAAAAAATATCTTAAGACATCTCCGGTTCATTTTCAGAAAATCTAGTTGTGGGTGAGATGACCGCTCAATTACATTTAACTAATGAATTCATATGTTTATGTGTGTATGCCATGCCCACAAGTTTCAAATATTCGAAGTTAACAAATTAAACAATGATAAGATGTTAATTTTCCTAAACTTTATGAATTTTAAATGGATATATCATCAATTAAATAACTCCAAGAAACACAAATAGGCAAAAATAAGACTCTACACAAATTAACTTCTCTAGAATATGAATAATATTTTCAAAAGATCGACTCTTGGCATATATCTCTCTAGATGAGGTATATTTTTTGTGGATAAGTAATAAGACACTCTCCATGAAGTACACCTTTCACTGAAAATTTTGTCAAACAGATCTCATAAATAAGTAAAATCCATGATAAACTCATCCAATGTCATTCCATAATATTAGAGACAGCGAGGAATAAAGTATTTGGGGCAATTAGCACTAACAAACATTCATACTTGTTCAACGCTCTTGTTATTTGTCTTAGTAGATCCAAAATACTTAATATACCATAAATGTGAGTCATATTACACTTGAGGTACCAAGTGTTAATATAAATATATATTTTATATTATAACTATTTTACAATTATATAATCAAGCTTGAGAGTAAATATTACATCTGCCCTAAAATAAACTGTGTGAGTCTCTGTGTGTGTGAGAGAGAGAGAGAGAGAGACATACCCAACAAAATGCTTGCAATTTTGGATGATTTCCGGTCGAAAACCTATATTATATTTGTTGTCAATCTGTGTTTGGTAAAACAGAATTACTGATTCTGACAAAACATTGCAGAAACACGAACTAACAAAAGTTTACTGAATCAGTACGAGAGATGAACATAAATTAATTCGTAAAAACTTAAATTTCTAACGTACCAGAATTGGGAAAATTTGAATAAAAAAATATCAAGTCCACTAAATTCACAATGTCCCCTTAAGGAAATTATTTTCCCTCTAGTATCTGAGGTTTTCTTTGGAATATGTGCTTCCATGATAAAATGATCTCAATCACCAGCGTGTAGAGACCAAAAACACTGGTGTCAGCAAACTACTCAACAGCTGTAAAGTACACGAAAAAATAGGTTTTGCAGAAGAATCAAGAAAAGTTCGTAAGGAAAAATTCTCAAGAATAAATGGCATTTATAATCAAGAGGAACGGGTTTTGAAAGGTTGCAGCCCTTTCATAATCCACACGACCATTAATGAAAATTTGTAACCTTTCAAACGGTTCTGGTTGTTCCTGAAAGTTGCAACCTTACAGAATAGACATTTTCAAATGGCGAGAAATCCATATAAAACCGAGAAATATTTAAATAAAAGAGGTCGCCCGAATTCGAGTTTGGTCGAGTTATTCAACTGAAAAATTGAAACGTTTTGGTGAATTTCAACTAAATAATTTAAAACGTTTATGTTATCAACTAATCAACTGAAAATGTTTTGTTAATTTAATTTAATTTAATTAATTAAATAAATAAATAACTGAATAATTAAAATAAACTTTGTCCAAAAAAATAATCTCCCTCTTTCAAACTCTTTTAACAATTAATAGGAATGTTACTATATCTACAATATCCTATTTTTCTTTCCACCACCGATAAGGGACAAATGTCTTTTCATTAAAGCATAAGAGAACTTTTAAAGTTCTCAACTCTTCCCGTTCCCAACTTTTCAAGTTCCTCTCTTTTCATCTTCCTTCCATTTCTCATCTATATACCCAAAAATCCCCCACATTAATGGATAATGGTTATAACATGGGAATGCACGGACAAATATGTACTTTACAGTCAAGGATTAATTGCATCTTGATAAGTAGGTTTCCCCTTGGACTTTCCCTAGTGAACATATGTCGGATATACTGGGTCAATCGGTAGATGTGATATCTTTAAACAGTTGAACTTTGGTGTATACCTATAAAACCATATGTAACACAATTAACCCATTACTATTTATGGTTCTTAGGTTTGTGTTCATTTCATCCATGAACACCTCCTGGCTTCATGAGTTTATAGAGAATAGGCTTTTGACATAAAATTCTCTTTGAAGCGGCTTACACTTCACACTCACATAGGTGATTTCTAACCGTGTCATCTCGTACATACACTATTTGGTAAAATCTGCCAAATTTAGCAAATCATTAAAAACCTTAAGATTTATTAACTCATTAACAAGCCTTAAAGTCTTAACCTTGTTCCTGAACATTGTCTTCATCATGAGAATGGATTCAGTTGAATGACAATGTCGAACCGTCAATCACAACTTTGTTTTTCTCCTTGAATTTAGCTCTTGGGATCTCCAGTCTGCTAGATAGAGTTACTGCAATGCTGACTTGTCCTAAGTCATAAACCCATTTCCTTAGATAATCTTTCAACTACCTCTCTAACTAGGCCTTTTGTTAGTGGATCTGACACATCATCGCTTGACTTCACATAGTCAATTGTGATATTTTCACTAGAGAGTAGTTGTCTTACAATGTTTTTTCTCCGTCGTAAATGACGAGACTTACCGTTGTACATGACGTTCCCTACCCTACCTATTGCTGCTTGACTATCACAACGTATGCAAATAGGTCTCACGGGTTTGGGCCAAAATGGAATATCCTCTAGAAAATTCCGGAGCCATTCAGCTCTGTCACCAGCCTTATCTAAATCAATAAATTCATATTCCATTATGGAGCGAGCATTACATGTCTGTTTGAACGATTTTCAAGAGATTGATCCTCCACCAAGTGTAAACACATAAGCACTTGTGGATTTTACTTCATTTGACCAGGTGATCCAATTTGCATCACTATATTCTTCAATCACAACAAGATATTTATTATAATACAAAGCATAGTGTTGTGTATGTTCCAGATATCCCAACACACGTTTCATTCTCATCAAGTGAGTTTGTTTCGGATTACTAGTGAACCAACTCAGATTGCTAATATCACATGTTATATCTGATCGCGTACAATTCATAATATACGTCAAACTTTCCAACACTCTAACATATTCCAATTGAGAATGCCTTTCACCTTCATTCCTTTGAAATTTAAAACATAAATCAATTGGAGTTTTGACAATATTGAAATTCAAGTATTTGACTTCTCAAATACTCTTTCAATACAATGAGATTGAGATAATGCTAGTCGATGAGGATTTCTGAGAATCCTGATCCCTGAGATCAAGTCAACAACTCCTATGTCTTTCCTATTGAACTTGCTGGGCAGCATGCTCTTAGTAGCATTTAAGTCGTCAATATTTTTACTCATTATTAACATGTCATCAACATACATACAAATAATGACTTCATGATTCGGCTGTTTTTAATGTAGACACAGTTATCACATTCGTAATCTTGAATCCATTTGTCAACATTGTTTGATCAAATTTAGCATGTCATTGTTTGTGTGCTTGGTTGAGCCCATAATGAGACTTCACAAGTCTGCACACTTTCTCTTCTTTATAAGGAACTACAAGCCCTTCAGATTGTTCAATGTAAATTTCTTCCTCTAACTCTCCATTTAAGAAGGTCGCCTTTACATCCATTTGGTGGATTTTAAGATCATAAACTCTTGCTAGTGCTATTAATATCCTAATTGATGTTATCCTTGTTACTGGAGAGTATGTGTCAAAATAGTCCAAAGCTTCTATTTGTCTGTATCCTTTGACTACAAGTCTAGTCTTATATTTGTCAATAGTTTGATCAGCTATCATTTTCCTTTTAAGGATCCACTTTTATCCGAAAGTTTTATTTCCTGGAGGAAGATCAGTCAATTCCCAAGTATGATTACTTAAAATTGATTCGAATCTCACTATTGACAACTTTTTTCCAATAAGTTGACTCAGACGAAGACATGGATGTTTTAAATGTTTGAGGCTCATTTTCAAGCAATAGTGTCACAAAATCTGGTCTGAAAGAAGTGACTTTTCGTTGGCGAGTGCTACGCCTAGGATCCTCACTAGGTAGTGTATTTTCTGTTACATCTTCTCGTGGTCGTTAGGTCTTTAACTTGTTGACTCACAATCAGTTTTATAAGGATAAATATGTGTAAAAAACTCTGTTTTATCTTACTCAATTGTCATATTACCATGAATCTCAGAATTATCAGATTTGTGAACCAAAAACTCGCATTATTCACAACATATCCAATAAATACACAATCTACCATTTTAGGTTCAATTTTCACCATTTTGGGTAAAAGAACCTCTACTTTACCTAAAAAAAAACCCACACTTTGAAATATTTCAAGTTGGGGTTCCTTAATTTCTTGTCACGACCCAAAACGGGTCGCGAGTGGCACCCACACTTATCCTACTATGTGAGCGAACCAACCAATCTAAACCCCAACATTTCAACAATAATAAAACAGAATATAATGCGGAAGACTTAAAACTCATTAACGGAATCAATTAATAACTTCTAAAATT
>NC_028641.1:19329003-19336874 GCF_001406875.1 Solanum pennellii | reverse complement strand
ATAGCATAAACCATAACCTACCTCCACCGAAGAATTCGTGATCACGCAAGCTACTCCTCAAAATCTTTGCTTTTCTGTTCGTTCTCTCGTTCGTTTCTCCCTCTCTCTCTCTGTTCTTTCTATTTTTCTTATTCAAACCCTTTTTCTTTTACCCTTCAAATAATTAAGTATAAAAGATGATAAAAATAACCCACATTTTATTTCAAGGTTATCTCCTTTAACCCCCAAGTAATTGAATTATTAACATTAATCCACTAATTTTATAACTATAAGCATGAATAGTCCAAAATGCCCCTTAAAAACTTTTAACAGAAATCCGACCCAGTCAGGGTTACGCAGTCTATGACGGTCCGTCATGACTGTGACGGTCCGTCCTGCAGATCCGTCACAAAGTTCAGAGAGTTAATTCTGTGGAAAGATTTGTGACGGTCCGTCGTGCCAACGACGGTCCGTCCTGCCATTCCATCGTGAAGTTCAGAGAGTCGATCTCAGTACCCAAATTTTCAGAATCTAAGTGTTTTGGAACGAGACCCCCTCGACGGTCCGTCGTGCCCATGACGGTCCGTCGTGGGATCCGTCGACTTAGACAGTTATTGCTAGAAATAAACTCTACTGCTCAAAACGACTAAACAGGTCGTTACATTTCTATAACTCGTATGGAATTGATTGTGTTCTTCTACAAGGTACCCTATTTAGTATCTTATTAGCCGTAAGAATGGCTTCCCCCCAAAGGTTTCGCGTTGAACCAGAATGATCATTAAGGAATTCATCATTTCATTTAATGTTCTGTTCTTCCGTTATTCTAAACCATTTGACTGTGGTGTATATGGTGCAGTAGTTTGATGAATAATACCATATTCCAAACATATCTCTGCAAAAGGAGATTCATATTCTCCACCCCTATCACTTCGAATGATTTTTATCTTGAGATTCAATTGGTTCTCCACTACATTTTTGTATTGTTTAAATGCATCAATTGATTTATTCTTACTATTAAGCAAATATACATAACAAAATTGAGTGCAATCGTCAATAAAAGTTATGAAATACTTTATGCCACCACGAGATGGTGCGACTTTATATCATATATATCTATGTGAATTAATTTTAAAGGTTTTGAATTTTTTCCAACAGATTTTTAAATATGTTTAACAAACTTATATTTCACAAGAAATTCACATTTCGATGTATCGCATTTAAAATCAGGCAATACTTCTAAAGTAATCAATTTTCGCAAGACTTTGTAATTTACATGTCACAAACGGGTATGCCATAAATCGTTTGACTCCAATAAGTAAACAGAAGCAAAATTCTTATCAATAATGTCAACAACCATTACATTCAGTTTAAAAAGGTCCTCATTGAGGTAGCCCTTTCCTATGAACATCTCATTCTTACTTATTGCAGTTTTATCACTAACGTTGTTGACGAGTAGCGCAGCAGAAACTAAATTCTTTCTAATAGTAGGGACATGCAGAACACTGTTCAAAGTCAATACCTTGTCGAATGTCATTTTCAACATTACATTTTTAGTTCATGCAATCATTGTTGTTGTTGTGTTTCCCATGAACAAATCTTCATCGTACTCAGCATGAGTGTATGTTGCAAAGGCTTCTTTCGCAGAGAAAATATGTAAAGTGGCACCTGCGTCAAGAAACCACTCCTTGGGATTTCCAATTAAGTTACACTCCGAGATCATTGCACACAATTCATTTGCATCTTCAATCTCTTCCACGATGTTTGCTTGACTTTTGCCTTTGCCTTTGTATTTGTCTTTGTCTTTGTCCTTTATTGAAGCACGATAATCAGAAGACTTATGACCAGCTTTACCACAAATGTAACATATGCCCTTGAATTTCTTCTTGGTCTGTTCTAACTTCTGTCCGTTAGACTTCTTTCTCTTTTTATCTTTGGTAGGTGCTTTTTCAACAATATTAACTCCAATTATTATTGAACTCTCACGAGACTTTTTGGCTGTTTTATTATCTTCCTCAAGATTGAGTCGAATCACAAGATCTTCAAGCTTCGTTTCCTTACGATTGTGCTTTAGATAATTCTTGAAGTCGTTCCACGAAGGACTCAAGATTGAGTCGAATCACAAGATCTTCAAGCTTCGTTTCCTTACGGTTGTGCTTTAGATAATTCTTGAAGTCGTTCCACGAAGGAGGTAACTTCTCAATAATTGTATCCACTTGATAAGCTTCATTTACTACCATATATTCAACAATAAGATCATTAAAAATAAGTTGAAGTTCCTACACTTTTGATACAACAATTTTACTATCTACCATTTTACCACAAACTTTTTAAATCATGCATCTTCTGTCTTATATATCTTCTCAAGTGCATCCCGTAACCCTTTCGAAGTTATTATTGCACTATAGACATTATATGATTCATCCTCTAAATGACTCAGAATACAGCCCTTAGAATATAAATATATTAAATATTTAAAAATACGATGAATAACGAATATAAACAAGAACTTAATAAAATAATTATGGCAAAAAGAAAAGAATTAAGACATAGACAAAATAGTAATATATTTGCAGGAATTTGTGAAAAATCTATAATAGCACAAAGAAATACTATTTTATATCTAGAAATACAAATAAATAATCTAGAATATAAACTACAACACAATTTATAAATGAATAAGGAAGAATATGCAATAGATGAAAAAATATTTGAAAACTATGAAGGATTAAAAATAAGGATAATATTTTCTAATCTAGGAAGAAGATATAAGAAAATAGGTGACAATTTAAGTTTAGTGTTAGAAAAAGAAACGGTAAAATTAGAGGATAGTTTAACTGCTATGGTGAGGATACCAAAAGAAAATGAAGAAATAGATAGAAAAATGGAAATTGAAAAAAACAAAACATCAAGCGAAAAACGAAGTACAACAAATAGAAGAAGTAAAAAATAAAGAAATTTCAGAATTAGAAAAAGAATTAGAAATGTTGAAAGGAATGTATGAAGTAAAACAAAAAGAAAAAAGAACAAAAAAGAAACTTAGCAAATGAAATAAACAAATTTAAAGAAAGATTGCAATTAGAAGATAAATTAGAAGAAAGTAATCAAGATAATATAACTAATCTACCAGAAGTAAGAATTGATGATATCAACAATAATTTAGAAGAACAATACGCAGAGATAAGTGAAACATATACAGAACTTTTAGATAATATAGATAATACAAAAAACGTAGCAGTAAATACGGGAGATATAGACATGAATGAAAAACCTAGTACATCAGGAGTAAAAAATCCAAAATACTTAAATCCAACATATTATAATGTAAGTTATGAAAAATATGATAGAGAAAAAATTTTATGGGATAAAAGATTAAATAAATGGACGCCTAACCCAACAACTGAACAACATAATTTTTTAGATTTAGACAATGTAGCAGATATAAATAAAACAATTCAATTAAAGATGGGGTATATATCAAAACAATTAATAGATAACAAAATAGGAATGACAGAAACACCAGGATATATAGAAAGAACACTTATAGGAACAGTAAAATTATGGTTACAAAATTTAACAGAAGAAAGTATAAAGACGTTAAGAAATAATAAAAAATTTAATGGAGAAACAGCTACAACATCTATGGAAATATTAAATAAATATGAAATAGTTATAAGAAATGAATTTAGTAGTATGACAAAAGAAGTAGAAGAACAAAACAAAGAAAAAGTTATAAATAGAAATTTAATGGCAAAATTGGCAATATGTAATACGTGTTATATAGATGAATATACATGCGCATTTAGAGAATATTATTATAAAAGAACATATAACATGGAAGAAAGTAAGGAAATAAGAAAATTATATTTTACAAAATTACCAGAACCTTGTAGTTCAAAAATAATAAAAAGTTGGAATGAAGCAAAATTAACAGATACTTTAGGAGCTAGAATGAAATTCTTGCAAAGATGGTTTACAGAATTATGTGAAAAACTTAAAGAAGACATAAAAATGAAAAAAGTATTAGTAAAAAATTTAGCATGTTGCAAAAATAAAATAGCACCTCAATTTGGTTGCACAGATAGGTATTATAAAAACAAGTATAACAGAAATAAAAATATAAAAAATATAGATCAACATATAAATATAAAAAACCAAGAAAGAGATATTATGTAAAAAATTACAAAACTAAAAGACCATTTAGACCAAAAAGAAAACTGACGGAATGTACTTGCTATAACTGTTGAAAATTAGGACATATAGCTAAAGATTGTAAATTACCTAAAGATCCAAAGAGGAAACAGATATCAGAAATAATTATGGAAAATGAAAAATATACACAAATAGAATATGTCGATTATGATTTAGAAAGTGAAGATAGTATATATGAAATATCAGAAAATGAAATAGATAATGACATAAAATTAGAATCAGATAATGAATTTTATAATATAGATGACTGAAGCAGATATACAAATAATAAATAAAGAAGAATGTCAAGATGAAGGATCTTTAGAACAAAAAATAATATTAGATAATAGTATATTTGAACAAATAAAAGGAAAAGAATTAGATCTAAGTGTAAAAAAATATTAGAAGTACCAAAAATAAAAAATTGGTTTAAAAGACAAAAACAAGAATATTATCTAGTAAGCCAAAGAGAATATATCATAGATTGTAAGTATACCAAAGGAAAAGCTAAAATACCAATAATAAATAAGAGAATAATTACTAAAGAAATACAAGAAATAAATGCAAAAAACCCAATTAAATATGTACATTTAGGAGGAACTGAAATATTAATAAAAGCATGTTTTAGAGAAGGAATTGATACACCTATAGAAATATATTTAGCAGATGATAGAATTATACAACCTATAGAAAAAAGTATAATAAGTGCAGTAAAAGGTAATTTAATATACCAAAAATTTAAATTTATAATAAGTGTTAATTACTCAGTAGCAATTAATGATAGAAACATAGATAAATCATTAGTATTATATTGGAAAATGTCAGGAATATAGCTAGCACCTGGAAGTAAAATATTTACAGCTAGATGTAAGAATTTATATGTTTTAACAACAAAACATAAAATAACAGCAAAAAATAAAATAAACAAAATAAAAATAGAAAACCCCTTTGAAAAAATAGTTACAGTTATAAATAATAATGACTATAGTTATAACGAAATTGATATAGAAGAAGATATAGAGATAGTACAAGAAAGACTAAGCACATCAAAAAGAATAAAAAATAATGATATACCACAAACATCATCAAAAATGAGTACTTCAAATAGTTCCAAAAGAATAAATATAATTCCACAAAAATTAATAGAAGAAGAAATATATATATATATTTATATATATATATTGTAGAGTAAAATATATTTTGTTATAAATTTCTTCTGATAATTATTTTAATCAAATTATTTCTTCAAGATTGTTTATTATATATTCTATATATGAAGTGCGGAATTCATCATATGTTCATCGTAAATTAATATACATATATATTGTAGAGTAAAATATATTTTATTATGAATTTCTTCTGATAATTGTTTTAATCTAATTATTTCTTCAAGATTGTTTATTATATATTCTATATATGAAATATCTTGGGTTCTTTGATACATGTATAAATTATTTTGTATTAAGTAATTTAATAACCTTATTTTTTCCATGGTTTCTATCCAATATTTTAAATATTCATAGTTCATTTTAATCTGACTCTATTTCGAAATCATATATATCTATTCTTTTTATATCTAATTCTTGTAAATCTATTTCATACCACTTTTGATTTAATATATCTTCTAAATCATACTCAAATATTTTTTCCCATATAACTCTTTTTATGTCATCAATTTCTATATCTGTAAGTATATATAAGATCAAAGTTTTATAGCTTCTTATTTCATCATATATTGTAATCATGTTTATTTATTTATGCAGGTTTGTTTTCAATTATTCCTTCCTATCATATCATAATTCAATTAAATCTATATTAGTTTATTATAAACTAGAGTATCATTATCATGTTTTCCGGTCACTTCTAGCATCGTACTTTAGCGGATAATTACTGCTTATCAGCGCCTCAACTTTGTGTACTCCCCTAACGGCATCCCTCGCCTACCGGTTTCCACTGTGGGATGACATAGTCTAGCAGTTTTCTCCCTGTTTCCCGTTTACTAGCAAACTAGAATTCAAATATATAATAACTAACATAAATTTAATCAATCATATATATGATATTCAGGAATATATGAAATTAGTTCTACATATCTATTAAACAATATACCTTTGCCTCTTCATTTGTCTTGCTATCTGAAATATCTGATTGAATTTCCGATTTCTCCATATGTTTAGCTTAGTTTATATATTTGAGAGAGTTTTTTGTATTTTGAGAGAGTTTATTAACTTAAACTTTTGTTTGGCATTGCCTGCCTTTCATTTACAATTTGGCAATCTATATATACTAAATTCTAAGCCTGCACATAAGTGCGTCTACTGTATACTTTACTACCACTACTATTTACTTTACGACTTAAAATAAAAACATTACAAATAGCCGTTATACATTGGCTAATAAAAAGCAAAATCTTATCTACAAAGGAATCTTATCTTTGGAAATCTTATTTTTGCTTTAACATTTCAACAATTCTTATCTCTTTCTCGGCCATCTTCTTTATGTCTTTTTCTTCTTTTGTCTTGTCATCATAGCTTTTTTATCTTACCTTGCTTATCTCTTCCGCTTTTACTCCAAATCAACATCTGGTATAACATTATCTTCTCCATTATATTTGGAACATCTGTGATCTAGATATTTGTATCCAATAAGTTTACAATATCTGATTAATAAGTCTTCTGATATAAATTCTTTCTTTAATGCTCTTGTTGTAGGTTGTTCTTCTGGCTTTAATAATGATAAACTCCAAATAGCATTGCCGTTTAAATAATTGTTAGCTAGTTCTTGTATAATTGTTGATATACCAATTATCCTTTTATTTGCATAAAAGTTTGGTATTTCTATCTTTGATATTTCAGCCTGTTTTTCTATATCTTCTGGTATTATCATATCCTTGGTCAAACCTATCTTTATAACTTGAATTGGTGACTTGATTTCTTCATATAATATCTCAGCTGGCGCTGTATAAACTTAATATAAAATAAATTTCCTTTGGTAACTCTTTTGTATATGACGAACGCTTTGTATAATTCTGGTATTCCACTTAGTTCTTCTCCTCATATATGTAACGGTACTTAGTAATCCATAACTTTAACATGTTTTAACTAAGTTTGAACTAGTTTTAGGTTGTGCAATCAATCTATTATAACCTTGTAGTTTTTGGGTTATATAATCTTCCTTTGGGTTTTTGGTTTGTGTGGATCTGGGGTTTAAATTTAAAAATGTTTGGATCTTATATATGTTTTCAATATACGATTGTGTGATGTAATTGTATCTCTTTTTATCACTTTGTATACTAACTGCGTATGTAGAAGTTTGTGGTTCTGTGGGTATTTGTTTTTGTGGATTTTGGGTAAATGGTTTTATAAATAAGTGGTTTAAGTTTGTATTTCGTGGTTTTTCACTAACTTTCCTGCTTGTACCTGCAGCTGTATTTAAACAAACATTATGGGTTTTAGGGAGTTTCCCATCTCTCCTTTTATCTCTGGAATTTTACCGTCTTCCGATCGACGTAGCTCCGCATTTTTATAGTCATGCTGCTGACTTATATTAGCTTTAGACTTCAGGTTATCTTCATTAGTCTTTAGCTTTTGTATCTCATTGTCCATACTGTCCACTTTAGTACAAAGTGTAGTAATGGCTTTGAGTAGCTCTTCAATTGTATCTTCGTTTTTGTTCTCAGTCTGAGTAGCTTTGTCTTGATAAGT
>NC_028641.1:19311700-19319752 GCF_001406875.1 Solanum pennellii | reverse complement strand
TTACCTACTCTTCTTGCTCCTATCTTTTGTTTAAATGGTGTTGTGAACCACCAGTGTGTTTTTGTTATTATATGTGGATATAATTTTTCTAAAAATGGCATTCCTAATAACATATCCTTTGTTGTTAGTTCAAAATTATATATTTCGTGTACAGTTAATATTTTATCCCATATTTGTATTTTTATATTTTTTGCCTTGTATGTGTCCTTCATTATTAAATCCTGTTCTACTATTGGTGTTTTTAACTTTTCCCATTTTTCTTCTGGTAAACAATTGTATTTACATATATTAGTCTCTGCACCTGTATCTATCATTGGTGTATAATATCTGTTATAATATCCTTCTATTATTATCTTCGCGAGTATATATATTTTCATATATATTTTTTATATTAATGTCCTTTTTATTATGACTTTTTTATTTTGATAATTTATCGTTAGTTGTTTATCCTCTATATTATATGGTTTTACTTGTTCTAGCCATTTTATTCCTAATGTTATATTTTCATTTCCTTGATATATTTTAAATTTTATTATCATTGGTATACCTCCAATTATTATTTCTTGTTCCGTTGTCTCTTCAATAATTATTAATACTTTTGGTGATTCTGGACATGAGTGTTCCGTAGTTATTATTTTATCTTCCATTACTAACTCTCTTGTAATATAGCTTTCTTCTTGTCCTGTATTTATTAGTATTAAATATTTTCTTTGTTCCATTATTCCTATTATATAATAATGGTGTGGTTTTATTTCTTCTTCTATTAATTTTTGTGGAATTATATTTATTCTTTTAGAACTATTTGAAGTACTCATTTTTTATGATGTTTGTGGTATATCATTATTATTTATTCTTTTTGATTTGCTTAGTCTTTCTTGTACTATCTTTAAATCTTCTTCTATATCAATTTCGTTATACTATAGTCATTATTATTTATAACCGTAACTATTTTTTCAAAGGGGTTTTCTATTTTTATTTTGTTTATTTTATTTTTTGCTGTTATTTTATGTTTTGTTGTTAAAACATATAAATTCTTACATCTGGCTGTAAATATTTTACTTCCAGGTGCTAGCTCTATTCCTGACATTTACCAATATAATACTAATGATTTATCTATGTTTCTATCATTAATTGCTACTGAGTAATTAGCACTTATTATAAATTTAAATTTTTGGTATATTAAATTACCTTTTACTGCACTTATTATACTTTTTTCAATAGGTTGTATAATTCTATCATCTGCTAAATATATTTCTATATGTGTATCAATTCCTTCTCTAAAACATGCTTTTATTAATATTTCAGTTCCTCCTAAATGTACGTATTTAACAAAATGGGTTTTTTGCATTTATTTCTTGTATTTCTTTATTAATTATTCTCTTATTTATTATTGGTATTTTAGTTTTTCCTTTGGTATACTTACAATCTATGATATGTTCTCTTTGACTTACTACATAATATTCTTCTTTTTGTCTTTTAAACCAATTTTTTATTTTTGGTACTTCTAATATTTTTTCTACATTTAGATCTAATTCTTTTCCTTTTATTTGTTCAAATATACTATTATCAAATATTATTTTTTGTTCTAAAGATCTTTCATCTTGACATTCTTCTTTATTTATTATTTGTATATCTGCTTCAGTCATCTATATTATAAAATTCATTATCTGATTCTAATTTTATGTCATTATCTATTTCATTTTCTGATATTTCATATATACTATCTTCACTTTCTAAATCATAATCGACATATTTTATTTGTGTATATTTTTCATTTTCCATAATTATTTCTGATATCTGTTTCTTCTTTGGATTTTTAGGTAATTTACAATCTTTAGCTATATGTCCTAATTTTTCACAGTATAGCAAGTACATTCCGTCAGTTTTCTTTTTGGTCTAAATGGTCTTTTAGTTTTGTAATTTTTTACATAATATCTCTTCCTTGGTTTTTTATATTTATATGTTGATCTATATTTTTTATATTTTTATTTCTATTATACTTCTTTTTATAATACCTATCTGTGCAACCAAATTGAGGTGCTATTTTATTTTTGCAACATGCTAAATTTTTTACTAATACTTTTTTCATTTTTATGCCTTCTTTATGTTTTTCACATAATTCTGTAAACAATCTTTGCAAGAATTTCATTCTAGCTCCTAAAGTATCTGTTAATTCTGCTTCATTCCAAATTTTTATTATTTTTGAACTAAAAGGTTCTGGTAATTTTGTAAAATATAATTTCCTTATTTCCTTACTTTCTTCCATGTTATATGTTCCTTTATAATAATATTCTCTAAATGCGCATGTATATTCATCTATATAACACATTTACATATTGCCAATTTTGCCATTAAATTTCTATTTATAACTTTTTCTTTATTTTGTTCTTCTACTTCTGTTGTCATACTACTAAATTCATTTCTTATAGCTATTTCATATTTATTTAATATTTCCATAGATGTTGTAGCTGTTTCTCCATTAAATTTTTTTATTATTTCTTAACGTCTTTATACTTTCTTCTGTTAAATTTTGTAACCATAATTTTACTGTTCCTATAAGTGTTCTTTCTATATATCCTGGTGTTTCTGTCATTCCTATTTTGTTATCTATTAATTGTTTTGATATATACGCCATCTTTAATTGAATTGTTTTATTTATATCTGCTACACAGTCTAAATCTAAAAAATTATGTTGTTCAGTTGTTGGTTTAGGCGTCCATTTATTTAATCTTTTATCCCATAAAATATTTTCTCTATCATATTTTTCATAACTTACATTATAATATGTTGGATTTAAGTATTTTGGATTTTTTACTCCTGATGTACTAGGTTTTTCATTCATGTCTATATCTCCCGTATTTATTTCTAAGTTTTTTGTATTATCTATATCATCTAAAAGTTTTGTATATGTTTCACTTATCTCTGAGTATTGTTCTTCTAAATTATTGTTGATATCATCAATTCTTACTTCTGGTAGATTAGTTTTATTATCTTGATTACTTTCTTCTAATTTATCTTTTAATTGCAATCTTTCTTTAAATTTGTTTATTTCATTTGCTAAGTTTCTTTTTTGTTCTTTTTCTTTTTGTTTTACTTCATACATTCCTTTCAACATTTTTAATTCTTTTTCTAATTCTAAAATTTCTTTATTTTTTACTTCTTCTATTTGTTGTACTTCTTTTTTCGCTTGATGTTTTATTTTTTCAATTTCCATTTTTCTATCTATTTCTTCATTTTCTTTTGCTATCCTCACCATAGCAGTTAAACTATCTTCTAATTTTACCGTTTCTTTTTCTAACATTACACTTAAATTGTCACCTATTTTCTTATATCTTCTTCCTAGATTAGAAAATATTATCCTTATTTTTAATCCTTCATAGTTTTCAAATATTTTTTCATCGATTGCATATTCTTCCTTATTCATTTATAAATTGTGTTGTAGTTTATATTTTAGATTATTTATTTGTATTTCTAGATATAAAATAGTATTTCTTTGTGCTATTATAGATTTTTCACAAATTCCTGCAAATATATTACTATTTAGTCTATTTTGTCTATGTCTTAATTCTTTTCTTTTTGCCATAATTATTTTATTAAGTTCTTGTTTATATTCATTATTCATCATATTTTTAAATATTAATATATTTATATTCTAATTTAGAAATAATATCTATCATTTCTTCTAATCCTTTATTGTTATTTTTTGTAAAATTATGTTCTTTATATTCTGGATATAATTTATTTAATTTTATTTTTATTTTTCTTATCTTTCTTTACTAGTAAATTTCTGCAGACTAAGAATTGTAAGCCAGAAAAATACCCGTTGCTTCCATACTTTGAAATTCACATAAGAGAATTTACCTTGTTTCTCTACTTGTGGTACAACAGTTTGGGTTGGTGAAGCAACAGCCACTGTAACATTGTTGCTTTCCATTTCTGATAAAGAAAAATCGATACATTTTTAGAAAGAAATAACTTAAAATTGCATACTTAAAGGAGTATAAAACTATTAAAGTTTTTGTGTCTACCAGAAACACAGATTAAAATAAAATTTCAAAAATAATTTTCTTAAGATTGTTGTGATTCTGTGTTGATAAAACAGAATAATTGATTCTGATAAAACTTTGCAGAAATACGAAGTAACAAAAGTTTATTGAATCAATTAATTAATAAAAACTAAAATTTGTAACGTACCACAATCTGGAAAATTTGAACAAAACATATCAATTCCACTGAATTTACAGTGTCCCTTTAAGGATATAATTCCCCTCTAGTATTCGAGATTTGATTTGAAATATATCCTCCCAGGATAAAATGATCTCAATCACCAGCGTATAGATACCAAAACCCTGGGGTCAGCGAACCACTCAACAACAAAAAAGTACACGAAGAAACTTTGCGCTGAAGAAATAAAAAAAATCGTAAGGAAAATTCTGAAGAATAAATGGTATTTATAGGCAGGAGGAACAGGTTCCGAAAGGTCCCTTTCATAATCCACACGAGCATAATGAAAATTTGAAACCTTTCAAACGGTCCTGGTTGTTCATGAAAGTTGCAACCTTTCAAAACAGATATTTTCAAATGGTGGGAAATTCAAACAAATCCGAGAAAGATTTAAATAAAAGGGATCGCACGGATCCGAGTGGGATCGGGTTATTCAACTAAAAAATTGAAACGTTTTGGTTAATATCAAATAAATAATTGAAAACATTTCTATTATCAACTAATTAATTGAAAATGTTTTGTCCATTTAATTGATTAAATAAATAATTAAAACAAACTTTGTCAAAAAATAATCTCTCAATCGATCATTTTCAAAAGTCGAAGTCGAGCCAAGCGAGCGAAGACAATGGTGCGAGGGTGTCCCTATTTCCAAATCATTTAACAATTAATAGGAGTGTTAATATATTTAAACTCTCCTATTTTACTTTCCACCACCGATGAGGGACAAATAACTTTTCATTAAAGCATAAGATGACTTTTCAAGTTCTCAACTCTTCAAGTTCTTTTCTTTTCATCTTCCCTCCATTTCATATCAATTCTTGCTACGTACCCAACAATATGCTCCAACTTGTGACCATTTGTACTTCATACGTATAGATATAGGCAATAGGCCCATACCTACCGATTATAGCTTGGGAGTAGACTGCGAGCCTGTTTGGCTCAACTTAAAAGCTGGTCAAACTGACTTAAAAACTGGTTTTTGACTTATTTAGCTGTTTGGCAATACTCAAAATAACTTATTTTAAGTTAAAAAGAACTTAATTTAAGTCAAAAGTTAAAAGCTGGGGTAGGGGTGCTCTTTTTTTTTTAGCTTATAAACTGTTTTAAGTTGACTACATTTTTATCTTTTTGCCCTTAATATTTTTATAGAATTTCCAAATTACCCACATAACCCAAATATCTCTTTCTTCCATTTTTCCCTTTTCACGTTTGGCATAGCAACTTCAGCACTTTTATCCAAACGCATAACTGCTTATTTCAAAAATAAGTTTCAGCACTTTCAAAAGTACTTTTTTAAAGCTACTTTTATTAAGCCCATCCAAACGGGCCCTAAGTCAAAAGTTAAAAGTTGGGGTATGGGTGCTTTTTTTTTTAGCTTATAAGCTGTTTTAAGTTGACTACATTTTTATCTTTTTGCCCTTAATATTTTTATACAATTTCCAAATTACCCACATAACCCAAACATCTCTTTCTTCCATTTTTCCCTTTTCACGTTCGGCATAGCAACTTCAGCACTTTTATCCAAACGCATAACTGCTTATTTTAAAAATAAGTTTCAGCACTTTCAAAAGTACTTTTTTAAAGATACTTTTATTAAGCCCATCCAAACGGGCCCTGCATAGCATGCCATGTCTTGAATTCGTAATGCATATACATTACCAACTCTTGTTGTCAGCCTTGGCCCATTGGTACTCATGTTCTCATAATATCGTATTAACTTTCGAATAACATGTAAATGCCTTAATTAACCTCATATGCTTTTGAGATAGACCTGAATACCGAACTCAATTTCAACAAGATAACTTAAACATGTGAATCTTAGAAAAGGAACTCAAGTTGCTTTAAGAATCTTCTCATGAACTCATTTAACCTCCGTACAATTAGTTAGGTCTATAGACTCAGTATTCGAAGCTCTTGACTCAGCTTTCAATTTAAACATTAGTCATCTAGCAACATATAAGAAGACGAACATGCTTAACTTGATTTATATGAGCGACTCTAAATTTGTAATAGTAGGTTCTGTTTTAGAAATAGGTTGACTGACAAGTATATATAAAAAAAAAAGAATAACGATAAATAAGCAAACTAGAAAAAAAAACTATCATAACTATTAACATTCATAATTTATAAATACTAGTAAAAATGTTAAAATATCAATGTTTTAGAAAATAATGTGTATTCTAATTTAGTTTCTATTTTATCACACTTTAATTACACGTTTTCTAACTCATTCTCTTTCATATGTTTAAAAAAGTATTTTTTTTCTCTCTCTCACTAATTTCTCTCTTCGAATTATTTTTCATCTTTCAACTCCCACTTCTCTTGCTAACATTATTTTCATTTTTTATTTATAAATTGAAAAACACAGCTCCAAAGATATTCACAACAATCCATTTGATTAAGATATTCATCTCTATCCACTCTAAATATATTCACAACAATTCCTTTGAGTAAAGTAGGTATCTTTATCCAATTTTTAGGTGTGTTTACTGATTTTATTTTAAAAAATATTTCAAAAGATTGTTTGTAGTTGAGTATAATTGACCAGTTTTGTTAAGCGTTTGAAAACAAGAAAATCAATCTCTAATGGCCGAATCTAAAAGGATTACAGGAGGTATCCCACTTAATCAATAATTTTCTAGCAATTTTCGATCCTTTAATCTATTTATTATTCAAGAAATAGAGGATAAGGTAGGATTTACTACTAAAATACAGACGAGAAAGGGTTGAAGAGTTGATTTTAGTATCTTTTCGTATTCTGAATCTTTTGAGAGGTTCCTTAGATTTTTTTATTCATCACAATTTTTTGAATGGAATGATGTTTTTTTTTGTATTTTGAATCTGTTGTTATGTTGTATTTGATATTCAAAACATAATTTGAGTGATTGTTGTTTATTGTATTCGCAATCTAATTGGGTAGTTGCACTTTTGCAATCTTGTTGTTTAATGTATTCTGAATCTGATTGGGTAGTTATACTTTTCTTATTCATCAAAGAAATTGAGAATATGAGTGGTTATTTTTTGTTGTATTCTAAACCTGAGTAGGAGATTACGCTTTTTTATTAATTACAATATTATGTATTCTAAATTTAAGTGGTATGTTGTGTATGTGTGTTCAACATATGATTCAGTTTATGTCTTTGTGTAATTTGTATTTATAGGTGTAACTTTGTATTCATTTCGAATAGGTTATTTTTTCATCTTGTTTTTTATTGTAGGAAGTATGATCAATAGCTTGGTGCACGTCTCATTAGTTATAATAAGACACCTACGAGGCATAAATAAGGAGTCCGAAACTTAAAAGGTACAAAATATTAACAAAAATTTCAAAACGGTATATAAAATTTTATATTAACCAAAACGGTAAAATCGTTGCAGATCCAGCGACTTACCTCACCTGAAAAAGCAAAATCGCTGCTGAGGCAGCGATTTTGCAAAAGTTATTTTTTTTAATAAAAAAATGAAGCAACGATTTCAAAATTTTATTTCTTACAAATCGCTGCCTTGGCAGCGATTTTATTTTATTTTTTAATTATTTTTTTTTAAAAAAAATTAGGTATATCGCTGCCTGGTCAGCGACTTATAAAAAAAAAATTATAAATCGCTGCCCAGGCAGCGACTTTATGAAAAAAAAAATTTATAAAATAAATCGCTGCCTTGGCAGCGATTTTATAAAAAAAAACATTTTTTTTATTAAATCGCTGCCTAGGAAGCTATTTTCAAAAAAAAAATATTTAAAAAAATGTTAAAGCAGCGATTTTATATAAATAAAATTTATAATATTTTTTAAAATTTAAATATATAACTTATAAGAAAATATACATTATT
>NC_028641.1:19298747-19301700 GCF_001406875.1 Solanum pennellii | reverse complement strand
GGTTCGCTCACATAGGAGGGTAAGTGTGGGTGCCAGTCGCGGCTCAGTTTTGGGTCGTGACAGCTTGATTCTGGACTGTTTTGTCTAATATATATTAATTTGTTTATAGTAGTTTATTCCGCAGAGTCATTATTTTAATCTTATGAAGTTTTGATGTATTTTTAAAAAAGTTTAACATATATTATTGTATTTCATTAATTGCATGTTTTGTATTTCTTTATAGATTACTAATTACAAATGATTATAATTTGAAATAAACTGAAACAAGTCTGATTCGATAGTGAAGTTTCAAATACGGATACAATTTGAGTGGACACGATTATTCCTATACAATTTAATAAAAATTTGAATTCATAATGTAAAACCTAAATTACCAAATTGTAGTCTATTTTTGTATTCATTCCATCTGTATTCATCAACGATTTTTATATCTCATTTCACTCATCTTGTAATTAGGTGTCACTTTCTATGTCAAAAATATTTTCAGTTATTCAACAATATGCGTGTCAAATGGTATACCATTAAGGTTTGTATATTATTATGAAATTCAATTTTAAAATCATAGAACTTTAAGTATACTCATACAATTTGAGTTTGTTTTATCATCTTTTTTATTTTGAATCTCCTTAGAGGTTTCTTAGATTTTGTATTAATCACAATTTTTTGAGTGACATGAAGTTTTTCTATATTCTGAATTCGTTTGTTATGTTGTATTTAGTATTTATAATATAATCTAAATGATAGTTGTTTGTTGTATTCTGAATTTGATTGGCTGATTACATTTTTGTATTCTTGTTGTTTATTGTATTGTATTCATTAAAGAAAATGAGCGTTCTGATGTATTTTGTATTTCTAATCCTAATGGTATGTTGTATTTTGTATTCTGAATATGTTTGGTTTAGTATATTTTGAAATGTTTAGAGAATATGAGTGGTTATTTTATATTGTATTATGAATCTAAATGGGCAGTTACACTTTTTTATTAATTACATAAGTTAAGTTTTCTGTTATATTATATATTATGAATTTAAGTGGTATGTTGTATTTTGGTGTTCAATATCAAATTCAATTTATATCTTTGTTGAATTTGTATTTATAGGTTTAACCTTGTATTTATTTTGAATTGGTTATTTGTTTCATTTTGTATTTTATTGTAGGCAATAAGATCAAGAGCTTGGTGCACGAGTAATTGGTGATAGTGAGGCATCTCTGAAGTATAAACATGCCTCACATAGTTTGCGATGATAGTGAAACAATTGAAAATACAATAATGGTTTATTTGTAGTTTTGTTAATCATACTTATGCTAAACTATTTTGTCTGATGCACATTAAATCATTATGTAGCAGTTTATTCAGCAAAGTTATTCTTTTATCTAATGAAGTTTTGATTTATCCTTAAAAAGATTTGACATATATTATTATACTAGTAAACTTAGCCGCGCTATGCGCGGTGTCTAAAAGTTTTCATTTTTATTTAATTTTCAAATTCAAATAGATTAGTTAATAAATTTTATCATTTAGCTTTGTAATTTTAACTCAATTCATGAATCAATTTTATCAAAAAATAAATACCTGTACGGTCAAATACCTATACTTTTTTTTGGTTGAATAGTACCTATTCATTTATGTTAGTTATAATATATAATTAAGAATTTATGACTTCATTATCCATTTGAATAAGTTCTCAAAATTAAATATGGTTAACTTTGATGTTTTGTTAAAAATTTAAAGTGAGATTTTTAGCCTTTTAAATTTTTTTAAAAATATCAAAAGAATTAAAATAGTAATAAATTCAAAAACAGACTTAGAAATATGAAAATTATTCGTAATAGATAAGCTACCTATAATTTGAAGACTTAAAAAAGTACTTCAATATTTATATATTAAAATATAAAGTTCTCTCTATATATTGATTTTTTGGAAGAAAATGGGTGATACATGATTTTTGTTCGGTAAAATAATTTTTAGTGATTTAGAATTAACATAAAAATAATATATTATTGTTAAAAATGCATAATAAAATAAGTAATAAATGAGCAATTATAGATGAATGATAAAAGGTTTTATGTTAAGATTAAAAAAAAAAACTTATATATCTACTAAAAACTTATAATTAGACTCTTGAATTTTTTTCTAAATAAAGTAAACATAAAAAACTGTTCACAAATAATATGAATATTTATAATTATTAACGATAAATAATATTTTTTTTTATAATTAAAGTGTAGGAGAAAAAGTTAAGTAAATTTTTAGAATAATTATAATTGAGGATGAATGGTTAAGTCATAAGTATATTTGAAATGATTATCTGTATTAATTTTTTCCTTGATAAATTTCTTCTCTAATTCTAAGTTTTTTTAAAAAAAATTTATTTCAACGCTATTTTTTAGTCTCCCTTTTTTTTTTAGTCTTTGCTTATTTAATTCTATTAAGAAAACACAAACAATTAGCATCGTAATTAAGAGAATGCAGTTTGCTCGTCTTTAGTATTTTTACTATTTTATATATTTTTTTAAAACAGTAACAATTAGCATCAAATCTTAACATAATCAAGTTAGCTTGTCTTAAGCTTTTTATTAATTTAAGCAAAATGTTTAAATGAATTCTCTTAATTAATTTTTATTATATTTTTCATGATTCATATTTTATTTAAAATTTAAAAATAACTTCATAATAATTTTGATTATCTCCCCCCGCTAAGCGTATCTACAAATACATTTTAATGTTTTCAAGAATTGTTTTTGTCTTACTTTTAGTAATGATCTTGCTCTTATAATTTCATGCAAAAAAACAAATCAATTATTCTCTTTTATATATCTTATTTTGTATCATTCTTATTAGAAGTAAAAAATAATTATACAAAGAAGTCTTTGTCGATAGATTTTGCATTACAAGATTAAAGTAGAGGACAATTAAGCTAAACATAAATATATTTGGTTAGAAATATTTTTT
>NC_028641.1:19292826-19294782 GCF_001406875.1 Solanum pennellii | reverse complement strand
AATTAAACTCTTTAAATATTTTTTAAAATACTTGGCGTTCAACTATTGATTATAATTTTAATTTATTAATATAATTTATAAATCAACCCACTACCCACTCATTACTAACTAAACCTCACTCAATTAATGATCCAATTATAATATCAAAATCGTCATAAACACTACTAAAACACGATGAAATTATAGATTCTTGAAAATGACATCCAAAATTAATCGAGTCTGAATCGAAATTCCAATTAAATTTAGGTTGAGCCGCTTATTTAGGAGTACACTTTTTTTCAAAATTGAATTAGAAATTTATGATTAATGGTAAACAAGTAATACATCCCGAATTAATTCATGCACTTCTTTTAAATATAATTTTATAAATATTTATGATTTGTTTTAGAACCTTTAATATATTATTTTGAAAAAAAGTTACCTATGAAGTAACATCACATAATTGAAACGTAATAATAATTAAGATGAACATAGTCAGACTTTTAAGTTTATCGGTGATTTTTATTTAGCCACTTGAATGTATGATAATTTACTTCTATAATTTTTAAAAAACACACAATTGGCAGTAACTTGCATTAATAATGTGACGGGTTTATTAAGAGGAATTTAATTAGTAATGGGTGGGTAATGAATTGATATATAAATTATACTAATAAGTTAAATTATAACAAATAGTTGAGCACCACGTATTTAAAAAAATATTTAAATAGTTTAAATATAAAACTATTAAATAAGTGATCAATTTTGAACCAAAAGGTGGATGACAAGGGTATTTTGGACCCAATAGGTGGGTGGAAAGAGTATTTTGGAGCCAATAGGTGGATGGAGGGTAATTTTATACCATTTTCAATACTTTGAGGGTATTTTAGGCCCTTTTCCGTTTACTTTATAGACCAAAAATGTTTCAAAGTTATTTTAAAAAATTCTGTGTGCCAAATGACATACCAACAAGGTTTATATTTATGTATTTCACTTTATAACTTTGTATTTCTTATAAATTCAGCAGTCTTCATAATTATATACTTTGTATTTTATATTTACACATCGTTAAAGACTAATTAGATCAATATGTTCCTTTTAAAAATTAACATTGCTCTGTGGTTTATTTTAAATTTTATAATTGGTGAGAGTTTTAAGTGATATGTTCCTGTTTAAAAATATTCTCTCCACTAAATTTTTTTTCTCTTACTAAATAATAATATTGTTTCAATTAAAACAAATTATAAAAACATAAATAAGATACATAACAAATTAAAATTTTGATATTTTTAATAAATATTGAAAGTATGACTAAGTTATCCTATTAAATACAAAAATATTGATATTTTGAAAAAATCAATAAATAAAATACAAGATTTCATATTAGTATATATCATTTTCAAATAACAATTTTTTCAAAACAGTTATGACAAGAAAGAATGACTGTTAGACCTCCCTTATATATAACATGATAATTCTGTAATATTTAAGCCTTAATCTTTGGAAAATAGTTCGCTCATAGCCATAAGAAATAGGAAAATTGGCGGATGATAACTTTACTAGGAACACACTTCACAATGATACGAGTATGAAAACAATACAATAAAATCAAAATATAAAATTAGCTGACTTCCTAATGCCCTTTTCATAGGGTCTTTCTAGCAATAAAATTGTAAAAACAACTCATTCGATGATTTATAACTTTTTATATGAGGATGTCTAATGATAGTTTTAGCCAAAGTTACAATCAAAGAAACATTTACCTTCTTTGATAAGAAGTGATAAGTGAAGAGCATTTTGCTAATGCTTATAATATGTTATTATATATGTGTGTGAAGAAGGTAATGTCTTATATACTTTTTATAGTTGATGCTACATATATCAACTGATGCCACCAATAAAGGTCAATCATGTTGTACAATTCATCAAGATCAAATTTTCCCTCTTTATATATATATATATATATATATATATATA
>NC_028641.1:19291392-19292756 GCF_001406875.1 Solanum pennellii | reverse complement strand
TAATAATCGGGTGTAGCATATGTTTGTGATAAAATATAAATATATCTTTAAATATAGCACAATTTGTGGGAAAAAATTTCGATAAAGATTATCTCACATAATACAATTCTTGAAAATTACTATTTTCACTAGAAAATTAATAAAATATAAGCACTTAAATACAATATAAAAATATATACTCCTTTCGTATAATAAAAATGATCTCCTTTTTTTTTTAATAATATTTTAATTTCAACTTTCCACATGTCATGTTTAAGACCACAATATTAAAGAACAGTTTGTACATTTCACATCACTTCAATCTAGGACCACAAGATTCAAAAATTTCTTTATTTTCTAAAACTTCGTGTCAAATCAAATCAGGTCATTCTTTTTTAAATAGAGAAAATATTATAAATTTTAAAAAAATCATTTGCATACAATGTAAGTCATTTTGAAAGAGATAAAAAAATATTTTTGTCAAATTTCAATTTTAATATTTCAAAAACACGAGCACTATATTAAAATAAAATAATCAAATTTATGCTCGTAAGTGCTTGAGTAAACAAAAAAACACCACAAAAGACTAAGGTGTCACATCCTTCCCCAAAGAAAATTCGTCCTTTGAATGAAATCAAATGTATGCGAGTATGCGAGTTTAAAGCGAAAAACTCTTGAATTTTTGTACGGTCCCATCTTTATATGGAACTATCCCAAATCCTAAATTCATAGCACGATATACTCCATGTCTATATAATAACGTACGAGAAAAATATTAACAAATTATCATATAATGAAAATTATTTCTCATCAAGGAAGATACTTTTTTTTCTATTTCAAATGGCACATATCACATAATGTATGAGCAAAAAAATGTCATTCAAAATTTAGGTCCTAAGCACAAAAGGTATAGTCATATCACTACAATAAATTTGATTATCAAGGACAAATAATTTCGTTATTAATAAATCATATTTTGTCACTAAAAATCTTGTGTGATAAAAAATAATTCGTCACTCAGTCATCACGAAAGATGTGTCTCTTAAAATATACAAAGACGATTTAGTGCTTCTTCGCTAAAAGTATTATATTAGCTACGAAAAGAAAAATGATCATATCAAAATGTTTAAACATTTGTGAAAAATTTATTTGCTGTAAAAAGTATATTTTTTGTAGTTAATAGTATGTTTTGTCACTAGAAATGTTATTACTACCAACAAAATTATATCGTCGCTAAATTGTCTCTAAAATTATATGCATTTTGTAGTTGAACAAAATCTTATTTCGTCACTAATGACTATATTTTATATACAAAAAATGATTTTGTTGTTAAATATATATATGATAAAACTTATCATTATAAAAATATTATATATATATATATA
>NC_028641.1:19266567-19291080 GCF_001406875.1 Solanum pennellii | reverse complement strand
TATATATATATATATAAAGTATAATATATCCCACCTCAATTTTTTTAAACAATGGGCAATAGCTCGCAGATCATGTTAACTTGGGGAAGCGAACTTACAACCTTAACGTTGAAAGTGAAGAATGCTTAACATTAGACCAATTGTCTCTTGTTGTTCATATTTGTTTTATTTAATATTTCATTTACTTCTTTCAAATTTAATTTTTATAGAAATAATATATTATATGATTATTTATACTCATACACAAATGCATGAAACTTACCACCACAATTTATTCAAATCAAGATTATATTTTAACTAAACGGTGTATTTTTTTAAAAAATCTTTAAATGTATTCAGTACGATTTTGTCATTTTATTTATTTATTTTTGTAATTTTTAAAAATTATTCAGTACAATAATACAATTATTTTATATTAAACGTTTGATTTTATTATAAAAATGAATAATCGGTTCAAGTTGAACATCGATACCAATAACTATAGTACATTATCATAATATATTTGAAATTTTCGTTCGTTCATTTCTTTTATTTGTGCTTTTATTTTTTAGTTTATTTCAATTTTCACACTGATGGGAAAAGTTAATAAAAATTCATGAAATATATTGCACCTTTGCAAAGTCTATGTTTGTAAGTCGATGTTATCTTTGTATAGTTACTCTACGCACGTACGTGAAATTACTAATAAATGTGTACATATTTATAGACAAAAGCAAATAGATCGACCTAATCTATGTAGTTTACCAATCACAAATCATTTGACATGCACAAAACTTAGCTTAAAGACATGACCAAATATTTTTTTATCGTGCTTATCGACGAAAGTGTATCAAATAAAAAATAAAAATGCTAAACAAACAAATATTAGTGATCTAGTGGTAGAACAGTGTCCACTAACAATACCTATAGTCGAATTGTATTTTTCAAATGATGCATTTTATAATTGCGTAATTTAAGAAAATTGATGTATTGAACTTTTTCGTTTTTACAAAATCGACAGAATTCATTGGTTTTAATATTTTCACTTGTCAATTAACGAATGGACTCTGTCTACTCCTTGTGAAACAACTGTATTATTCTTTTTGCAAGTCCTCACTTGTAATTATGAACAGTTGTAGAAAAAAAATTATATTTAGCTATGAATTTTTTTCGTAGCAAATATTTAAATTATTTACTACAAATTTTTAATCGTCATTATTTAACACCTTACATATTGTGACAATTCTTTTGTTGTCACTAAATCATAGATTGATTAGAGACAATTAAATATTTGTCACCAATTATTTATATTATGTGACAAAATAAATGTCATAATTAAATACAAATTTTAATAGCTAAAATTTATTATATTTAACTACGAGCTCTAATTTGTCGATATCGTAACAACATACTATTCTAGATGACTTTTTTTGTGTCAATTTAATAAAATATAAGACAAAAAATATTGTCATGAATAGATACATTATTAGTGATAAAATAATGTGTCACTGATAACTTTAAATTCGTGGCGAACAATATTTAACAAATGACACCAATTAATTTTGTGGTGGGTAACTTTAGTGAACAAAACTTTGCTACGAACTTTTATGTTTTGTCACTAAAAGTATGTGTTTCATATATTTAAGAATGAAAAGTAAATTTTGTCACTAAAAGCGAATAATTAGCGACAAATTTGATGTCTTTGTCATGAATTACATACACTTTTCATGACGAAATAATTATCACCGAAAACTTTAAATTCGTGACTAAAACTACTAAACAAAATGGCGCCAAATAATTTTTTGGTGGGAAACTTTAATGGACAAAACTTTGCTAAGAATTTTTACGTTTCGTCATTAAAAGTATGTGTCTTATATATTTAACCATGAAAAGTAAATTTTGTCACTAAAAATGAATAATTAATGAAGAATTTAATATCGTCGCTAATAATTTCATAGCTATATATCATATTTGTTGAACCAATATGTGATTTCAATAAGAAAATCTTAATGTTATGGGCAAGATACTCCCACCCTTGATGTATTATCGCCTTATTATGAGTTATACACAAAAGTTATAGATATGCTAATAAATTATAAAATAGAATTTTCTCCATAGAAAATTCATCATTCCTATTGATGTTCAAAAGGAGGAGTAAAAAAATACCTTAGTTACTCACTCTATAGCCATAAAAATGCATCAGCGAATTTTAAAAAAAATATTATTATCTGAAATTAAACATATGTAACTTTCTAATTAAGAGGAATATGAAATTGCTTCAAACATAATTTCTTAGGTTACAGGATGTTATATTATACGAATAACTTAATAAACTTATAAACCAATACTATATATACAACTTAAATATTTAATAATGCAGAAATAGACATAATAATTATAAAATATAAACATTGAACAAGGTTACAATTAAGATTAAGTATCCTCTTCCATGGCCTTCAAGGAGCAAGTAATTTCTCTAAGATTGACATTTGGTTGGGTTATCACCAATTAAGGGTGAAGGAAGATTACATTTCGAAGACAACTTTTCGAGCTCATTATGAGTTTTTGGTAATGTTGTTTGTTTTGACTTATGCTCCGGCGACATTTCTGAATTTGATTAATAACGTGTTTAGACAATACCTTGATATTTTGGTGATTGTTTTCATTCATGATAGGCGGAATAACTTGGGAGATCCTTATACTTAGTTCAAATTGTAAACTAGACGATTCTACTCATAACTTTATCAACTGAATACTTAAACTTTATGAACTCAATCTTTTAACCCCTGACAATTGACTGAGCTTGTGTGAAACTTGACGGCTGAGTTGGACAAAGTGCCTGAATTTCACAGATAGAAGGAGAGTGTAATCATGAATTGTGATTTATAAGGACTAAAATAAGAAAAAATAAATATAAATAAAAGGAAAAAGATTTTTCTAAAAAAAGGAAAAGAAAAAGTAATTTCTTTTCCAAGTGGACACATACCATTCTCCATGCGCATACGTACCATCTCCCCACCATGGTTGCTACAACTCCTCTACTTCATCATTACCCCCATCTTTTCTTTCTCAAAATATCACTGTCAATTATCAGATGAAGAAATCGTTATTTAGGTTCTCCTTAAATTTCCTATTATTCACCGTTTTCCAAAGCAAAAGGTCATGCACAAACACACTGGCATCGGAAAACATAAAGAGGAAAAAACATGCAATTTACACTAGACTTTATTTTATCCCACTTCAATTTTCTAAGCATACGAAAAATTCTCCACCATTTATTGCTGATTCAATTCCGTGGTAAGAAAAATTCTAAATTAGGTTATTGTTAAAATATGTTCGACTTATATATGATATTTATTCTCCCTGTGTAAAATCAATTGCTTCATTGGTGAAACTTTTTAGATTTTGAAGTGACTACAATTTCAGTTTCTTAATCTTCCATTTTCAACTCCTCCAAAAATTGTTAATTTATTATTAATTAATAAATCTTCTTTTTAATATTTGTTTCTAGAGGTAAAAAAAAAAGAAAGATTTTCTTTTTATATTTTTGCAAGTTATTCAACTCTAATGTAATGAAGTTTTAATGGGAAGATGTGACTATAGGTGGAAAAGTGATTGAGGCATTATGGTGATGTGGTGGTGTTGTAGGGTGAAAATTTGGGGATTTTTATTGTCAAAAAAGAAATTATTGTAAAAATAACAAATGACATGGCTAATTTTATTTGACATGGAGTGTGACATTAAACCGATTGAGAGTCACGATAAGCTGAAAGGGTTCAAAAGGTATATAAGTGGTTAGTTGGTAAAGCAGTGAGTAGATGGGTACAATTAACAGTTAAAGCCATGTTTAAGGGCCTCCTAGTTCATTTTTCCTTTATTATATAGTGATATATTTAAGGATTCAAGATGATCATACAAATCATTTGAGGATTGTGTTGCAAGTCCTCAAAGACCGACAACTCATTGCAAATTTTGGTAAATGTGAGTTTTTGATTTGATACGTGGATTTTATTGGGCATATTGTTTCGGGTAAGGGTATTGAGTAGACCCCTAAGAACATGGATGTGGTTAAGAGTTGGCCTAGACCTCTAACCCCTTCAGGTATTAGAAAGTTCTACGATTTAGCCGGTTAATCTAGAAGGTTTGTTGAAGACTCTTCAATTGCTTCTCCATTGACTACATTGACTCCAAAGAAGGTTAAGTTTATATGGTCCAAACCATGTGAAAAGAGTTTTCAAGAATTGAAAAATAGACTTACTTCAATCTTGTGTTGACTTTACTGGAAGGCACCAATGAATTTGTTGTGTATTGTGAAGCCTCTAGAATTTTGATAGGATGTGTGCTTGCCTATGTCTCAAGAAAACTTTAGATTCATGAGAAGAATTATCGTTCCCATGACCTTGAATTAGCAGAGGTTGTTTTTGCCTCAAATATTTGAGGAATTATTTGTATAGTGTTCATATGGATGTCTTTACGGACAACAAAAGTTTTCAATATGAAATTAAATAGAAAGATTTTAATATTCTCTAAAGAAGGTGGCTTGAGTTTTAATGGATTATCACATGTAAAGAGAATGTGGTGGAAGATGATCTTAGTTTATTATCCATTGGTAGTGTTGCTCATATTGAAGATGATAAAAAAGAAGTTAGTTCGAAATGTTCATAGATTGGCCCGATTGGGAGTTCGTTTAGTTAAATCTACCAAGGTTGTGTTATGCTTGACAATGGTTCGGAGTCGTCATTTGTGACTGCCAAGCAAGGTTTTGCTTGACCCAATTTTTGTAGAATTGAAGGAAGCGGTCTTTAAGAAATTCGTAGAGTCTTTCTCCCAAAGGGAGATATTGTACTAAGGTGTAAAGGACATTTTTGTGTTCCTAAATTTAATTACTTGAGAGATTAGATCTTAGAAAAAGCTCATAGTTCCCGACAATCCATTCACTCGGGAGCCACAAAGATGTAGTGTGACTTTAAAGAGATCTATGCTGGAATGGGATGAACAAGAATATTGCAAAAATTCTGACTAAGTGCCCTAATTGTCAACAAGTCAAAGTTGAGAATCATATGCTTGAGGATTATCTAAAGATATTAGCACTCCTCCTTGGAAGTGCGAAGATTTTAACATGGACTTCGTTGTTTATTTGCCTCGGACCCGGCGACAACATGACTTAATTTGAATTATTGTACATCGGATGACAAAATCATCTCATTTCAGGACCATAAGGTTTCTTATTTGGTGGAGGACTTTGAAAAGTTGTATTTGAAGGAAATAGTGAGGTTTCATGGAGTGCTCTAATATCTCCGGTCGTGGTACTCAACTAACTTCTTAGTTTAGGAAATCCTTCCAAAAGGGTCTTGGTACTCGTGTTAATCTTAGTACGGCCTTTCACCCACAAATTGATGGGTAAGTGGAACATACGATCCAAACATTGGAAGCTATGTAGACAACATGTGTAATTTACGTCAAGGGTGTTTGGTATGATCACTTGACCCTAATTAAGTTTGCGTACAACAATAGCTATCACTAAAATATTGGTATGACACTATTTGAGGCCCTATATTATAGGAGGTGTAGATCTCTGGTAGGTTGGTTTGAGGTGGGTGAAGTTGCCCTAATAGGTCTTGAATTGACATGCGTGGATTTCGAGAGAGTTTGACTTATTAGATAAAGATTGTTAACAACCGAAAGTCGATAGATGTTCTCAGTTACTATGAGCAAAATAAATCTTGATCTTGGGGGGATAGATGATAGGTTATACATGCAAATTTCACCCATGAATGGTGTAATGAGATTTGGGAAGAAAATGAAGCTTAGTCCCCATTATGTGAGCCCATATAAAATCAAGATTGCTTATGATCTTAAATTTCCTAATGAGTTGGAATTGGTGCATCTAGTTTCCACGTCTCCTTGTCGAAGAAGTGTGTTGGAGATCAGACATTTATAGTTCTCATAAAAGGTTTGGCAGTTAAAGAGAATCTTTCTTATGAGGAAGCTCCGTTTGAGATTTTAGACTAGAAAGTCAATAAGTTAAGGAATAAAGAAGTTGCTTCCGTGAATTTTTTTTTTGGAGGAATCAGTTAGCTGAGGGTGATACTTAGGAGGCCGAGTTGATTTGATGTCTCGTATCCTCATGTGTCTCCCTCGGTCCCTACTCAAGCTTGAGGTATTTAGATCTTTATGGTTTACTCATTAGGTGTCATATTTCTAAGATATTCCCATGATTTCCAAATTATGCATGTTTATGAAAACTAATCTTTTGAGAAAAAGAGTTAAGCTCTCTCATTTCTATATATTTTTGAGCATTTGACTATGATTTGCATATATACTTTATGATATGATGTCGTGAACATGTTTTAACTTGGAGTTCTTGTTTCCTCCTCAAAGATGTGCATTAAAGTGATTGAATTAATATTGAGTTGTTAAATTAAGTTCCTACCTTATTTATGATGTCAAGAACCCATTCAAGGACTAATATTCCCAAAAGAAAATATTTTAAAACCTCATATTCAAAAAGATAGAAAATTTCACATTTTCACAGACCTGGTGTCAACACAAACGACACCGCCTATGCTTCGTAGGTAGAATGACGGTCCGTTGGTGGTGGCGTGGTTGAAAAGTTACAATTTTAAAAAAATTTAAGTTTTGGTACTTTTTCTAAGGATCACTAGGACGGTCTGTTACTCAACGTACGACTCATAAGTAGGTTTGGTAGGAGAGTCCCAAACTCATACGGATTTTGAGATAAAAAGTTGTGACCTATTGTTGTGGTCTATAGTCCTTCAACTGACCCACAAACCGTAGGTGGGCTTGTGGTTGGGGTCCCTAGAGACATAGTCGTTGACCCCAAACAACGGCCAAGCAGTACGGTGTGTGGTTTGACCAATGGACCATAGTTTATACAATCAACAGGTGCAGACAATTATTATCATAAAGGCTTTTGGGTTTGTCCCTAACTATTATGATTTTTATGATGAATCTAGCTTAACCTATGTTTTCAAAATATTGATAATTTAGAGTGGGTTTTTAACTATCAAAGTTGAATTATGGAAATAAGCATGTTCCTATGGAATGAATGAGATATGATGTCAATTGCATTGAGAGTAGAAGAATATATGTTGTTGTTGTGGTTAATTATTGTGAAAGGATTACTCACATAAGTACATCATACATGAATGTGAAGGGTTTTCTCATATAAAAAGTTCTAAGGTTAAAAGGTCCTTTCACCTAAAATGCATTATAGTTTAGGATATATTCTAATGGAACATAGCTTGTATTTGTCACATAATTGTACCTTGTCATGGATGCCATATGACTTATATTGGATTTGAAATATGGAATGTCCTTCCATGTATAATAAGGACAAGTTAAAAAATAAATATTCTGTGGGATATACGCTTAGCACCGAGAGGATATTGATATGGAAGCTCTCTAGTTAGTCGAAGCCGGTTTATAGTATCAATCTCTTATTCCATACCTATGTATCCCCATAAGATTATTGTTGTATATTGACATTAGTTAGTGAATCTACATAAGTTAGAACTTCATGATCTTATCTAGGCAAGTAGTACAACAAATTTTTGGTGTGGGGCAGACATCTGATTCCGTGTTGATAGATCCCATGCTCTTATATATCCTTTAAAGGTAAATCTCCCACAATAATGAAGTAATGTTGCTTTACGAATTACCACACATGCTATCTAAGTTGATGTCTGTTTGCGTTGACCATATTTTATGACTTATGTCTTGTAGCCCTATTTATACCATGATTTAGCTTTATCATTGTATAACATGAAGATAGCCCGTTTTTAAGAATATTTTCAAATGTTTTATGTATGACATATTTGTACTAACACATATTGTTGCCTGCATTTTTTTGAATGTATGGTCCGACCATAGAAATTTGCACTCTGTGTGCCTAGGGATCTCATATAGACACTTTAATATTGGTCAATCATCATATTCGGAGGACCGAGCTTGGTTTCCTTTTGTCTTTAATTTCAGTTTGGGAATATTGGCGTACGAACGATGTCCCAATAATTTTTATGTACTAGATGGCTTGCTAACGATATTTAGACTTCCTTTTTTCTCTATAAAAGTTTTATATGTTTAAAATGTTGATTAGATCTCTTATATTCTCTTATCTTGTATGAGGAATGCTAAGTAGCTTTTATGGGGCCTCTAAGGATCTTATACACGATGTTATACGTATGGACTACCTTAGGTTGTGGCAATAAGCTTCTATTAACTTGTGCACACAACTTTTCTAATTTGATTAAGTTTGGAAAAGAGATAGATAATGGGGTTCAAGGAGGATCGATTGTAGACAAATCGGCAACACAAGTTGTCCACCTAACCGTCTAACCGAAGATACTAGTAAATATATCAAAAAGACCGAGAGAAAATAACTATGATTTCATGGCTCTGCACTAGCCACAACACCATCAAAGTCATCAATTTTCACAATCTCATTCTACGTCTAATCATTGCAATGTCCAACTCTAGTCTTTTTTCAAACAACGGTTTCTCCAAGCAAAATCTACCTCGGGAAAATTAGAGAATGTGAAATGACTAATATCTAAGTATGAAACTCAACACTTTGATCCATACAGAAATTTAATTACCATTCAAACATTTATGGACACAACATTTCAAATTTTCCTTCTCTAAAACTCAAGATTCAAAGCATGGTTGATAGTCAAAATATAAAGTTACAACTAGGCCTTCAAGACAAACACAAAAATATAGCTGACACAAGCACAATTGTTGTTAAGGGTGATCCATAAAAATTGGCACCAAAGAAATATAAAAGGAAGTGTACAATCTGTAAAGAAGAATAACAAGGACATTGTCTTTGCAACTTGAGAACATCATTCTCAATTCCCCCTCTTCGGAGTATTTACTCTTTTGCATTCTTTCTAAACTTTTGTAATGAACTATGTGTGACCTAATTAATGTTAATAGCGGGATACATAAGTGCATTTTGTAATGAACTATGTGTGACCTGGTGCTCTCTCTCACTCTTAGAAGTGGTGAGGTGAATAGCGTAAATCCCTTCACCGTCGGAGCTGACTACTAGTGGCTCAGTAGCAGAAGAATTGCTCTTTCCTCTACCCATTCTACATGGGGTAGGAAGCATCGCTGATTTTTCTTTGGATGTAACGACATACTCATTGATAGTGATTCTCGTGGCCCGCTTTCGGGGTGACATGTATCGTCCTTCTACTTTTGGTCTAGCCATATCTGCAAAACACATTGGAAAAATTAGAAATATTTCAAGAAAAGTTTTAGAAACCATGTTTAGAAAGACTCGCCGAACCATTTCGCTAGTCATCGAGTCACTTTGGCGAGCTAGATCAGGTTCGTTGAAAGGATTGGCTTGAAAGTTTTGCAGAAAAATGATAGGTCAGCGATGTGTAGTGCCCTTGAGTGAATCACTGATATCACTCGGTGAGCTCAGAATATCCCACCAAATTTTATAACGTATTTAGGGGTTAGGGTCGCGAAAAGGGCGATTAAGGGAGACTTTCGGTGAGTCGGCCCAGTGGAATCGACGAGCTCAGGCTTCCCTCCATAAGTTACAGACTCTAATCTAGCCAAAACACAAAATTAAAGGCGATCAAGGGGATATTGGCGATTCGCTGAATGGTTCAGCGAGCTCAGCTTACCTCAGCAAACTGGCAACGTACCAAAATTCAATCCTGTTTCCCAAATTCAAGCCTACATCTCATGAAAATAAAATCAATCTACACACTTATTCCATTAGACTAAGACCGATTTGACCCATGCCACCGGGGTACTAATACATCCCTTGGTTTGGCCAAAATTGGGCATTTGACAACTTTTTCCTTTAAGAATGGCGTCAAACGCTCTATCACTAGGAAAAATACATTATTTATCTCAATTGAGGTTACTCAAACTTCACCAAAATAGACCCAACAAAAATTTACCTCAACCCAATAATATATGATAAACTTGAAATCATAAAACTTGGGAAATCAACAATTTAAGAAATTTAGGCACAATTTCTAAACTAAAATAGGTAAACTAGCACACAAACTATGATTTAATAACAAACCCATCACACATCAACATAAATTTACCAAATACATTTGAGTTCAACAACTTATTAAGAGTTCGGGGTTCATAAAACCAATCCTTTAGCAAAATAAAGAGTTTGAAATGTTAGGCGACAATGAAATCTAAATTCAAGCATAAGATTATGAGGAAAAACAAAAATTAATGGTAAATATGTGAAATCTAGAGTGTTGTTGCAAGTTTATAAGGCTGAAAATGAGGGAATATAAAAGGTTTTGAATATTTTAACCATTTGGCCTATTAAAACATTTAGTTGGTGGACATTTCAACAATATTAGTCTTTCTCTTCGAACCACTATGCGATACGCCGAGTGGTGACTAACCTCGTTGCGTTTTACAAGACCTCTAGTTAATTTAGAGGTCCAAATGTTGCACAAAATTGGGCTCGCAGACCTATTCGGTGAGTCGCCAACTAATTCATGGGCCCACCGAGTTTTAAAGACTATCATCGGTGATTTTTGTGGGTCCAATGCCCGTCTAAGTCGGGCTCGCCGACCTAATTGGCTGGTGGCCAATGGACTCTTGGCTCACCAAGCAGTATTTTTAAACACATTCCACTTGTCAACATGAACAATCAACACCCATTATTCAAGAACAATTACAAAGCATTAAGAACATGGGTTACCTCCCAAGAAGGGCCTAACGTCGTGACACGACATAAGTACTCATTTAAGCATCATTCTTGGGGTTTCCAATCGTATCACTAGGCAACCACCCTTGTTGTCATGGGTTCAAATATGAAGAAATTTGACCAATATGGGTCTCCAACTGCTTGAGCAGAATAACCGGTCAACATCTGGTTGAGAGTCGATACATCTTCCTTCATTCCTTCAAGTATTTATCGAACCCTTCAACCTTGTTAAGTATGTGTAAGAGAATTTCTACCGTGCCGCACCCTCAAAATCTTTGGGCTTTTGACGATGATGGGGAGTCACATATCTATCTTTCTCCCCTTCTCTTTCCTTCCAAGTTGTTTTAGGATCACGCCACTCACTCACGATATCTCCATCCCTAATCTTGATTTCATCCTTGATAACCACCCAACCTTAGGTAGTTTTCACCATAAACTCCTTCATGGTTGGCTAGGAAGTTATTTCTTCATTGTAAAACACTTCAAATTTGTCCTCTTCGGGGTTTACACCACTAACATCGACAATATTAACACTCTTTATACATGAACCCATGACATTATTCGTCCAGATATGCAGTTGGGTCATCATGTTTTCCATGTTTTGGTATCTCTCTTTATCTTTATCAACTAATAATAAAGATGCGAGAATTTATAATTGCGGGTGTACCATGCCCGATTAATCTTGGTCACGTAATCAAGGAGTTGTGCTGTGATCTCATAAGGCTATTGCATTAAACCTCCCGGAAAAGTTTATCAGCAACTTCCTTGTTCACCGAATCAAGGCTTCTATAAAATTATGGCAACAAAACATTATCGGGCAATCCATGAGTTGGGTATTGCATCACGATCTTCATAAACACTTAGCAAAGTCTCATGGATTGGCTCACCGTCTAAACGCTTGAAGCATTGGATGTTTTTCCTGATACTCTCAAATTACACTTACCTAAAGAAGTATAAGCGGTCATAATAAAGTAGAGAATCCAACTAGTAAGTTGGGGTCGATCCCATAAGGAAACTGGTTTAGACTTAACTTCAATTCACTATTATGTATATTTAGACAAGGTCTTTTCGAAAGCAAGTAATTAAAGGTTTTTTTATGAAACAAGTTCCTTAAACAATCTATGTTAACAAGTAAACGAAATTAAATATTGAGTTTTTATCAAGTTATGAGACTAACTAGGGTATATGTGTTCCCCACAAGTTCATAACGTCGTATTCCTAGCAAGAGTAATTGTTTCCTAGTGTTTTGCATGTAAAGTAGTAAGTTATGTATCTCAAAATCCTTGGTTCGGCATCTATAAAATTTCACCCCATACGTTGGTCCGGCTATGTGTGTATACGCTACTAACCCTTACCTTTACCTCATATTAGACATCATAATTGATGTATGACTTAGTTATTGCTTTGCACCAATCGACACTAGCCTATTATATAGTATCACACTAAATTTGTGTTGAAAATTCTTTTTCTATTCCTACCTCCTTGGTCAACCAAGTAGAAACAAGACGAGTTCCAACACGTGCACTCGTTAAAAAGTCTTCTAAGCAAAACCATTATCAATACATTCAAAAACACTACTTGAGAATTACTTAATTGCTAGGATTAATTTGTTAATTACCCATGGTTCCCACAATCATAGTTGTGGATATAGTTACCATGCTAGCAAGATCACAATTCATAATATTGAATAAAGAGTTCATGAACTTACGCAACAATAAGAAGAAACCCCAAGAATTCAATTTTATATTGCAAGATAATAGCTTCAAACCAAATCCAGAAATTGATTAATTGCCCAAAGTTTGCAAACACTAATCTCCAACACAAAATAGAACAATAATAAAAGTAGCTAATTCCCAAAAAGGAGGTTTTAATACCCTATTTATTTTCATAGTCCTAAGTAAAAATAAATCGATATAAGGTATGCTTTTTTGTAGAAACATGGCTTCCATCGACGACCTCACTGAACGACCGTCGATGGAATGACGATCCGTCGATTGACTCCGTCAGTCCATACTTGAAATTATTTTTCATCACCGGATAGAACCTTCTATGAATCAAACAACGGACCAGTAGTATAGTCCGTCGATCCATCTATCCCCGTCGATGCTCCTCCATCGTTCTAGACTTAGAATCTCAAAGTAGTCAGGTACTAGAACCTTTTTTGAACCAATCGGCGGTTCACTAGTATAGTCAGTCGATCAATTGATGAACCGTTATTTCCTCCCGTGGTTCCACACTTAGTCAGTTTTCTCCAATCTTCTCCCTTAGCCTGATTTGTACAGCGACGGTCATCACCTACGGTTCATCGATGAGACGACGGACCGTCGATGGCCTTCGTAGGTCATAATCTGCATCTTTTTCTAGCTGCCTTGTGCTTTTTCATCGTGGACATCTTTACTGCAAAACAAGACACAAAACTTGTTAAAATTACTATAAAAAGGCTCTAGACACACACAACTCTTAAGCAAAATGAATTGAAAACACCGTGCGGTCATGATACACCATTTTCTAAGAGTAATCATCTTCAATGGGGAAATAATTTAACATGGAATGCAATAGTAAGCTCATCCACGAACTGACAGACTCTCATGGCAACTTAGCCAACCACTTTTATGCTTCCCCCATTAGAAAAATAGGAACAACCTCAACTGGACCAATTCTAAAAATATGTTCTTGAGGAGAACAGTCAACAAACATCAATGATATTTATTGTGTGCTCATGGGGATCCTCATGAGCCATCCCACCAAACAAATGTGGAAAACATCACTTCCTTTAGTTACAAGTAAACGAATGGCCCCAACACCACCCATTTGAATAGGATCATTGACATAATGAAGACTCCCGATGTCATCTTAGTGGCCTACTTGATTACCATTTTTTTCGTTGACACTCATTTCCTCCAACGCAAGCAACACAAAACCAAAACTAAAAGTAAGTAGATTAAATTATATCTAAGAAGAACACAATTCAACTTCACCACAATAATTTCAAACAAGACCACTCTCCATCAACAACAACAATTTGATTTAACGTTTCAAGCACAACTCATCCAATTCTAGGTGTTCAACGATCGTAAATTAGTATAAAACAGAACTAACTGAGTTGGGATAGAATCCCACAGGATTCGATACATGTTTTAAATTCAATCAAGATGTATGAATGCAATCTAATATCCATATGAATGTACATTATAGAAAAAAATATAGCAAATTAAAGGGGTGACATGAAGTTCAAATAGGGAGATTTTCTCTTGATATTATCAATTAGAAACCATCACAAAAGGAATTAACAATAATGAGACAGATTCTCGGGATGCGATCAATTATAGGAAGGTATACATACATGGGTAGTTGTATGTATTAGTGAATAACTATATATTAGTGAGTAGAATTGGCTATAAGAGATTTAATTTCCTCTCGAAAAATTACTCTAAATAAGGTGATTTCTTTTAAACATCAACAAGCATGCTAATTAAGAGTAGTCCCTAGTTAATCCATTCACTCTCTCAAGCAAAATGTGTGGGATTGGGTTTAGGATTTTTTCTCCTGAGATAAACCCAGATCAACCCAATAAACACAAACCATTAATAAAAAACCTTAGTTCTAAAACCTCTATCTCGAGCAAGCTAAGAAAAAAAAATAGAGAACTACATTTGCAAGTACAACCCATAAACTAAATCAACCCATAGTCACATAATCACACCCAAAGAATTGGAGTTTTACCTACATATTATAAAAGGTAAAAACAATTACTAAATTTACTATCCATCAACTAGGTAAGAGTGATTTTGTGTTGACAATTCTCCAATTTTGATGAATCTAAATATGCACATCCAATTTCTCAAAAGTTAAATTTTTCAAAGCTAAGGAAAAACTATAGAGAGAATAACTCTTAGTATTATGATACAAAAATAATTCTCGAAATAAGTTCCAACGTCGATATTAACTAAATGTTCAAGAAAGTATTTATAGTTGCCAAAAATGTGCCACGAGTAGGAATTTTAGAGAAGTAAGTCGGGCTCGCGGATCAACTCTGCAAGCCCCCCAATTGATCTCCTCCATCACCTTTTTGCCTTGTCATTTAGCATCCTTGGGTTATGTAACTTTAGGCAATCTATCATTTCATGGCATAACTACTCGATGATTCATCGACTACTCTTTTTGTCGCTGATTTGGTTTTTTCCCTCAGGGTTAGCATATTGTAACTTAAGGTGGTGTAACTGGCCTTTTGACAATTCAAAAAATGATCTTAGAGATCACTAGGCTTGCGTCAATTTCTTTAAACTTTTAGTTTGTTTTGTTCCTCTTTGCCTGTTAGTGTCCTCCCTTTGTTCCTCGATCCATATATTTGAAATTGAGGTTTTAACATCAGTTTATGGCACAAATTCAACATTTGAGGACACTAAATCTATAACAACAAAGCCCCAAAAGTGTCTAAATCCCGGACTCATCATCTAGAAACCAAGGAGAGAGTAGAGTCTAAAAGAGAAGTTTCATAGGTTAATCCAAATTAAAACACACGATAACATTGAAAAATTTAATTTTTTGAATGACATATAGCTTCCTAAAGTTTGGATATATTCATATACCACCGATTCATAGGACTCTAGTAGGGATCTGCTCTCATACAAATGATGTCGATCAACCTAGAGCTCTGATACCAAACTGTCAAGACCCAATTTATCATTAGCCTTTATCCTTAGTAAATGAGCTACCAGGTGAAAGCCAATATTAAAAAGAAAGAAGCTTATATCAAGCAAAGGAAGGATAATCAACCAAAAATAATATAGGAATCATCGAAAAACCTCCTATCAGCACTTAAATAGAAAAAACTCAATAGATGGAAAATGAAGAATAGAAAACAAAAAAAGGGGTAAGAAGTCGAGACAAGAAATAACCTAGATAATAAGCCAACAACCTAATCACATATTTCTAAGATACCAAGTCAACTACCCTGTTTCTGGAGAAGTCATAACTATAATTCTAAAGTCAAACTTACTAAGTAAGAATAAACTATCCTAATGAAAAAATATAATGAAATAATAACCTAACGAAACCCCCATAAGACCGGAGAGTATAAATAAAAAACATAACCCAACCGACCCCATTAATTAAAGGTATCAAATGAAAAACAAGTATATTGGTGATCGGTAATGAATAATAATATAGGGTAAGCAGGAGAGAAATTTGTCACAATCTTAGACCATAATCAAAGGGCTCATTCAACTTCCAGCACAACTAACAATAGCGACAAATCAATCTTGGCCGCCTAGCCAGCGAGTGCACTCCCAAGGATATAAGCCACCTTACTAGCAACAGTGATCCAGGGACGTGTCAACTCTGAAGAGGATCTTAAGTATGAAGGTCGTCTTTCTAGCCAATCTACTCCCGTGGAAATAAGCCACCCAGTTTACAAGAGTGACCAAGAAATATACGTGAAACCAAAAGCATGCAAGAAAGAGTACTAATCCACGGGGTAATAGAGTGAAAACAAAACACATCCTAGATGCCTATAATATCTCAAGTAGCAAATGAGGGACGGGAAAGGAGCACGTCCCTGACGCCTCGTAATTTAAAAATTTAATAAGTCAAGTGATCCAGGTGGTACGACTCCCTTTAAAACCATATTAGAATAAAAGTTGAGTAAAATAGTATCTTATCATGAGTGATAAATATGCCAATGGATGGGCTTGTATTGTACAGCAACATCCTAGAGTATGCAAAAACAATGCAATACATTTCATCACCAACATTCAAATATGCTGTCAAATCAAATAATTATGCAGCCGATGAAATCACACTACAAATACAGAAAGAACTAACCTCGAATCCTATTGGTTCTCACACAGGACCTCTAGCCTATTAGTATTATCATAAGCACAATAAGGATGCAACATGCCCATCGTTAATAAACAAACAAGGGAATACGAAAAGAATTCAATTCAATAAAAATATATAGCACTCAAGAGACGACACCATACCCCAATAACATCTCTCTATTCAAAAACTCAACACATTTATGAACGACCCACAATTATAATGAGCCGTGAATTCACGAGCATCATCACAAGGAGAACGACCCAAAATAAGCACTAAAGGGATAAAATTATATCTAAGAGGTGAACCAAACACAACATAAAGAATCTAATGTACAGCCTAGTCTAAGTCACCACGAATAAATCCTTACATGGATAAGCAACACCAGCTAAACCACAAGTGAAGCTACAACCTTAGCGAAGGATTTTAACACCTACATAACAGCAAGGCTCCTACGAAAATAGTAAAGGATGGAATAACAAGTGAAAAGTTAATACGATTCAAAATTACATAATATCTTTTCTTGGCATTATCTAAGAGCTCAATGAAAAAAGTAGACCAAAGCCTACCTCTAATTTGAACATGAGCGCTCTAAATCCACCATTGATGAGCTCTCAAGGATGAAAAATGAATAAAATGATCTGGAGGGTCATTACACTCGCAATGGATTAAGTATTTATTCCGTACATATGTGTATTGCATGTTATCTTAAATATTTTTTTATAAAGCCTATCTATCTCTAATGAGACATTTTCACAATGTCTTATTATAATTTGTTTATTTTTAAAATATGCACTTCATGCACTTTAATTTTTTCTAAAACTTCAAGTGTGTGTGTCTGTGTGTGTGTGTATATATATATATATATATATATATATATATATATATATATATATCTGCGCGCGTGTGTGTGTATGTGTGTTTTATTAATGAGGCTTTGTAGATTCTTAATGCAATATATTCATTTATTTCCATTCGGAAAATTGATTAACAATGGACACATATTCCTTATAATATTTGTCACAGGATACTTATTTGCATTTCTTGTCATACCCAAGGGCTACCAACTCAACGTAACACGTGACCTAGGATCAAGAGTGACCCCAAGCTAACCCTGTGTTTTGCATATCATAAGCATACTAAAAGATAAATTAAAAAATCTCAACTATGCAAAAGCGAAATCAAGATAACTAGATAATAGGGGAAAGCCCTACTAGTCTGAATGTACAAACCGTACTAAGAGTTTCATACAAATTGAAAGGTGAATTTAGCTGATTCTACTAACATGTATGAAAAGTCTCTAGTTGAGTTGAGTTACTGGAACATAACCCCAACTAACTCTAACAAAACTAAAAACTGAAATTATTGACTAAATTGAAAGCATGTCCATTGTCTTCAAAATGTGAGGATTCACCACTAATCTTGCGTAATACTGAAGAAATCTAAACGTGATCTAAATTCTGAGTACCTAAACCTACATCATGAAAGGATGTAGAATAGTGTATTTGTTACTACTTGGAATGTACTAAGCATGCATGATATAAATTATAAGCTAAACAAATATATATAAAAGTTGAACAAACAAACCATAACTTAACAATGACATATAAGAATATAAATGTTGAAATCATAATTGAAAAGAAAATTAAATGCAATAACCAAGTTCTAACCATGAACATGACATGTTAAACTTAATACTAAAGTATATACTGAATACCTTGTCTAGTGCACGAAGAGTCTTATTGTAAGAGCTACTATTAATTGACATACAGCACACGTGCTAAATGTAGAGTCCAATATATATGCCCTAATCTAGAGAATCTAATATATCTTGCCAGGGATATAAACGCATGATTGGCATGATCACAATATCTGATGCCCAACAAAGCGGACTTATATTCCTTTGGGGGCATGTACTTTCGGGACTATGAGGGTATGTCAAATCCTAGTCCAACTCGGTGCTAAGTCTACGTCAAACATAATATGTATATGACACAACATGGCTGAAATAATGAAATAATGAATAGATCAAAATACTAACATTAAAATCTTAGAATGTGACATTTTAATACTAATAATGTAACATTCAAAATCTGGAGCGTGATTATGTGTTTAACCGACTTTGCAAGTACAATTCATGAACTAAGAGAATCTAGCAAACTAGGGTTCTTAATTTCATACTAGGAATTGAACAACATTTCCAAGAAATGTGATATTTAGATTATGAATACTATAGAAACTCAAAGAGCAACAATTCTTCAAGATCTTACAAACCCTAGGTTTAAACAAGCCATGTAGAATTAAAGATTTTACTGAAATCTAGGGACCTACTGGATGAAAGGACCTAGTAGTGAAATACCACATACCTGGTGATAAAATTCATGGAGAAATCCATTGATTTTCGATCTAGAACCTGAAGAAAACTTTTTGAATGTGGAGATCCACGGACCACTAAGGGATCTGTGATCCTCCACTTTTGCCTGGGTGTGAACCACAATGAGATTGATGGACTGTCGTCGTGATAATGACCCATGAACACATCTATTGTTCACCTTTTTCCATATGAATAGTCTAAGTCTAATTTCTGAGGTCTTACAACATCTTCCCCTTTGGGATCATTCATTGTTGAATGAAGTCTAAACTACCTAAGAATGGAGGTAAGGGTCTGCAATCACTACCACTAAATACTAGGAAATGATATCTAACTTAGTTGAGTTCTAAGAACATGCAAATAAACTGAAATGCAAGAACAACCGAAGGAACAAGATTCAGTAAGAACCTACACACCTGAGACTGATCTTCCCTTTCTTTAAAAATCTCATCAACCTATTCATAGGTGATACCATTTTGAAAATCCAATCATTTATTTCAAACTCTAATTTTGTTCTCCTCACATCACAAAAGGACTTTTGACTACTTTGAGCTTTTTTTATTCTATCGCAAATGTGATGACCTTTTTCCATATCCTCACGAACCGAATCTAGCACAATAAAGGCTGATTAACTTACTTCAAACCAACAAATCTGGCCTGCATCTACGCCTATATAGTGAATCATGTGGGGCCATATATATACCGAAACGAAAGCTATATTATAGGCGATCTCTATGAGAAGTAGGTGATTATCTCAATTACCCTTGAAATTGATCACACAAGCTCTCGACAAGTATTCTATGGTCATAATGGTATACATTGTTTGGACATCCGTCTACATATTAAATGTCGTAATGATATTTCCTTGAGTAGCAAAAACTTTCTGAAACTATTTCAAAAATTGAGAGGTTAACTAAGGACCTTTATTTAAGTTGATAGACAAGGTAACCCCATGCAACCTGACTATATCATGGACGTAGAGAATTGTGTAGTCCTCCGCTAAATTTGTACTCTTGACAGTAAAGAAGTGAGCAGACTTAGTAACTCTGTCCACTATCACCCAAACGGAGTAATGTTGTTGACGGGTATGAGGTGAATCGTAATGAATTCCAATTTTATCATCTCCCACCTCTATATGGTAATGTTAATATCTTGAGTCATAACTCTTGGTTTCTAATGTTCTACCTTAAACTATTGACAGTTAGAATACCTAGCCACAAAATCTATTATTTCCCTCTTCTTACTGTTCCACCATAAGACTTCCTGTAGATCACATTACATCTTAGTGGCACCTAGATAAATTGAATACCTGGAGTTATGGGCTTCTATGATGATCTGGTGCTTCAACTTACCCACATTAGGAACACATAAGCAACCTTGGTTACGAAGCACACCATCTCCCCCTTGGGAAAACCCCAATTTTTTTGCTGATGAACTGCACCACTGAAGTAATATGGGATTACTATCCTATTTTTCCTTAACATCTTCTACAAATGAAATATTGATCAATTCTGAACTACCAGCACATTACATAATTTGTCCATACGACAAACTCCTAAGTGACCAAGCCGGTGAATATCTTTGGCTAGATGCTTTCTTTCTTCCTCAACATGTGCTACATTTCCCATAGACAACCTGTTGTAAGCATGAACAATTACATTGGCATTACGAGGATGGTAAAACACATTCATGTTACAGTCTTTGAGGAATTCAAATCCATCTCCTATAACACAGATTCAACTTTTTCTGGGTGAATATATATTAGAGGATCTTATGATTTTGAATATATCAACATGAAAATTATATGAGTAATTATCTCTACTTCTCTAGGGCAAAAAATACTACCTTAAGCTTGAGGTCATGGGTCGCGTAGTTATTTTCATGAACCTTAAGCTTCATAGAAGCATCAGCTATAAAATTACCTCATTTCTTCAACACACAACCTAGGACGATCTTGTATGCATCACAATAGATCACATAACCATATTAACAATCTGGTTGAGTCAAGATCGGAGTTGTAGTCTAGCTAGTCTTTAGTTCTGAGAAACTTTTCTCACACTAATCTACCTATTGAAATTTAAATTTTTCTTAGTCAACATTTTCAATAAGGAATCTATGGATGAAAATACTAAATGAATCTCCTGTAATACCCAGCCAAACCCAAGAAACTTCTGATATTTATTAGGGAGGTGGGTCTTGGACATTGTTTTACTTCTCTAATTTTATAACAATCCACTCAAATCCTTTCGCTGGATACCACATGACTAAGGAAAGCAACCAAATGTAACTAGAATTCACATTTAAAGTACATAACGAATAACCGGAGGTCCTTGACAATTTACAAAACAACTCTCAGATGAGTTGTATGCTCCTTCTTGTTATGAGAGTAAATGAGGACATTTTCATTAAAGATGATAAAAAACAAGTCAAAATACTGTTTTGAATACTTTGTTTAATAAATATGTGAAAGATGCAGGAGCATTTTTTGGTCCAAAAGACATAACTACAAATTCATAGTAACCATATCGAGTTCTGAAAGTTGTCTTCGAAATGTAACTATCTATAACTCTAAGCTGATGATAGCCGGATTTGAGGTCTATATTTTAAAATTAATTAGCACCTTAAGTGTTTTGAACAAGTTATCAATCCTAGGGATGTAATCTTATTCTTTATGGTGACTTTTTTCAACTGACGATACTCAACACACATTTTGAGAGAATTATCTTTCTCTTTAATAAATAATAGTGGAGTACCAGGGAGATGTATTGGCTCTTATGAAGCACTTATCTAGAAGGTCCTTCAATCGCTCTTTCAATTCCTTAAGCTCGACTGGAGCCATTATGTAAGGATGAATCTAAATGGGATGGGTATATGGAAGGTTATCTATTCCGAAGTCGATTTACCTTTTGGGAGGAACTTTAGGAAGATCTTCTGGAAACTCATTTACTATATGGATTGACTCAAGAGTTGCGGTTTTAGAGATGAATTGACCCATATGCACTGATCTACTACTAATCCATTCTAATACTTGATCTATTGGAAACTAAAATCGAACAATCCTAGTTTTACAGTCGACTGAGGCATAATGGCAATGTAACCAAACCGTGCCTAGAATTATATGAAATTTACCATTTGTAACTTTAAAGATCTGCTGAGTTGAGTTTTTGAGAGACTGTGACAAGTAATTTTTTATTCCCATCTAGATATAATTTGGTCACAAACTGGACTAGAGACGGTGAAGGAATCTTAAAAAGTTTTTGTACTGACACCGAAGTGTACTGCTATATAGGGAGTTACAAAAGATAGTGTAAACTCTAAATCTAAGAATTCATAACCATCTAAATGGAAGACTCATAACGTACCTATGACCACATAAGGAGAATCTTCTTGTTCTTAGGGAGCTTCGAGAGCATACAACCTATACTGGCGCTAGCCGCTACCTTTATGAGATGAAGTACCCTTCTGAGTTTAGCGAACTGCTGGTGATGTTGGTGTTGTAGACTAAGACCTATTTTTCTTACCTCATTTTCCCTCCATGGTATAAGGGAAATCCTTCAACCTATGCAAGAATGACCAAACCTGAAGCACCCTTGCTTGACTGCAAGTTACTCGCCTAGATGGTTCCTACCAAACTTTGGACAAGTTGGGTAAGTCATGTTACCTAATGCACTCCCCTGAGACCTTAATCCTGATATCATATCGTTTTAATCTTGTTAAATCTTGAGGGATGGAGCACTAGTTGATGAAGGTGTTGGGTCTATAGACCTATACTGAAACTGTGAGTGATTACAACAATACGACTTTTTTTAGGAGTATTCATCATTACCTTTTCATGCCTTTTTATGATACTTAGCCAATTTCCTAAGCTTATGTCCCTTAACATACTGAGCATGCGTCCATTAGTCTAGGGATATCCATATTCCTTAGAATAATAGCATTCCTATTATCATCCTTCACCTGATTAGATACTCCAAACAATAACATACTCATTTGTTCCCTTGGATCAGAAATCATGTATGGATCATACTTAAAAAGGCTGAGTGAACTTCACTTCATACTCTTGGACCGACATTGAACCCTTCTTCAAGTCCATAAACTCTTATTTCTTAGCTTCACTCAATTGTCTTAAGAATACCATGTCTAGAAAATCTCTAGTAAAACAATCCAAGTCATATGCATTTGCACCCGATATATATTTGCTCTAAGTGAACACGTTATGAGCCACATCCCGAAGTTCATAGGATGCCAACTCAAAACTCTTAGTACGAGTAACTTACATTACTCCAAGAGTTTTCTAAACATCAATAATGAAGTTATGTGGGTCCTAACAAACCTTCGACCCTTTAAACTCAAGCAGATTCACGAACTTAGTCTCAAACTGTAGCTGCAGCTTAACAACCATTATTATTAGTAGGAACTGGGAGTTGCTAATTGTCTGATTTGCAACACTATGAGCCAAGAATTTGGGTCGCATTCTTAAATTCTGCATTCGTAACTTCATGGTTTGGGATCGGAGGAATTGCAATAGCATTGCGTACATTTGTATTCTATGTGCTAACTTTACGAGGAGGCATGATCGTAAACGCAAAAGAACATATTAGAAAGGAGAAGTTAGATCATAACCACACATGATATGAATAGCAAAGAAAGTGAAATTTTTCTTTAAAAACTTCATAGCCTCCCTCTCGTAGATATGGTGAACCTCATACCCATAATGTTACTCTACATAGTGTGGCTTTCAGACATCGTAGGACTCTTTCAACGTAATTCTCTAATACCATGCTTGTCACACCCCAGGGCTACCTCTTGATGTAACATGGGTTGAAGGATCACGAGTGACCCCAAGATAACCTTGTGATCGGTATATCCTAACCATACAAAAAGATAACTAAATAAAAAAGAATTATGCGGAAGAAAAATCATAGAGAACTAAAACTTGGGCCAACTAGTGTGAATATATATACCATACTAAGAGTTTAAAAACAATAAAAATGTGAATTTTACAATTTAAGTTGGTTCTACAACTATGCCTAATAAGCCTCTAACTGAGTTGAGTTACTCGGACATGCCCCAACTAATCTAATATAAAACTTATAGTAAAGACTAAAATGGAAGCATGTCTATTTTTATCGATGTATGAGAAATCACCATTGTAGTTGCTGAATGCGGACCAAAAATCGATCTAAGTGTGATCTGAATGATGAGTACTTGAACCGACATCATGAAAGAATGTATGACCGAGTATGCATTAGTGCTTGGAATGTATAGAGCATGCATGATATTGAAACTAAGTTGAATATATATATATATATATATATATATATATATATATATATATAAATGTTGAATAGACAAACCATAACTGAGAAATGACAAAACTGCTATTAACCGACAAACACCACGTGAGCAAAACCTGGAGTCTGATGTATAAATACTATCTAAAGGACCCAATATACATTTTTAGGGGTAAAAAGACATGAATGGTGTGATAACTAAATCTTATTCCCATCAGACGATACTTATACTCCTACGGGGCATGTAATTATAGGACTATGAGGGTACGCTGAACCCTAGTCCAACTCGGTGCTAAGTCTTCTCCAAATTTTATATATATATATATATA
>NC_028641.1:19232007-19266547 GCF_001406875.1 Solanum pennellii | reverse complement strand
TAATAAACAATGTGCCTCAAATACTTTAATACAAAATAGCTAAAAATATGGACATGCAAATCTGAAAATGCAAAATTTATATACTGATAATGTCACAGTCAAAATATGGAGCTTGATTAAGTGTTTAACTGACCTAGAAAGTGCAATTCAGAATCCAAGAGAACCTACACTAACTAAAGTTGTGTTTCATACAAGGATTTGACACCATTTTCATGAACACATGATATATAGATTATGGATAAGATAACAACTGAAATCATAACCACTCTCCAAGATTTTACAAACCCTAGGTATAAACAAGTTATGTATAATAAAGGATCAGACTGAAAGGAACCCACTATTGATATTCCACATATCTTGTTATGAAATTCACGGAGAAATCCCTTCATTTCGGCTGGAACTTGAAGAAAGCCTTAAGAGATTGTTCTTGGGGAAACAATTGCATGTTTCTTCTCTTTTTGCTCTATGTTTTGGTGAATATTTGTGAATAAAGGTTTTAGGTAAGTTATGACTAAATTATTAGTCTTAAACTGAGTTAAATGACATACTTTAAATGAAGAATATATAGGGAAAAAAACCAAAATGATCCTGCCTTAAAGTAGATTGAGGCCAATCACGAAGCCACTGACGGACCGTCGACGGGCCCACGGCCCACCAAGTTGGTCGTGGTTCTTAGACAGGGTCTACTGGTACTGGGAGGCCCATCCACGAGCCATACCACTGACTATTTGATCGACCACGGACCGTAAATCCCACCGTAGTTATTGGTACGCTCAAACTTACTTCTCAAATAAGAAGTAAAGCGGTCGTATCAAGTAAAGAACCCAACTAATGAAGTTGGGATCTTTCCCACGAGGAAAATAGTTCAGACTTAACTTTATTCTATTATTACTATTATTACTATTATTTAGTCAATTATTTCCCTAGAAAACAAAAGACAATAAAGGGGGGTCTTTATTTCTAAATTAATGAAAATAATAACTAGATTAAAGTAAACAACTAACAAATTCAAATCTTGGAGCTTAATCAATTAATAAAAGTAACTAGGGCTTAAGTGTTCCCCACATGTTCCTAACTTGATAGTCCTAACTATAAAAATTCTTTCCAAGTATCTTGCATGTAAAGTGATAAGTTATGTATCTCTAAGTCCTTGGTCCGGCATCTAGAAAATTTCACTCCGCACCTTGGTCCGGCTACGTGTGTTGCTATACTAACCCTTACCTTTACCTCATATTAAGCATTGTATTTGATATTTGACTAAGCGATTACCTCGTACCAATCGACACTAGCCTAGTAGATAGTATACACTAAATCTATGTTGATAATTCTTTTCCTATTATCTACCTCCTTGGTCCGGCAAGTAGCACTAAGGCGAGTTCTAACGTTGACCATCCGTTAAAAAGACTTCTAAATGAAAGAATTATCAATACATGCAAGACACTATTCTAGAATTGCTATTTTAGTTAGATTTTACCTTATTATTCACCCATGGTTTCCACAACCCTTGTTATGGAGGTTAGTTACCCATAGTCATAATCACACTATTCATATATTTAATATAAGGATTCATGCACTTACTTTAATGAGAAAGAATAAAATCCAGAAATTCACTTGATTAATCAACAAAAGCACCAACAATCAATTCCAGAAAAAGTGTAACAATTACTTAAATTAATCCTTCAATACTTGAATAAGAAAATTAAAACATATCCAAAAGTCTAACTATTGAAAAGTCTACTATCAAAAAGTCTACTATCGAAAAGTCTAACCCCAAAAATGAGGTTTTTCTAACTATTTATAATAAAAACAAAAACCTAATAAAAGAAGGATTCTAATTACTGAAAATCTGTCAAAATGCGTTTGGGTTGAGAGACCTCGTGACGGACCGTCGTAGTCACAAAGGGCCGTCATGGCCTCCGTCGTCCCATACTTTGAAAATTCTTCTTCTGCTGTCTTCGTTACCCTCAACGGACAGGTATGACGGACCGTTCCAAGCACAAAGGTCCGTCGAGGGTCTCCGTTCCATAATACTTTAACTTCTTGGAATTTGGGTACTGGGATTACTCCCTGATCATCACGACGAACCAGAAAGACAGAGTGTCATGGCTTCCGTAATCCCACACTAGGTCAGACTTACCCATCTTCCTTCAGCAACTTCACTACGATGCCACCTACGGACCGTCACAAGCTCAACGAACCATCGTGAGCTTCGTAGGTGGTCTCTTTTGCATTTCTCGCTCAAAAACTTCCGTGTTCATCTGTGGACAGATTTCCTGCAAATAAGGAGAAATTTACATAAAAATCAATACAAAAAGGCTTTTGGACACACACTAAACTTAAGGAAAAAGCATTAAAAATACCGTGAAACCATGGTACATCAGTCATACACTTGGTCTGCGGTGTTTAGTGGCTCAGGACAACAGTCATATGAATGGCCCGTCATCAAGACCACAACCTGTGAAGGGCTCTTTTGATCTTATTCTAGAGCACATGTGGCTTTTACTTAAATCCACGAGCCTTTCTAAGACTCATGTGGGGATTCTACGGCCTTTTGAGGGCTCCGTGGTAAACCACTTTTGGGTCAGTGTGAACCACGACGAGGATGATGGACTGTGGTCTTGATCAGGGATCATGAAACCTTCACTGGTTGACCTTTTTGTTATTGAATAGTCTAAGTCTTACTTGAAATGTCATATAATTCTCACTTTATATTATATCCTAAATTATTTTTCAAGATTTGAAAGAAAAAGCAATCCATATGTACCAAAAAGTAGCACAATGCAATGTGGACCTTTATCTAAGTAGTGACCTGGGGAAATTTTTGTTGAGAAACTTTAACTTTCCATTAAAGTTCAATGATCTACCTCGAATTCAGTTCGACTTCACTCTTGAATACAATCCTCAGTCATAACACCCAGTAACATCATAGTTGAACACTAGGCAAACGTTGTCGTATTTGTTGATTGGGATGAAATTATTCTACCATCATTTCTTATCATCATCATCATCTTCTTCTTCTTCTTCTTCTTCTTCCCCCATCCCCCCTTTTCTTTCTTGATTTTCACCATTTTCAACCTTCACTAGCTTTCCCCCCCCAAATTTTCATATTTTAATGGTTGTTTTCTTCTTCAACATTCATCAAATACTTACTTTTTTTTCTTCGAATTGTCTCTCTCCCACAAATTTTCCCATTGCACAGTAATAATTTTTGAAAATTATTTTTTTATTAATAAATTAATGAAAAATGAATATTGTGCAAAAAAGTTGATAGACCTACATCTTTTTGCATCACAACTAATAGAATTCAAAATGGGTTACATAAAATTAAGAAAGTTTGCATTCAATAATATGAATAGGGTGTTGAATTTTTTTAATTAATTGATACGCTCAAATTATACTTCCCTAAAGAAGTATAAGCGGTCGTATCAAGTAAAGAACCCAATTGTTAGGTCAGAGTCGATCCCATTAGGAAAATAGTTTAGACTTAACTTCAATCTACGATTAAGTCTATTTAGTCAAGTCCTTTCCACAAACAATTGACTAAAGGAGGGATTTTTGTGGAACAAAAATGTTTAAATTATTTCTAAGTAAGACAGATAGCAAGTTTATAACTTTAGTGTTTAGCAAGTGATGAAAGAAAAGAGGGTGTAAGTGTTACCCATAGGTTTGTAACGCGGTCGTCCTAGCTATAACAATCCTTTCCTAGTATCTTGCATGCAAAGTGGTAAGTTATGTATCCCTAATTCCTTGGTCTGACAACTAGAGAATTTCACTCAGTACCTTGGTCTGGCTACGTGTGCCTACTTTACTGAACCTTACCTTTACCTCATATTAATCAACATATTCGATGTATGTCTAAGTTACTACTTTGCACCAATTGAAACTAGCCTATTAGATAGTGTATACTAAATCTATGTGGATAATTCTTTTCCTATCAACTACCTCCTTGGTCCGGCAAGTAGAAATAGGGCATGTTCTAATGCGTGCACTTGTTAAAAAGACTTCTAAACGAAAGAATTATCAATGCACGCAAGACCCTATTCTAGAATTGTTATTTATCTAGTTTTACCTTGTTAATTACCCATGGTTCCCACAACCCTAGTTGTGGATTTAGTTACCCATGGTTCCCACAACCCTAGTTGTGGATTTTGTTACCCATGCTAAGAATTACACAATTCATAATAGTTAAACTAGAAATCATGTACTTACTTTAACAAGTTTTAAGAAAACCCAGAAATATCATTTGTATTCACTAAAATATTTCTGTAGTCGATGGAACGAAGGACCATCGACAACTTCCATCAGTTCATACATGAATTTTTTTTCACTTTCCACACTTTCTATTACCATCGACGGACCAACATGACGGTCTATCAGTGGTCCTACGGTCCATCAATTGCCTCCGTTCCTCCATTCTTAGTGGGATCTTCAAGCCGGGTTCTAGGACTACTTTCTGTTATCACCGACGATTAGCCATGACGGTCCGTAAGTGGATCAACGGACAGTCGCTCCTTCCGTAGCCCCACATTTGGTCATATTTCCCCGATTTAATTTCAGTTGCTTAGACCTTCAGTCGATGATCATTACCAACGGACCGTCAGAGGGTCGATGGACCATCGGTGGCTCCGTAGGTGATCACTTCTGCAGATTTCAATGTAATCTTCAGCATTTTCATTCTAGACAACTCTCCTGCAAATACAGGGAAAAAAACATTAAAACTAATACTAAAATGCCTTAGACACACACTAAACTTAAGGAAAAAGCATTAGAAATACCGTAAAATCACGGTACATCAAGACCCTCAACATAAATTCGTTGTTTGTCCTCAAGTGATGCACTATGACTCACCACAATACCTTTGTACAAAAGAATCTTCGTTTAAGCTTTCAAATTATCTGGCTATCAATCCCGATTATTTTCATTGTTTTTACGCATGATATTACTCTTAGGCTCATTCATGTGGATCATACCATGACACAAACTCACTATGCACTGACACCTCTCCTCTTTTATCTCTCACAAAGTTACCAACTTTTCAATATTGCAACTAGTGTCCTCACTTTAAAAGCAACATCCTCCTTTTTCACACATTGATTTCAATTTGAGTATAAGGATTACTTTTCAACATTCGCTCTCAGAACCAATTCACACTTATTTGATACTTCTCGCCATAGGCTTGCCCTTATTTTCACTGTTTTAAGTTAACCATATGAGACTCTCCGGATCACGATAGGACTTTTTTGGCTTGTAAAATAGGCTTAGGGTCAGGTAGGGTACATTTTGATGCATTTTAGTGACTTGTTTCCCTGCATGAAATAATTGTTAAGCTTCCTACCTATTCACCGTTTATTATGCCCTACTCTTCATCTTCTTATATCTTTTGCCTTGCTTTTCTCCTTTCTTTTTCCTTTTGTGCAAATGACCCTTCTGTCATTTTTATTTTCAAATTTTTCACTTGATTTCGACTTTGATTGAGCCACTTTTCTTTTCTTCTTTCAATAATTCTTTCAACACCGCTTTCCGGGACATTCCTCATAATAGCCACCCTCAGCTCATGGCTTTTCCATGAGTCAGAGTACACAATACACAAGGTTAGGTCAGGGCCAGGACGAGCTTTGTTTCTGCATTAGCCACCCTCAACTTATGCTTTTGGCATAAGCTGAGTTGCACATGTCCAAGGAGGGACCATGGCCAATACATTTTACCCAGAAATGATGAGTTGGGATAGAAAAGAAAGGTCCATTATAAGCTCAAATTATTTGGATAAAAAAGGATTAATTTCATTCGGTTTTCTTTCATTTAAGCTAAAGATTGACTATGTTGAACAAGGGCCTATGATCCTTTCCTAATTGTCTAACACAGATTACTTTTTGCAGGACTAACTGGGAAAGTTCTAGCTAGGTACAACAGTGGACTATTCAACTTTCCTCACACTTACTTAAAACCTCATTACCCTACCAGATTATCGGACACCTTATTCGAGCGTTAGATCGAGGGTCATGCAATGGTGTATTTTTATGTCATGCTAGATCCAACACATTCAATATTCACTATGCCTAATCATGCAAACATTAATTGTAGATGGGATATCACTGTATTTTAGCCATCATGCTTCAGATTTCACACATACTTTATACAAGGTAATAACATGCCGATTCAACTGGAAAATAATCAGTATCTTGGGGGAAAAGAACACAAGCAAGAAAACCCCAAGAGAGGATCATGAGCTTGGCTACTCCGACTTCACCCTAGCACTCACTTTCCATTAACCCCACCCCAACAATAAAGCATATAATTGTCCGTAATGCATAAGAAATATAAAACAGGGTGGTAGGTGAGGCAAACTTGAGACGCATAGCGCCGACGATCAACAAGCTTGCGGGTTTGGTTTCCCATAACCCGCTCCCTCAGGCGTAGGAACACCATCAATAGTGTCCGCAGCAATACCATTACCCTGACTAGTGCTTCTATCAACATCATCAATCCTTGAGCTAGACGCCCAGCAGCTAACTCATGAGCCCTCATCTGCCGGGCTTCCTCATCCATCAATGAGGCTCTCCTCGCAGCCTCTAACTTAGTAAGCTCTCTCTTCCTAGAACAAGCCTCATCACCCTCTCTAGACCGATGCCTCTTGGTCTGCTCACGTGGTGGCGGTGCTGGCGCAGTGGTGGTCTAGAATAGTGCAGCAAGCATCGTATCCTCAGCAGGCTCTGCAAGTGTGGCTTCAGACTCAGGTACCCACGCATCCAAGATGATTTCCACGTCAGCCCTCAGACTCACCACAGCAGCCTGGAGAGTCGTCGAGTCAATAGTCAAGGCTGGCCGGTCGAGAACTCTCAACTCAAAGGCATCAAGGCACTGATGGACTGCCAGAATATGCCGCTAAGTCTGGTGGGAAATCTTCTTCTCAATACGTTCCTCCACCTCAGCAATGGACTTCTGCATCCAAGGCTGGATATGGTGTAGTAGTGTAGCCATCTTGTCCTCCAACTTATGGACCCTAGCAATCGGGACCAGTGCTGTAGATGGAGTGGAGCGGGAGGAACTAAGGGTTGTGCTAGTACAGGGGATAGACTCGACCGGGGTGGTACCGGTAGGATATGATGTACTCTGATTAGCCCCTTGGGCTTGCTCTAGCTTGTCCTCCAAGTTCTCACTTAGCGGCTGCACCTCTACTATAGGCCCTTTATGGGTGCCGCCTCATTTTCCTTATCCCAGATAAGACCTATATCAATTGTCCCAGTAGGAGTCCTGAGAATGTCAATATGCCATATGGGCACTCCAGCAAACCTACACAACTCAAAAATCAAGAAGGGGAAAGGGTACGTGGTGGTGTCCTTAAAGTCCCTCTCATGAATGAATGCCATCAATAGTCTCAGAATGTCCACGTCGAACCCAGCAACCAAAGCAGCTACCAATACTTCCTTATCCTATGTAAGAATGTTGTAACCAACAGTGGGGTATAGGCAGTGATGGACCAACAACCAGATAAAATTTGGTCGTGAATGTAAGGTTGGACTTCTTGATGACCCTTCTTGGATCCAGCACCCAATCCGCACCCTCGCCATCCACAGAAATAAATGTGGTGGGATATCCACCTTTTGGTGGTCTCTCTCAACCCCAGATTATGCTGAAAATTACCCTCCTTAATTATCTTACACCGATAGTCAAACTCGGGGGTAAGGAGCTCCCTGGTAGCATCTATTTCAGCGCTGTATAAGAACCGGCGAATAGTAGGTAAGAAGATGTCTACCCTGCGGCCACGAAATCAAAGATGATCAAGTGGTGCCTGTTTAGCGGGATTAGACCGCCTATCCAGGGAAGACCGGAGAATCGCTACATAAGATGCGTAGAACTCTCGCACCACCTCCTTGCTATAGCGTCCAACGCACCTGGATATCCACTCTAGCCAATGGTGGGTGAAGAGAGCATATACATGAGGGACAGTGTGAAGACTCCCTGTAAGAACTCGCCGCTCGACTATCAGAGTCTGAGTCATGATCACTTTATCATTGAGCAGCTTCGCGTCCCAATACACCTAGTATCGGCCATCGATGCACCACCAGTTGGGTTGATCAGCAACGGGTGCGGGGACGTTGGTCGGGGGTGCTGGAGTAGAATCCGCACTGTCAGCCTCATCAGACGAGGCAGAGTGGACCGGTGCAGGAGGAGCAGTGGCACCATGTGAAGTTGATGCTTCCTCAGACCCTGAAGGAAAACAGAAACAGATGGGAATTTGGGAAAGAAAAACTTTTGGGATTGATGGGGATTTGGGGAAGAGGGAGATTAGATTGTTAGTAAATGGGTGAGTGAGTGGAGGAATTGAAAGAAAATGGGGAGGGAAACGGTTGGTGAGAGGATTTGAAAGGGCGGGGTAATTGAAAAGTTTAAAAATTCAATATATAGCCAATCGGGTCGGGTCGGGTCGGGTAATTGAGTCTGGGGAACTAACGATTCCCCGTCGATGGACCGTAAGTCCATCGACGGACTGTCGACTATTCTGTCGACTGTCCCCTAACTTAGGAAAAATTAAAAATCAAACATGGGATCCACGGATCCATCGACGGTCCGTTGGTTGGTCCGTCATTCAGTGCACCAGAACAATTTTTGCTGATTTCTGGTGATTTGGTCCCTGCACATTGAACACCAAAAAAGCTAATCATTTTGTGTTTTCTGGACACCTTTTAGACACGGACCCTAGTCTACTCTCTAGCCAACACTTCTAAGAGAAAGTTAAAGAAAATGCATACATGATATTAAGTAAAAACAAAAATAATGCACTACTCCTAGAAAATCAAGAAAACCCTATTGGTGGCTAGAGGATACACATTGGGTTGCCTCCCAATCAGCGCTTAATTTAACGTCACAGTATGACGCAAGACTCTTGATTAATCAGACTTCATCACGATGGTATGTCTCAACCACTTCATTAGCATTTTCCGCATGCCCTAGGTAGATTTTGATTCTTTGTCTGTTCACCTTGAACCTTACACCCTCCTTGTTCTCCAAATCAACCGAACCATATGGGAAGACTTGAGTGATCAACAATGGACCAGTCCATTTGGAAATGAGCTTGCCCGGGAACAAGCGCAACCTAGAGTTGAATAAAAGCATCAAATCCCCAACCACAAAGTCGCGCTTCTCAATCTTTTGGTCATGGTACTTCTTCATCTTTTCTTTATAGAGGGATGAACTTTCATATGACTTCAAGAGAAACTCATCAAGCTCATTTAACCCATGCAACCTCTTCTCCGCTGCTTCAATCCAATCCATCTTCAGTTTCATCATTGCCCATATGGCCTTATGCTCTAACTGAACCGGCAAGTGACAAGCCTTCCTATATACAAGTTGGTATGGAGACATACCTATGGGAGTCTTGTGTGCTGTCCGATAGGCCCAAAGAGCATCTTCAAGCCTCCTTGACCAATCCATTCTACTTGAGTTCACCGTTTTTGCCAGAATCTGCTTGATTTGTCTGTTTGACACCTCAAACTTTCCCACTAGTCTGAGGATGATAAGGAGTGGCCACATTGTGGTGAAACCCATATTTCTCCAATAACCCTTTGAAAAACTTTTTGCAAAAGTGGATCCCCCCATCACTAATATTGGCCCTTGGTTTGCCATATCTGGAAAATATGTTCTTTTTCAAGAACGAAGTGAAACTCTTCCCTTCTTTATTTGCAAGTTCTATGGCTTCCACCCATTTTAAAACATAATCAACCGCCAAAATAATATACTTCATCCCATGAGAAATCACAAAAGGTATCATAAAGTCAATGCCCCACTCATCAAATAACTCAATTACAAGAATGTGATTTAAAGGGAGCTCTTGCGGTCGAGAAACACCTCCATCTCTTTGGCCCCTATCACATGCCTTGGCAAACTCATGAACATCTTGGTGGATGGTTGCCAATAGTAGCTACATTGCAAGATTTTATGGGAAGCCCAGATACCACTATGATGCCCACCCACAGGCTAGGAGTGGAATGCCTCCAAAAAACTCAACATCTCAACTTCCGGCACACAACGCCAAATAAGACCAACGACACTACTTCTATATAGATATGGCTTATCCCAAAAGAACTTTTTCACATCATTCATGAACTTTTTCCTTTGACGAAAGGACAAGTCCGAACGGATGATATCACTAGCCAAGTAATTTATAAAATCCGTGAACCATGGAATCAAGTCATGAGAAGAGGCCAACACATTCTCATAAGGGAAAGTATCATCAATTTCATCCTTTTTACCCAAATCTCGCATAACTTCATCCTTTAATCTGGACAAGTGATCGGCAACTTGAGTTTCAATCCCTTTTTTATCTTTCACTTCAAAGTCAAACTCTTGCAACAGTAATACCCATATAATCAACCTCGGTTTCGCATCCTTATTTGCAGTCAAATATCTCAAAGCACAATGATCAGTATGCACTATGACTCTCGTACCAAGCAAATAGGAGAAAAATTTCTCAAACGCAAAAACCACAGCAAGGAGCTATTGTTCAGTAACCGTGTACTTCTTTTGAGCTTTATTAAGGGCCTTACGGCATAAGAAATGGGGTGAAGGATTTTATCCCTTGTTTGTCCCAATACCACACCAAGAGCGACCACACTAGCATCACACATAACCTCAAATGGCTTGCTCCAATCCGGAGAAATAATAATGGGCGCAGACACCAACTTCTCCTTCAACTCTCCAAATACTTTTAGACAGGATTCATCAAAATAAAATTTACATTCTTTCTCAAGTAACTTGTACAGAGGATGTACAAATTTTAAAAATGCTTGATGAACCTCCGGTAGAAACCCGCATGCCTAAGGAAACTCCTCACACCTTTTACAGAGATGGGTAGAGGAAGTCTCTTCATCAGCTCGACTTTAGCATGATCAACCTCTATACCCTTCTCTGAGATAGGATGACCCAATACAATACCCTCTACCACCATAAAGTGACATTTTTCGAAATTAGCACAAGGTTGCAATCTTCTTATCTTTTGTGAACTTCAGACAAGCGATTCAAATAATGATCAAACGAGTCACCAACAACACAAAAAGCATCCATAAATACCTCAATGGTGTCCTCCACCATATCGGAAAATATAGACATCATACATCTCTTAAAATTAGTCGGTGCATTACACAACCCGAAGGGCATCCTCTTGAACGCGAAAGTTCCATAAGGACAAGTAAAAGTGTTTTTCTCTTGATCTTCCGGTGCAATAGAGATTTGGTTGTGACCTGAATAACCATCAAGAAAACAATACCACCCCTTTTAAGCAAGCCTATCCAACATCTGATCCATGAAGGGCATTGGAAAATGGTCCTTCTTAATCCATGCATTCAATTTCCGGTAATCCATACACATTCTCCATCCGATCACCGGTCTCATTGGAACAATTTATTTTTCTCATTAGGGACCACATTCATTCCTCTTTTCTTGGGCACAGACTGAACATGGCATACCCAACTACTATCAATAATCAGATATATGACTCCGGCATCCAACCACTTAATGATTTCCTTCTTCACTACTTCTTGCATAGGTGGATTTAAACGTCTCTGGTGCTCAATAACGGGCTTATGATCGATCATGAGTTGGATTTTTTTTGAACAAATACCTGGATGAATCCTAATAATACCCGCAATAGTCGGCTTAATCGCTCTCTTGAACCTCTTCAACACTTCAACCAAACATTATACTTGTTGCATATTCAAATCTGATGCAATAATTACCGACGAAGTGTCACCTTTCCCCAAGAATACATACCTTAGATGAGGTGGTAGAGACTTAAGCTCCAATTTTGGAGCCTCCTTAATAGATGGTTTCGCGGGTGGAGACTCGCGATGCTTCATATCTAAATCTAATTTCTTTGGTTTGAACTAAACCTCACCTCGATCAAGTGCCACAACTTATGAATCATACTCTTCGATACAGTCACTCTCAAAATTCATAATCACTGCCGCTAGTGCCTCAACACGAAGACTCTTTTCTTTTTGTACCTCGGACGAACTCTCAACCTTGTAGGATATCGCAGATACCAATTAGAGCTCACAAATCTGCCTCATGGACCTACAAATGGTGAAAGTCTCTTCTTCATTGTTCAACCAAAAATTCATCTGCCCTTTCTCCATTTAAACTAAGGCACGACAGGTGGCAAGGAATGCCCCCCCAAGAATAATAGGCACCTCAAAGTCCACCTCACAATCAATAATCACAAAATCGTCCGGAAAATAAATGATTCCACTTTCACTAGCACATCATGGAGTATCATAATAGGCCTCTTCACTGTTTGATCGGCCATTAGCAGCCGCATCACAGTGGGTTTGGGTGACTTCTTGTAAATAGAGAGAGGCATGAGATTTATGTTTGCCCCAAGATCATATATTGCTTTAGTAAAGTGTAACAACCCGATTGTACATGGAATAGTGAAAGCACCCGGATCTTCTTTCTTTTGCATAAGAGACCTTGTAGCAATAGCACTACAGTGTTGCATACGATCATCATCCTCAAAACTTACTGATCTTTTCTTAGTGACCATATCTTTCATGAGCTTGGCGTAATCGGGTATTTGTTCAAGAGCTTCCATCAAAGGGACATTGATGGAAAACTATTTCAGCATAGTAATAAAATGCCGGTATTTACCATCCTTGATCTTTTTCACCAATCTTTGCGGAAATGGAGGTGGTGGTCTAGGAATGGTAGTTAATTTTTTGGGGTGTCTCAGCTTCTTTCCCTGATTTATCTACCAACTCGCCACTAACTTCCTCTACCTCATCATCTCCTCTCTTCTCATATTCGACGCCAGACAGCATTGGTGGATCCATGGTCTGCTTACCCCCTCGAGTAGTGACTGCCATACAATGTCCATCATTTTTCGGATTCTGGACAATATTGCTAGGAAGAGTACCTAGTTGCCGTTGGTTTACAGTACAAGATAATTGGGCCATTTGGAACTCAAGATGCTTGATTCAGATTGCATATGCATCCATCTTTTTCCCAACATTTGCTAAATTATCTCTCAACTCTTTGGCGTGCTCATCACTAGCAACAAACCTCCTCATAATCTTCTGCAACATATCCTCAACTTGCGCCATACTACCTCCACCATCCCTAGGAGCAACTTTCTGATTTTGAGATGGAACATAGGGCCCATTCTGATCGTTTTTATTACCATAGTTACCTCGATTCAAATTGTTATCGTGATTTCAATTGTCATCTTGAACATAGTGACCCTCTCGGTTTTAATTGGCATAGTTTCGACCTTGATTTCCTTAACCTTGGCGCCAATTTTCCTGATTGGAGCCTTGGGCGTTCGGCCGAAAACCCCGCGTCTGCTCATTCAGTGCATAAGAATCTTCTTCATAGTAGTACTCATCAACTGGTGATTCTGGTTTAGCCAGATATTTCACCGCATTTACCTTTTCTGCACCCCTAGTGACATGTTTTAACACCAATCCAAGCTCAGTTCTCATTTGAGACATCTCTTCACGAATCTCGTCTGCGGCTGGGTTGTGTGAAGCTTGCACTACAAAAGTGTTTCTCCCAATATCCGACTTCCTAGTGCTCCAGGCTTTATTATTTCAGGAGATTTTCTCTAACTTCTCAGCGATCTCTACATAAGTACACTCCACTTAAGAACCATCCGCAATTGTATCAAACACTGCTTTATTATTATCATTTTTCCCCCGGTGGAAGTATTCTTTTAGTGACTCATAATCAATGCGGTAGTTTGGGACACTTCTCAAGAATGAGGTGAAACTATCCGAGGAACTGCTTACTGACTCCCCTGGTAATGCCACAAAGTTGTTCACCCTATCTTTGTGGTTGAGCTTGTTTGAAAAAGGATAGTAACGGGCTAAGAACACATCCCTCAATTGGTTCCATGTATAGATCAAATTATAGGGAAGCTTAGTAAACCATATAGCAACCTCTCCCGTTAGTGAGAGTGGGAAAACTCTTAAACCAATGACGTCCATGTCCAAGTCAGGACTTCCTACACAATTCTTACACACCTACCTCAGTTTGGCGATGTGAGCATGTGGATCATCATATGGTAGCCCCGAAAATAGACCTCTAGCGGTGAACAATTGCATGAAGCTACTAGTTACCATGAACATATGACCATTTGGTAGAGGAGGTAGGACACGTGACCCATTATAGTCAGTGATGTTAACATTTCCCCTATAGTACTCTTTAGGGTGTGGGGGAGGAGGTTGCCTCATCGGATTACCTTCACCAGGGTTATCAACAATCACTTGATTATGAGCATCAACTGAGGGGGGAAGTTGAGGGTTGATCTCATAATCGATATAAGAAGGATTGTTTTGAAAGTTCATTCTGCGAAGTGTGTGGTTTAGTTCTAGATCAAGTGAAAGTATGGGTTCTCCTCGACTCCGTGTACTTGGCATACACTAAAATTAGACCTGCGAGAGACAAAAACTGAAAAAGTAAAATTAGGAAATTGTTGACTAAATTTAAGTGATGTCCTTAAAGTTAATCTAAAATCCATTTCCCCGGCAGCAACGCCAAAATTTGATACGCTCAAATTATATTTCCCTAAAGAAGTATAAGCGGTCATATCAAGCAAAGAACCTAATTGTTAGGTTGGGGTCGATCCCACGAGGAAAATGGATTAGACTTAACTTCAATATATGATTACTGTCTATTTAGTGAAGTCCTTTCCAAAAACAATTAACTAAAGGAGGGATTTTGTGGAACAAAAATATTTAATTATTTTCTAAGTTGTTTATCGAGTGATGAGAGAAACTAAGATGTATGTGTGCCCCATAGGTTTGTAACGCGGTAATATAGCTATAACAATCCTTTCCTAGTATCTTTCATGCAAAGTGGTAAGTTATGTATCCCTAATTGCTTTGTATGGTAACTAGAGAATTTCACTCCGTACCTTGGTCTATCTATGTGTGTCTACCTTACTAAACCTTACCTTTATCTCATATTAATCATCATATTCAATGTATGTCTAAGTTACTACTTTGCACCAACTGAAACTAGCCTATTAGATAGTGTATACTAAATCTATGTGGAAAATTCTTTTCCTATCAACTACCTCCTTGGTCCGGCAAGTAGAAATAGGGCATGTTCTAATGCGTGCACTCGTTAAAAAGACTTCTAAACGAAAGAATTATCAATACATGCAAGACCCTTTCTAGAATTGCTATTTATCTAGTTTTACCTTGTTAATTACCCATGGTTCCCACAACCCTAGTGCTGGATTTAGTTACCCATGCTAAGAATTACACAATTCACAATAGTTAAACAAGAAATCATGTACTTACTTTAAAAAGTTTTAAGAAAACCCAGAAATATCACTTGAATTCACTAAAATACTGAAAGAAACGATTTTGAAAAATTAAAGTGTTTCTCAAAAACCAATGTTTTACTTCCAATAATACAAATCTGAAAAATAGTAAAGTGTCTAACCTCAAAAATGAGGTTTTTAGACCTATTTATAATAGTAAATTCCAAAAATAAAAAGGAGTTCTATTTAAGGAAAAAAAATATGTCCAAAACGCGTTTGTCGTTGACGACCCTACTGATGGTCCGTCGATGGAACTACGGACCGTCGACAACTTCCGTTGGTCCATACTTCAAATTTTTTTCAGCTTCCACTTTTCAACACTTTCTATTACCATCGATGGACCAACAACACGGTCCATCAGTGGACCTACGGTACGTCGATGGCCTCCATTCCTCCATACTAGTGGTTTCTTCAAGCAGGATATTGGCACTACTTTCTGTTACAACCAACGATTAGTCATGACGGTCCGTCAGTGGATCGACGGACCATCACTCCTTCCGTAGCCCCACACATTTTCAGATTTTCCTGATTTGATTTCAGCTGCTTGGACCTTCAGTCTAAGATCATCACTTACGGACCGTCGGTGGCTCCGTAGGTCATCACTTCTGTAGATTTCAGCACAGTCTTCAGCATTTTCATTCTGGACAGTTTTCCTGCAAACACAGAGAAAAACACATTAAAACTACTACAAAAAGGCCTTACACACACACTTAACTTAAGGAAAAAACATTGGAAGTACTGTAAAACGACTGTACATCATTAATGAAGGATGTGTGAGGTGAATGATGAAGTGAAGATGAAAGAAAATTTTTACTATGAAACAAGAAAGGTATAAGGAGTTCTTCAATGGGGAAGAAGACATTTTGGGAAGACAACAAAATAAAGAGGTATCAAAAAATTAAATATTTTTTAAAAATAATTGAACCAACAAATTTCATTTACTTATAAAAAAGAAATTTCATATTCTTTTAACTTTAACTTGTAAAAAATTTTTAAAAAATATTAGTTAGATATTGGATAATAAAAAAAATGTCATGTGTATGATTTTAACTTTCAATTTTTAGTTTTTTATTATTTCACGCGCTTTGAGGAGAGTGACTACACTCACTTGGCCACATCAGCTCTTAGGGTGGTATTTAATACAGTTCAAAGATGTTAAAGGGGGTATTTAAATGCTCGTATAATTAAAGCACTAAAGTGAGTTTTGCTGCCAAGTTCAGGGGGGATTTGATTTATTTTCCCTTATTATTATAATTATTATTATAAGCACTGTAATTATTATTATTATCATTATTTTTATAATAATAATAATAATAATAATAATAATAATAACTATTATTATTATTATTATTATTATTATTATCGTTCATTATTTTTATCATTATTATCATTATTATTATCATTATTATTAATATTATTATTATGATTAATAATAATAATAATAATAATAATATCATTATAATAATTGTTATTATTATTATTATACTAATATTTATTATAATAACTATTATTATGATCATCATCATCATCATTTGTTATTATTATTACTTATTATTATTATTACTATTATTATTATTATTATTATCATTATTATTATTATTATTATCATTATTATTATTATTTTCATTATTATCATTATCATTAATATCATTGTTATCCTTATTATCATTATTTTTATTACTATCATTATCATTATCATTATTATTATTATTATTATCATCATCATCATCATCATAACTATAATATTTCATTAAAATTTTCGGTTAAATTTAATATCCCACAAAACAATTATGTTTCAGAAAAGTTTTCTTGTTTCTCTCATTTAAAATCTATTGACTATACCTTATGGTTTACACATTATTGCTTCTTTGAGCTTGCGTATGTTGAAATTCTTGTTATGCATTAAATGACTCGATGAAATCAGATATATTTATGCATATTGTATCATACTTAGTACATTCCATGAACTAATTCATAAATGTTTCTACATTGTTTCATTAATGTAGGGTCTGATGTTCCTACCTCTCACACTCATCGCTAGTTGATCATTCTACCAAATTTGAGAGTTGGTGATTCCTCTAGCTCTGAGGATCGAGATATATTTACTTGTTTCATGTCATTTTTTTGGATGATATATGTAGTGGATGGATTATGTCCCAACCACTCTTTTGATGTTAGATGTTTTGTCGAGACTACACTAGACTTCATCTTTGTCAAACTCTTTTATGATATAATTGCTTCTTTTGAAATGATTATTTCTATTATCTCGAATGATGTACACTAAGTGCCTTTTTAGGTAATGATCCAAGGGTATACCCTAGAAGTTACAAAGCCCTTAGACATCTTTCATCGTTAATATATATGTAAAGTAGTGTGGAATTAAAACTTTTCACCACCATAGTAAAACTCTTTTATAGAAATATAAGAAAGAACTAAGTCTCAACATACGCCATCTTAGACGCATATAATATCATACGGTCACAACCCTTACATCAATCTTAAAAGAAATTTAGTCCATGTCCTCGAACATATGACGACATACCAATCTTGAGAGAATGCTATTTCCCTAGATTCAAATTCTAAGAGAATTCTCACTTGCCACATACACTTGTAGAAAGAGAGAAACATATGGAATTAGCACATTGAATGCACTAAGTATGGTAAACATGAAAGAAAATCATGCAAAAATGTACCATTTACTTTAAGATATACTTTTATGCTATTTTGATAAGAACCTTCATCATAAGAGTTTAGAAGACATAGTAGACGTCAACATTCACATAAAAGATATATTCAACAAGAAATCTTTTCAATCACTTTAGACACTCTTACCTAAAGTTATTGTAGGACTCACTTGAGTAAGACATGAAGAGACTGCCCATACACCCTCTTGAAGCACACCTATGTAATCCTCAAAGCTACCTTAGATAAGAACCTTTAAATTTAACATCCTTTACTAATAAAACCTTATTCACTAGAGTCATTTAAGAGACAAGTAATAAATTGGAGGACTTCACATAATGGTCTTAGAAGACCTAGGGAACAAACCTAGCATCTTCAAAGCCTACTCGTGCAACGTTTAGATAGTGTCCCACATTGTATAACCTATCCAATAACTAGAGTGTACATCCCACATGATAAGAATAGGACATAACCGACATAGACCACACTAGATAGGTATGGAATTCGGCATCATATATAGCTACCAACTCATAATACATTTATTCCAAGGATGGTTCCACTAGGGCTTCTAACCAAGAGCTATTAGGATAGATCTTATGACTTCTTTTGAGATGGTTTCATGCCTTTCCGGCCAACCTACCCCTAAGTCCATCATTCCACTCAAGAAGGAAACCATTTAAGTTTTTCACTTCTGTCACGCCCAGAGCCTACACCCTAGTCATGGTCGGCACTCGAAGACCATTATTGGACCCAAGTGAACCCTTGTCCTGTCTTAGTTAACTCAGTGGAAGACTCAACTCAAGTTAATAAAGAAATAAAGCATGTTTTAAAGAAATACTTAATATAACAATATGACCAAAATAGAACTTAAGTCTCAATATTTGAACACATGAAATATAAGATAAACTAGACTCGAAAACTTAACTACTGACTATCTACGAAGCCTCTAAACAGACTAAGATGGATGTTGAGACAGACCCCATAACATCCTAATGAACTAAACTAGAAAAGCAATAACAGGGATGTCCTTCAGAATGCAAAGAGGCTCACTAAGTGACTGTGGAGTGCTCACTGGATCAATGGTGCGCTGCGTGCTGATCCTCGTTACAAGCGTTTGTATATGAAACAATGTGTGCCAACTGATATTAGTACATTGAATGTACGAGCATGCAAGTTGGAAAGCTAAACGACGACTTAAGCTTGAGAGGATTAAGATGAAATTACCTTGGTTCTGCTCAACTTAGGAATATGCTTAACTCAAAGTATGTATATAAAGCAATTTAAGACACATGTTATATTTATAAAGCTGGTAAAACAACAAAATAATTTAGTTCGTTAAACAAAAGCAACAACAAACTAAAATTAACTTATTATGAAAGTAATATAGTTCTATGGGAGTTCCTCTAACCGACAACCACCACTATGAGCCTAAGTGATGATACAACGTCTCGCCACGCTGTTAGAACTGTACTATACTTTGTTGTCGCATAGAACATCCTCAACCTAGTGGATCCACTGGACAACCTCACGTGATCATCTAAAAAGTATAACCCCTTTATACCCATGATGGCTACATGGTTTACATTGAGACTTGAGTCAATATGAACTCTCATCCCCATATCGTACTCAATACTAGTCCCAAAATACACTTTAGCTCATGGTTTTGAACTATCCTCTTTCGTCTTGGTTGAGATAATTTGCTCAACCCTTTTCAGATTTTAAAAAGAAGCCATCTTGGAATCAATGATCCCCTTTTTATTTCTCAAAACTCTTTTGGAAATCTTAGTTCCTATTCAACTTAAATGTGAAAACATTTACAAACTTTTAGGGAGTACTTAGTTCCCTTATAACTTATGAGAAATGAACTCAACTCTTACTCTTTACTTAACTTGAAACTTAACTCTTAGGGAATACTTAGTTCCCTTATATCTTTTGAGAACCTAATTCAACTCTTTTACTCTTTGATCAACTCATTTCTTGAACCTTGAAACAAATCTAAATTGTTTGTTTAGGACTCTTTGGAAACTTTAAGAACTTACTTTGACTTACTTCTTAACTTTTAAACTTTAATCTTAACTTCTGTGACCTTTGGTATTAGCTTACCTTAAATTGAATTATGAATTCAAGGATCATAATCTCTTGTTTATGGATGATGTCATGATTTTTTTATGTACTTTAGAGTGTTAGAATAAACTAGGTATGATAGGTAAATCACTTAGGAACTAGTACGAAAATATAGGGAAAAAGGGGGTCTCTAGGGAGTCTTAGCTCTCTGAGAGGCGGGGAGCGCCACAGGCTATTGGACAGATTCTGGTTTGAGGCGTTCTAGCTGGCGCGGCGCGCCAGGGCCTTTCAGACAGAGCCTGCCTTGAGGAGCTATGGCAGGCGCGGTGCCCCATGGCTTATCAAACGAGTCTCCAACTTTTCTTCTCCAATCTTCAATTCTAAACATCCCAAACTTCCATGGATCCCACCCCAAACACTTAGTATTACTAAATACCTCATTTCCCTACAGATTAGACCCAAAAACAAGTCCAAAAACATGAACCAAATCTACTAGAGATCAATTATAATTCCACCGACTAGAATTTCACAATTTTCATCAAGAACTTTCATGTTAATCATTCAAATAAACTCTAACTTGATGAATTGAATCAAATTGGGTGTGGGTGAAAGGACCCAACACTGTATTATCTCACATACCTCGACAGAGATCAACCCCGACGAAATCCACGCAATGATCTTGGCATTCTTGGACAATTCTTGATCTTCCTCTTCTTTTCTCTTCTCTCCCAAGCCCTAAGTGTTCTTAGTTTTTATAAAACTGATTTTTGTAGTTTGTTTTACCCCTAATATAATCTAAAAACTAATTAGGAAATACTAGGGGTGAAAAGATAACTTTATCCTTACTAAAGTCCGGATAGGATTTCTTTTAAGCTCAACACCCCAACTTCCGAAAGGCATATCTCCCTCATACGACGTCTGATTTTTGCAAACTTAGCGGTGTTGAAAATATATTACAAAGGGATTTACAACCATATAAAGAACTCATACAAAACTTCGTGATTTGTAATTTATGGTCATTTGAAAATAACCAAAACTCACATTTGAAAGCTGGAAATTTCCAGATTTCCCTACTTATTCCCAAAATTGATTATTCTTGGTTCCTTAACTTATATTAGTTAATTCAAGTTACGAGATATTACAATATATTCCCCTTGGGAACATTCATCCTCGAATGAGAATTCTTTCACTAAGCTAAGGGTAGTAACATCACTTCATTACTCAACAACAAAAGCAAATAACAACATGCTTACACATAATCTAATAGGAAGAGAATTTATATCTCTTTTTCATCTCATCCTCATCTTCCAAACTCCCTTCCCTTAACGAATTAGTTCCTCCAAAGGACCTTAACTAAAGTAACTTCCTTTGTCCTCAACTTGCGAACTTGACGATCCAAAATCTAAATATGAATTTCTTCATAGAATAAGTTATCCTTAATCCCAATATTCTCATTTGGTACTATCAGTGAATGTTCACCCAAGAACTTCTTCAACATAGAAATACGGAATACCAGATGAACTGCTTCAAACTCTTGGGGTAACTCCAACTCATACGTCACATTGCCCACTCTCTTGGAGATTCTATAAGTTCCAATATACAAGATTCTAAGTTTAACTTCTTACCATACCTCATAATAACTTCCATGGGTGAAACCTTAAGCTACACCCAACCATCTACCTCAAACTCTAATGGCTTTCTCCTATCATCGGTGTAGGACTTTCGGCGACTTTGTGTTGTCTTCAATCTTTCTTGAATAACTTTTACCTTCTCCATGGCTTGGTGAACTAGATCTGGTGCTATCAACCCTGCTTCACAACCTTCGAACCACCCAACAGTAGATCTGCATCTTCTCCTATAAAGATCTTCATATGGAGCCATTTAGATGCTCGAATGGTAATTGTTGTCGTAAGCAAACTCAATGAGATGTATCTAATTATACCAACTCCCGTTGAAGTCGATCACAGAATCTCTCAATATATCTTCGAAGTTCTAGATACTACGTTCTGCTTGTCCATCTGTCTGAGGATGAAAGGCAGTGTTTAAGTTCACCTTCAAACTGAAACCTCTTTTTGAAAGATTTCCATGTGTAGTAAATTATGCACCTCGATCTAAAATAATGAAGAGCAGAAATCCATAGAGTCTTACCACTTCTTGAAGGTACAACATAGCATAATCCTCTGTCATGTAGGTAGTCTTTACCGGAAAGAAATGGGATGACTTTGTCATTCTATCAACAATCACATAAATGGAGTCATGTTGCCTGTGAGATCTTGGCAAGCCTGTGATGAAGTCCATATTTATCATCTCCCACTTCCATTCCAGAAGTTCTATAGTTTGAGCCAACCCTCCAAGCCATTGGTGCTCTACTTTCACTTGTTGACAATTTGAGCACTGGGCAACAAACTTAGCAATATCTCTCTTCATACCTTCCAACTAATATACCTCCCTCAAATCACGCTACATCTTGGTGGAACTCGGAAGAATAGAATATGAGGATCTATGAGCCTCCTCAAAGATCCTCTCTTAGAGTCGATCCACGATAGGTACACATAATCTGCCTTGGTACTTTAGCACACCATCTCCCGTTGTTCGAAAATCCAATACTCTTTGCTTACAGAGACTTGCATTCAAATCAAGCAAAATGGGATCTTGGTCTTTCTTATCTTTCACCTCTAACACTAATATGACTCAGCCTTATTTGTCACTACTATGCCTCCTTCTGTAGAATTTATAAATCTGACTCCCACGCGTGCATGGGTGTGCACATTCTTAGATAACTCCCTCTTTTCTTCTTAAACATGGGTGGTACTACCCATGGACAACCTGCTTAAGCATCAACAACCACATTAGCCTTACCGGGTGGTAAAGAATACTCATAATATAATCCTTGAGTAATTCCAACCACCTCTTTTGTCTGAGACTGAGTTATTTTTGAGTGAACACATACTGGAGGCGCTTGTGGTCAGTGAATATCAACATTAACACCATAAAAGTAGTGGTTCTATCTCTTCAAACCAAACACTACTGCATCCAATTCTAAGTCATGAGTTGGATAATTCTTCTCATTAACCTTCAATTGTCTGGAGGCATAAGCTATAACCTTGCCATTCTACTTTAACAACAACCCAAACCAACTCCCTATGCATCACAGTACACCACAAAGCCTTGAGTACCCTATAGTAAGGTCAAAACTGGAGCGGTAGTCAATCTCCTTTTCAACTCTTGAAAGCTTTTCTCACAAACTTCAAACTATTAAAATTTGACTGTCTTCTGAGTTAACTTGGTCAAAGAAGAATAGATACATGAAAACCCTTCGACAAATCTCCTATAATAACAAGCCGAACCCAAGAAACTCCTTATATCAATTGGAGATGTGGGTCTATGCCAACTCTGAATTGCTTCTATCTTCTGAATGCCAACTTTAATCCCTTCACCAACAACAATGTGGCCTAAGAATGCCACAGACATAAGCCAAAACTCACACCTGGAGAACTTGGCATACAACTGCTTATCTATCAAAGTCTGAAGAACAATCCTTAGCTGACTAGCATGATCTTCTTCATTCCCTGAATAAACAAGTATGTTATCAGTGAAGACGATGACATATAAATCTAAATAAAATTTGAAGACTTTGTTCATGAGATCAATGAATTCTGCAGGTACATTCGTTAAACCTAAGGACATAATCAAAAATCCATAATGCACATACCCTGTTCTAAAAGTTGTCTTGGGAATGTCACATTTCCTAACTTCCAATTGATGATAGCCTAATCTGAGGTAAATCTTGGAAAAGCAAGAAGCATCTTGAAGTTGATCAAAATTATCATCTATCCTTGAAAGAGAATATTTATTCTTGATGGTCACCTTATTCAATTGGCGGTAGTCTATACACATCGTAAAAGAACCATCTTTCTTTCTCACAAACAGGACCGGAGCACCCCAAGGTGAGACGTTTGGTCGAATGAAGCCTTTTTCTAAAAAAATCTTTTAATTTTTCTTTTATCTCTTTTAACTCTGCTGGTGCCATTATGTATGGAGGAACAAATATAGGACAAGTATCTAGGAGGATGTCTATGCCGAAGTCTATCTCCCTTACGGGACGGACTGCGGGCAGATCATCAGAAAAGACTTTTGTAAACTCACTAACTATAGGTATTGTCTCAAGAGAAGGTACCTCAACACTTGAGTCATTAACTCAGACTAAGTGTTAGATACACCCCTTTGAAACTAACTTCCTCGCCTTAAGGTATAAAGTGAAACGACCCTTAGGCACTGTTGAACTACTAATCCACTATATGACTCGCTCATTAGGAATTTAGAACTTGACAACTCCTGTTCTGCAGTGTATTGATGCATAACAGTCATTGATCCAGTTCATACCTAGAATGACATCAAAATCTACCATGTATAACTCTATTGAATCAGCCATGGTACTCTTGTGATTGTTGGAAATAGGACAATCCTGATAGACTTTTTCCGTTAGAATAGACTCCCCCAAAGTGTAGAAACATAGAAGGGTTCACTAAGTTTTTCAGGAAGAATCTCAAACTGATTCACAACATAAGGAGTTACAAAATATAAACTTGCTTGTGGGTCTAACAAAGCAATAAACATCAAAAGTAAAGACTTTGATCATACCCGTGACAACATCTGGATATTTTTCTTGATCTTGGTGGCTAGCAATTGCATAAAGATGATTTTCCCCTATGCAAGTACCAAAAGCAGCTCCTCTAGGTGCAGGCCTATCTCGTGGAGCAACTGATGAAGATTGATCTCTATTGCCCGAATTTCCACCCTCTTGCTTATTCTAAGGGCACTCTCTCATAAATGACCCTCTTGACCACATTTGTAGCAACCTGTCTGGCCATCATGACATCTACCTGGGTGGTTTTCACCACACTTAGCACATGCAGGAGCCCAACTCCCTCCTTGTACCACAGAGCCTTGAGATTGGGCTGGTCTAGCCTTGAAGTTCTGTGAATTTTGGCCATTATACTATCTTCTGTTTCTTGGAGCACGTGCACTAGCAGATGATGTGCACGACTATTTGGATTTTGAAATTGTGGTCGACTTGAACCACCATTCTGCTGTACAGACTCATTCCCAGTCTTCCTTTCTTATTCCTGTATCTATCTCTATCCCTTAGTTTCTCCTCTTCAACTTGTTGAACATAGACAATGACCATGGATATGCCCATGTCACCAAACAACTTTGCAGCCCTACCTTATTTGCTTGAATCACTACCCAAACTTGCAACAAATCAGCTCATTCTACTCCTCATGTTCTTCAACATCTTCGAGGCATAACGAGATAGTTGGGTGAACTTCAATTGTAAGACCCCAACAATGACTCAGGCTAACTAGAGCCTAACATGTTGGAATTTATAGTATAAGGTACTAAATAGGTCTAATATATGGTATTGAGGCAGTGTCTAAAGTATTAGGTTCATTGAAAGTCAAACGTCAAGGGTCGACTAATATGTTCGACGATTAAGTCACCTATGTGCCTCATATGTGGTTCTATGTGTTTATATATAATTCATGAGGTTATAAGGTACTAAAATGAGTTATTATATCATATATAGGCAGTGTCTCATGTTTAGTGGAGTTTGGAGGTCAAACATCAAACAACATCCATGACGTTCGAAAGATGTGTCTTGAAATGACTTTGGGTGTCTAGGCAAGTTTCGTCGAGTTTTACATGTTCATTTTGGATGAAATTCATGTGAGAGGTGTTAAACTCGTCGAAGATCGTGTTTGGGTTTGATACATCTGGGCAAACATCCCCAAGGACCAACTAAGGGTCCTTGAAGAAGGACCTAAAACTTGGTGTCAAGACTGTCCCAGGCAGCCCCAAACAACGGAGGCATCGACGGATCGTGGGACAACCGATGCCCCATAAATGGTTGTAGTCGGTGTAGACTTAATATTTGGTGAGAAGGGAACCTTGACAAGTCTCTGACCCAACCAACAGACAGGACGGCCCGTTTGTGGACAAACGGTCCGTCGACTGTCCAACAGTCGATGGGCCTGTTTTTCCTGCGCTGTCTCACTGTAAGTTTAGGGGTGATATTGTAATTTCACCCCAATTCTAAATAAAGGTATTAGAGATTTATTAAGGGTCTATTGGGTATTTTAAAAATGTATATAAGTGTTTAACACTTAGAATATTTCATTCTTCCAAATCAGAACCCCAAAATCCCTTAAGAACTCCCAAAGACTCCATTGATGTCATAAATCAAGGAAGATCTTGGTGTAATGTTTTGAGTGGAGATTCTTCATCAATGTGAAAAATTAGCTTCATCAAGTTATGGATATTGATCCTTGAAACACTTTCATCAAGGATCCCCAATTCTCAAGATGTTTTCTAAAGTTTTCAAGTTGAATTGTCCAATTTCATGATTCTACCATGGGTTCTTGCATTAGTGATTTCTAATCATTGAATAATGATTTAATTGATTTTTTTAACCTAAATTACCTATGAACCCATGAATTGGATGAACCCTAGATTTTTGACTAAGTTTGGGTTACTTGATATTGATCTAATGTTGATGAATTATGATGTAGATTTCTATGGGCTTTCTAATGATATAAGGATTGTATTCAATTGATATATAGGTTATATTATATGGATGAATCTTTATTGAATTGACCCAGTTTCAATTATTATCATAGTTTTTACATTGATTTATTGTTCATGGCCATTGGTAAGGGCCTTATGGTGGTGAATTGGATGATGTAGCATCTAATTGAGGTGATTATGATGTGGTAGTTGTAAGATGCCCTATTTCCCTTATTTTGATGATTATGTATACTTCAATTATGTTGTGATTGGAATGGTCCACTTATGGTGGCGGTTTTATATGCTTTACTTGCAATTGACGAGGCCTTGTCAGCATTACTCTATTCAATACGATGATCATGTCCTTGTCGGCACTAATTGAAGTAATGTGGATATTTGTGTAGTTTATTTTGTGAAGTATGATTATATCTATCTACTTGTTAAGCAATGTGAATGTATATGTGATCTATTGATGTTATGTAGGTGATCATGTTAGACTATGACTATGTGCTTATATGTGTAGTCTTAGATGTTGGTACATGATTGTTCCTAATTACTATATGAGTTATGATGGTTATATTAATAATGATATAGTAATGTATAGGATGGCATGAAGAAGATAAGGGTCCTTCCTAAGTCCTTAAAAGAATGATATGTTATATGTGATAAAGGAAAAGAATGGTGTGTCTTGTTTGGTAGACTTGTGTCCCTTACTTGATATATGTATGAATGATATATGAATATGAGATTTCTTGACTAGGTAGGCCTAGTGCACCCTTGTCATGTATGAATGAATGTTGAAGTCGAGATACGTAATGGTATTCTTCATGTAAAGAAGTGGACCTCTTTGGTAGGGTGAATGTGATTGGGCAATGAACAAGATAAGGAACCCTTTTCATGTGATCCTTTAATTTCAATAACTCTATGAGAACCAAGGATAGCACCGAGTGATTATGTAATGGGAAGTAGCTCTCCTTGAGAATGAGACTAGAGTACAATGTACCTCTACTTGAGAATGAGACTAGAGTTCACAAAAGTCCTTTATATTCCTTAACCATGTGTCTACATGGGATGTGTCCTAGTTCTACCCTTGGAAAGTAGAACACCTTCATCGGAGTAGGTTAGAACTCCGGATTTCATGTCTAGCTATCATGGTCTATGTCGGTTATTTCCTATTCTCATCATGTGGTATACTTACTAGTACTAGAGAAGTTCTATGAAGTTTAGGTGGTGGTATGGGACGCTATGTAGACATTGCACAATAGGATTTGAAGGTATTAGTTAGAATCCCTAGGTCTTGTATAAGACCAATTACTTGAATGTTCTTTATGTGATGTATGAGTCTTAATGAACTAACAAAATAATGACTTATGTTATGAAGTATGTAAAAAGAAATAAGTGCCTATCTAGAGTAGTTAAGTTTTGTCTAGTTAAGGTGTGAAGAGGGCATCGAAATGGTCACTTTGTATCTTACCTAGATGAGTCTTAAGAATGACTCTAGTTAGGGAAGATGTTGATTTTGTGGACATGATCCATACTTAGGAAGTCTTAAAGAATATTTAGGTTGTCTTGAAGAGGTCGATCATGGAAGTTATCTTCTTGATCTACTTAAGTAAGTCTTTTGATAGCCTTTGATGAGGAATGTCATGGTGTCTATGTTTTTATATTTTTGATGTCTTGAAGTGTGTATGTGGTTCATTATAAGTAATCTTAAGTGTCGTTTAGGCCCATTTAGAGAGGGTCTATGGGCGGTCTCTCTTTGTGTGACTTAATTTAATCATAGGATAAGTTTAAATAGTATAATTACAAGCTAAAGGGTGTCTAAAGTGAACTTTAATTATTAAATTGTACAGTGAAGAGACTTCATTATAGCAGTGAATCGACTCACTGTTAAGTGATCCTAAAAATGAATTAATTCATTAAATGTTATCTTATTTGTTTCTAAGTTGTAAAATGTTGTTCTTATGATTATAATATGATTTTTAAATGAAAAGATGCATATTTCCAATAAATGTCCGTTTTCATGATTTTTATGCATAATGTCGTACTTAGTACATGTGGTTGTACTAATTCCATGCTTTTATCTATCTAAATAGTTCTTGGTAGGTGAGGAGCTTTTGAAAAGAAAGACTTGGACGATAGCATCGTTCAAGAGAAGTTGAAGTATGTCCTCATTTGACTCGAGGGAATATATGCCTTTTATGTTTATTATTGAAGTATTGTAATAGACTAAGTAACTCTATTTTCGTATTGAAGTATGGGCCGTGTCCCAAATATTCTTGTGTCTTAAAATGATAAGATTGAGACTTAGTATTTCCTATTGCTTTATATGAAAGAGTTTTTAACAACTATGTTATGTTTTGTGAAAAGTTTTAATTCCGCACTACTTTTCACTATGTTTATGCGATGAATGATATGTAACGGCTTGTACAAGACCTCCAAGAGGCCAAGTATGCCAGTTGCAAACCGAGATTGCCCCTAACTTCTAGGGTGTGGTTTCGGGATGTGACATCAACCCATACTCATGAACACTCATGGAGTCCTATTTTAAAATGAGGAACTCCCGCACCTTTGATTCCTTTATTTCTCGAGGAAAGAACCTCACCAAGAAGTCTTCTTCGAAACAATCCCAACTTGGAGGTGGTGCATTCTCATCTCTGCCCTCCTTCCATTGGTCAAACCAGGTTCTAGCCACACTCTTCAGTTGATATGCGACTAATTTAACCCTCTTAATATTAATCACATGCATCACCTCAAACATTTTCTTCAATTCTTCCACAAAGTTTTCTGAATCCTCAGTAGTGCTTGATCCAATGAAGCTAGGAGGATTCATTCTCAGAAACTCACGAACCCTCAAGGTGTCATCCCATTCCTGTCGAGCTCCTTTATGTTGCTCGACTTGGTTAGTTACTACTTGACTTAACATCTGGGTATCTTCCCAGAAATTAGTATTGATAACCTCTTCTTGGGGTTGCACATCCGGTGCATGGGGAACCTCTTGTTCCTCAACATTTCTCCTAGCTGGTCAACCTCTAACTGCTCTTTGTGGAGGGATGATGATCTTAAACATGCGCAAGCACGAATTAGAGAGAGACTTGTTCGAGATAACCTCTAACACGTGAAAAGAATGTGAAGAAGTGAGATGTTCCTAAATATGTAGCCTTTGAATCAACGATGTGTTCCACTTCACCCCAATGACTAAGATGCTACAGACACGGCTTCATAGACTCCTTAGGACTCTTGAAGTTGAGGATCTGATACCAAGTTTGTAGCGCCAGAAGCCTACACCCTCGATCGTGGCCTACACTCGAAGACCATTTATGGCCCCCAAGCGAACCCTTAGCATGTCTTACTTAACTATGTAGATGACTCAACTCAACTCAATCAAGAAATAGAACATGTTTTATAGAAATACTTAATATAACAATCAGGCCAAAATAGCATTTAAGTCTCAATATTTGAACACATGAAATATAAGATAAACTAGTCTTCCAAAATGAATTACTAACAGTATACGAAGCCTCTAAACTAACTGAGATGGATGTTGGGATAGACCCCACAACATCCAAATGAACTAGGCTAGAAAAGCAATAAAAGAAATGTCCTCTAGAATCCAAGGAGGCTCACCAAGTGAGTGCGGAGTTCTCAATGGATCAACGGTGCGCTCCGTGTTGATTTTGGTTACTTGCGTATGTATCATGGAACAATGTAGTCCAACTGGCATCAGTACATTGAATGTACGAGTGTACGAGTTAGAAAGTTAAAAAGATGATTTAAGCTTGAGAGGATTAAGATGAACTTACCTTGGTTTTGGTAAACTCGGGAATATGCTTAACTAAAGGTATGTATATAAAGAAATTTAAGACACATGCGATATATATAAAGATAGTAAAATAATAAAAAAAACTTAGTTCATTAAATAAATGCAATAACAAACTAAACTTTACATGTATATGAAAGTAATATAGTTATGTAGGACTTTCTCTAACCGAATACCACCACTATTAGCCTAAGTGGTGATACAACGTCTCGCCCACACTGTCAGAACTTTCCTATATTTTTCCATCACACAGAACATCCTCAACTTAGTGGATCCACTGGCTAACCTCATGTGCTCATCTAAAAAGCATGACTCGTTAAAACCCATAATGGCTACACGGTTTACATTGAGACTTATGTTACTATGAACTCTCATTCCCACATCGGTGATTAATACTACTCCCAAAATATACTTTAGCTCATTCTTTTAAAATATCCTCTTTCCTCTTGGGTTGAGATAATTTGCTCAACGCTTTTTAGCTTTTAAAAAGAAGCCCTCTTTGAATCAATGTTCCCCTTTCTATTTCTCAAACATCTTTTGGAAATCTTAGTTCCTCTTCAACATAAGTGTGAAAACATTTACAAACATTTAGAGAGTACTTAGTTCTCTTCTAACTTATGATAAATGAAATCAACTCTTACTCTTTACTTAACTTGAAACTTAACTCTTAGGGAATACTCAGTTCCCTTATAGATTTTGAGAACCTAATTCAAATCTTTTTACTCTTTGCTTAACTCATTGATTGAACCCTAAAACAAAGTGAAATTGTTTGTTTAAGACTCTTTGGAAACTTTATGAATTCACTTTGACTTTCTTCTCAACTTTTAAACTTGACTCTTAGCTTTTGTGACCTTGGTCTTAGCTTCCCTTCAATTGAATTATGGATTCAAGGATCCTGATCTCATGTTTATGGATGATTTCATAATGTTTGGATGTACTTTAGAGTGTTGGAAACAACTAGGAATGATAGGTACATCACTTAGAAACTAGTACGAAAAGATAGGTAAAGAACGCGGTCTCTAGGGGGTCTTGGTGTTTTGAGAGGTGTAGAGCGCTAGAGCCTGTTGAACAGAATCAAGTCTAGCGCTCTGGCTGGCGCAGATCACAAGGGCCTGTTACACAGAGCCTACCCTGAGGAGCTCTGGCAGGCGCGGCGCCCCAGGGCCTATCAGACGTGTCTCCCGACTTTTCTTTTTCGATTTTCAATTCTAAACCTACAAAACTTCAACAGATCCCTCCCAAATACTTAGGATTACTAAATACCACATTTCCTAATAGATTAGACCAAAAAACAATCTGGAAACATGAATCAAATCTACTAGAGATCAAATATATTCAACCGACAAATATTTCACAATTTTCATCAAGAACTTTCATGTTCATTATTATAATAACTTCTAACTTGATGAATTGCATCAAATTGGGTTTGGGTGAAAGGACCCAAAATTGAATGATCTCACATACCTCGATAGGGATCACCCGCAACGAAATCCACGCAACGATCTTGGCATTCTTGGACAATTCCTTGTCTTCCTCTTCTTTTCTCTTTTCTCCCAAACCCTAAGAGTTCTTGCTTTTTCTATAAAATTGATTTGGGACTTGGTTTACCATTTTATTAACCTAAAATCGAATTAGGAAATGCTAGGGTGAAAAGATAACTTTATCCTTACTAAAATCCTTTTTGCATTTTCCTCAGCTCAACATCCCAACTTCTGCAAGGCATATCTCCCTCAGACGACAAACTTGGCGGTGTTGGAAAGATCTTCATATGGTATTTCCAACCATATAAAGAACTCATCCAAACTTCTCCTGAGCTGGAAGTTATGGTTGTTTGAAAATGACCAAGACTCACTTTTGTAAGCTGGAAATTTTCCAGATTTCCCTACTTATTCCCAAAATTGATTATTCTTAGTTTCTTAGCTTATTCTTATTTAATTCAAGTTACGATTTGTTATAACTTCAAGGATTCTTATCAATCTTCTTTTCATATTCATGGTGTCATATTCTTAACCTTCTTTTCATATTCAAGGCTTTACATTCTTAACCTTCCTTTCTTATTCAAAGTTTTACATTCTTAACCTTCTTTTCTTATTCAAGGTTCAATATTCACTTAGGGTTCCAGACTCATCAAAAAGAGGCACCAATCTTAGGTCTACCGGTTCAAGACATACTCTAGAATACCTCTTTTAGTCTTTCAAAGAAGGGCACCTATTCTAGGTCTACCGATCCTAGACCTTCATACATATACTCATTCATTACAATACAAGTACCAAGTAGGGAAGACTAGTCTACCAATACAAGATACAATATCATACTATAAAGCCTCTTCATAGTCCTTCATCACCATATATTAACAACTAGAGAAGAAGCATACTCAATCATATAATTAAAGGACCCATACAAGATCATATAGACAATACATGAGCACCTTCACTTTATACCTTTACATATACCATATGATGATCATATCATAATTCACATAATAATCCCGACAAGGTCATGTTCATAAAGAATATAACAATTAAACACGGCAAATATAAGTGTACCATATTAATCAATAACCATTGAATATAAATTCTATAGTATACAAAGGAATTAGGTCAATTCACCACCTTCCAATAGTCATAATAACCATTCCTTAGCCTTTCAAACAAATTCACATAACAAGAGATCTTTACAATAACAAATACATAAGACTAGACCAACAATTGATCCATATCAATGATCCAATAATACTCAATATACATATAAACATTATAAGTCAAGCTATGAAAAATTCTACACTAATCAATATGTAATTCAATATCCCTCAACAATCAACATGAATTCAATAAGATTAAGTCATGATCACTTCACCTACATTCGAGCAAAAATTAGGAACTCAAAGAATACATGGGTTCATGAATTTTTTATCATAAAACCATCAATTAACATCAATTACTTCATAAAACATTGATTTAAACCTTTTCATGCAAGAACCGATGCTAAGATTTCAAAATAGGGTTTTAGGGTTTTTGAGATCTATTAAAAGGCTTTGAAATTGGCTCCTTGAATGAGAGAAGAATCAAGGATGAAATCACCATACCTTAATTGAAGAAATTCCACGAAATTAGGCTTAAAACCATGGAGAACTTAGCCCTCTTCCTTGGAACTTGAAGGTCATCAATGGAGGATTTAAGTAGAGAGAGAATTTTCCTGAAAATGAAGAGATTATAATTTTTTCATTCGAATTGAGGGTTGGGGTTTTTGATTAGGGTAATGGGTGTATAATGACCTAAAATCAATATATAATACATCCCAAAATACCCTAAACACCCCTACATTTATTGAAATTTTTTAAACAAGTCAAACTTGACTTAGTTTTTTGGAATTATCATCAGGGAAAAAGTCCGTATCGCGATGCTGTTCCCTCAAGATTTTTGAAAATAATTTTTGAGACAGTAGATTCCACGACGTTTACGTGACGCGTACAAAAAATTTGTCCCTCTGAACCAAGTCCGTGACGTAGACTGGTTTCTCCTATGTGTATTATCTTGCTGCCTTGGGCAGCTTGTTGGCCTAAGGTTGGGTCCTCCCAGGAAACCCCTAGGATGATCCTCGGGGAGTTTTAACCGGATGTTTTGACCCTAAACATGTCCATTTAGGTGGTAGGGCAATATCCATTGATTATAGACTCCAAACAACACATAAAAGGACATACAACATATAAGGACACAAAAGCACACACTATCGAGTAGTTTCTGAATGTCTTGGTCGTCTTTTGACGTTTGACTTCCGAACTCTACAAGCTTAATTAAAACGCTAATATTCATTATTTAACACCTTATTAACTCATAAATGACATGATAGGTTCTAATTTAACCTATTTCATTTTGAGGGTTGTTACTACATTTTAAGAAGATGCAGGCCAACTGGCATCAGTATATTTAATGTACGAGTATGCCAGTTGGAATGCTAAACAACAACTATTAAGCTTGAAAGGATTAAGAATGAACTTACCTTGGATCTGCTCAACTCAAGAAGTCATAACTCAAAATAAAGCAGTAAAGTCACATGCAATATATATATATATATATATATATATATATATA
>NC_028641.1:19216526-19231520 GCF_001406875.1 Solanum pennellii | reverse complement strand
TATACATACATAAATATATATATATATATATATATATATATATATATAACTTGTAAAGATAGTGTAAACACTTAGTTCACTAAAGGTAATGCAATAATAAACTCAACTTTACTTATACATGAAAGTAATATAGTGTCTATAGGATATTCTCTAACTGAAACCATCACTATAAGCCTAAGCGTTGGTACAACGTCTTACCTTACATTGCAAGAAGACCTCTCTATACCTTACCTCGGTATGGAACTTGAACTACTAAGTGGATCCACTAGTCTATTCTAAAAATCACTAAGGAATCATCTAAAAAGTATGATCCTTTAAATGTCCATGTTGGTTACATGGTTTATGGAGAATTGAGTTGATATGAACTCGTGTCCCCATAACGGTGCATAATACTATTCCCAGAATACTTAGCTCATAAGTTTTTAAAACAACTTCTTCTGGTTTAAGGTAATTGCTCAAACTTATCATTAAAAGCTCTCTTGGAAATTATAGTTCCCATTTTCTAAAACGAGCCAAAGGCTATGTGGAAATCTAGCTTCCTTTCTTTCTCAAAATGTGAAAAAAATTGTAACTCTTAGGAATTAATTAGTTCACCTATAGATTTTGAGAAATGAACTCACTCTTTGCTCTTTTCTTTACTTGAAACTTAACTCTTAGGGAATACTTAGTTCTCGTATAACTTTTGAGATTCAGACTCACTTTAACTTGCTTCTTAACCTTTAGGCTTGACTCAATAACTTCTTTCAGATTGATATTAACTTTCCTTGAATAGGATTATGGATTCAAGGATCAAGGATCATGATCTCATGTTTATGGATGATTTCATGATGTTTATATGTAATTTAGAGTGTTGGAATCAACTAGGAATTATAGGTACATCACTTTGGAACTCATACAAAAAGATAGGGGAAAATAAAATCTCTAAGTGACCTTGCGGTCTTAGAGGCGTGGGGTGCCAGATCCTGATGGACAGATATTTTCCTGAGAAGCTCTAGATGGCCGCTAGGCCTTGTAAAACAAAGGCTACCCTGATTGGCTCTGGCAAGCGCGGCCCCCCAGGGCTAGTCAGACGTGATTTTTGACTTTTCTTCTCTGATTTTAAATTCTAAGCCTTCTAAAATCTCAATAGATCTCACCCCAAACACTTAGGATCACTAAAATCCTCAATACACAATAGCTTAGACTCGTAAAACAGCCCAGGAACATGAATCAAACAACCAAAGGGATACTACAACTTAACCAACAAGAATTCAATAGTTTTTCACCAAGAACATCAGCGATAATCATTCAATCTATTTTAATTGCTCTGAATTAAACAAATTGTTGTTTGAGTGGGATAAACCATCCCAAAAATATCTCACATAACTTAAAGGAATCACCTCAGATGAAACTCACGCGACGATCTTGGCGAAATCTTTCTCTTTTCTCTTTTCTCCTTCTTCTCTTCTCTTTTCTCAAAATTCCTAAGTGTATTCAATCTTCTAAAAACTTACTTAAGTTTTAATTTTACCCCTAATAAACCCCTAAGACAAATTAGAAAATAGTAAGGTGAAAGGACCACTTTACCCTTACTAAATCCGTATTGGATTTTTCTCAACGACCCAACTTCTGATAAGCATATCTCTCTCACACGAGATCAACATTGCGCAAACATTGCGGGTTGGAATGATATCTTCAAAGGCTTTCCAACCTCATAATCAACTGGACCTAACTCATCCTGAGCTAAAAGTTATGGCCATTTGAAAATGACCAAAATCTTTCTTTTACACTTAGGAAATTTTTCAGATTTCGCCTATTATTTCCAAAAATATGTATTCTTAGTTTCTTTGTATAATCATAGTTATTTCGGTTTTGTGAGATGTTATAATATCTCCTATTCGGGAAAATTCTTTCTCGAATGAGAAATTTTCACTAATCTAAGGGTAGAAACATTATTTCAGCACTCAACCAAGAAAAGCAAGTAATACATGCTTATAGATAGTCTTGTAAAGTGCTCAGAAGAGAGTTTAGTACCTTGATCTGCACTCTCTCCAGATTCAAAGAGATGTGGATATCTCTTCTTCATATCCTCCTCATCTTCCCAAGTTGCTTCTTCAACATATTGGTTCTTCCAAAGGACCTTGACTGATGCCACTTTCTTAGTCCTCAACTTGTGAATTTGATAATCAAAAATTTGAATTGAAATCTCCTCATAGGATAAGCTATCCTTAATCCCGACTTTCTCAGTTGGTACAATCAATGAAGGCTCACTAAGCACTTCTTCAACATAGACACATGGAATACCGGATGAATCTCTTCTAACTCTTGGGTAACTCCAACTCATATTCTACATTGTCAACCCTTTTGAAGATTTTGTAAGGGCTAATTTACCATGGACTAAGTTTTCCCGTCTTACAAAACCTCGTAACCTCCTTCATGGGTGAAACTTTCAGATACATCTAATCGTCCACCTCAAACTCGAACAACCTTATCCTAGAATATGTATAGGACTTTTGTAGACTATGCCATTTTCAATCTCTTTTGAATTATTTTCACTTTCTCCATGTCTTGGTGAACTAAGTCAGGTCCTATTAACCCTGCCTCAATATCGAGCTATTTGGATGATCGAACGGTTATTGTTGTTGTAATCGAACTCAATGAGAGGTATGTGATCATACCAATTCCCTTTGAAGTCGATCACACAATCTCTCAACATATCTTCTAAGGTATGGATAGCACGCTCTTCTTCTATATCCGTCTGAGGATGAAAAGCAGTGCGTAAGTTCACGTTTGAACCCAAACCTTTCTGGGAAGACTTCTAGAATTGTGCAATAAATTGTGCACCCCTATCTGAAAAATGCAGAACAGAACCCCATGAAGTATCACCACCTCTTGAAGGTACACCTTAGCATAATCTTCGGCCAAATAGGTAGTCTTTACCGGCAAGAAATGGGCTGACTTTGTAATTCTATCGTAACACAAATAGAATCATGTCACCTGCGAGATCTTGACATGAGTGTGATAAAGTTCATATTAATCATCTCCACTTCCATTCCGTAAGTTCTATAGTCTGAGCCAAACCTCCAGGCCTTTGGTTCTCTACTATCACTTGTTGGCAATTTGGGCACTTTGCAACAAACTCGGCAATATCTTTATTCATTCATTCCCACCAATACACCTCTCTCAAATCACGGTACATATTGGTAGAACTAGAATGAATGGAATACGTGGATCTATGATCCTCCTCTTGTATCCTCTCTTGGAGTCCATCCACCCTAGGTACACACAATCTACACAACACACTATCTACCCTTGTTCAAAATCTTAAACTCTTCGCTTATGAACATTTTCATTCAAGTCAAGAAAAATGGGGTCTTGGTCTTGTTTCTCTTTCACCTCTGATACTAGTGATGATTCAGCCCATTAGTCACCGCTATCTTTCCTTCTATGGAATCCATAAGTCTGACTCCCAAAAGTGCAAGTCAGTACACATATTTAGCTAACTACCTCTTTCCTTCCTCAACATGGGCGGTACTCCCCATGGATAACCTGCTTAAGACATTGACAACTACATTAGACCTACCTGGATGGTAAATAATACTAATGTCATAATTGTTGAGTAATTCTAACTAGCACTTCTGTCTGAGATTTAACTCCTTCTGAGTTAACACATATCAGAGGCTCTTGTGATCATTGAATATGTCCACATGAAACCCATACAAGTAGTGACGTCATAAATTCAAGGAAAAAACAATAAAAGCCAACTCTAAGTCATTGGTTTGGTAGACATTTTCATGAACGTCCAACTATTTGGAGGCAAAAGTTATAACCTTGTTATTCTGCATTAAAACACAACCCAAAAAAACTCCTGATGTATCACAGTACACCACAAAGCCTTGAGTACCCTCTGGTAAGGTCAAAACCAGAACGGTAGTCAATCTCTATTTAAAATCTTGAAAGATTTTCTCACAAGCTTCAATCCATTTAAACTTGGTTGTCTTCTGAGTTAACTTGGTATAAAGAGATAATATAGATGAAAACCCTTCCACAAATCTTTAATAATACCCATCAAAACATAAGACACTTCTTATATAAGTTACAAACGTGGGTTTAGGCCAACTCTGAACTGCTTTTATCTTTTTAGTATCAACTCTAATTCAGCCAGTAGAAACTATGTGGTTCAATAATGCCACAGACTTGAGCCAAAACTCACACTTGGAGAACTTGGCATATAGCTTCTTATCTTTCAAAGTCTGAACAACAATCCTGATGTTGACTAGCATGATTTTCTTCATTACTTGAATAAACCAGTATGTCATCAATGAAGACAATGACAAACAAATATAAATAAGGTTTGAAAACTCTGTTCATATGATCCATTAACGCTACAGGGGCATTTGTTAATCCAAAGGACATCACCAAAAATTTATAATGCGCATATAACATTGTAAAAGTTTTCTTTGAAATATTACATTCCCTAACTTTCAATAGATTGTAGACTGATGTGAGGTCAATTTTCAAGAAGTAAGAAGCACCCTGAAGCTAGTTGAAAAGATAATCTATCCTTGGAAGAGGATGTTTATTATTGATGGTCACCTTATTCAATTGGTGATAGTCTATACACATCCAAAGGTAACCATCCTTTTCTCCTTACAAACAAGACCGAAGAGCCCCAAGGTGAGACACTTGGTCGAATGAAACCTTTATCTAACAAATCTTTCAATTGCTTTTTTAGATATTTTTACTTTGTTGGTGCCATTCTGTACAGAGGAATAAATATAGAACGAGTATCTGGGATGATGTATATCCCAAAGTATATCTCTCTTTCAGGAGGGACTCCGGGTAGATCATCAGGAAAAAATTTTGGAATCTCATTCACTATAAAAACTGACTAAAGAAAAGGTACCTCGGCACTGGAGTCATTATCTTGGACCAAGTGATAGATGCAGGAATCTAACTTTCTCGCCTTAAGGTGTGAAATGAAATGACCCTTAGGCATTGCTAAGCTACTACTTAATTCTATGACAGACTCATTAGGTATTTGGAACTTGACAACTCGAGTTCTACTATCTATTGACGCATAATAGGCATGAATCCAGTCCACACGTAGAATGACATCAAAATCTACCATGTCTAACTATACTAGATCAGTCATGGTGTTCTTGTGATTGATGGTACTTGGAAAATCACGATAGGATCTTTCCGCTAGAATCGACTCCCCAACAAGTATACAAACCCAGAATGGTTTACAGTATTTAAGGAAGGATCTCAAACTAATTTGCAACATAAGGAGTTACAAAATATAAACTTACTCCTGGGTCTAACAAAGCATAAACATCAAAAGTAAAAAATTTCATCATAACCATGAAACATCAGGAGATTTCTCTTTCTCATTGTGGCTAGTGATTTCATAGAAAAGCTAAAGTTTTCTCCTCTGCCATTCATAGAAGTGGCTCCTGTAAGTGCATCCATGTCTGGTGGAGCAACTAAGGAAAATTGGGATCTATTGCCCAGAATTCCACCTCCTAGATTATTGTTGAGACACTCTTTCATGTAGTGCCCCTCTTGAGTGCACTTAATGCAACCCGACTGGCCATCACGACACTTACCAGCTTGGTTCTACCACACCTACCATATGCATGAGCCCAACTACCTCCTTGTGCCACACTACCTTTGAACTGGGTTGGTCTAGCATTAAAGTTATTCAAATTATGGCCATATACTCCCCTATGTTTCTGGGCACGGGTGCACTAGCAGGTGATGATGCATGCCTCTTTTTAAAATTGTGGTTGACTTGAACCACCCTTCTGTTGACCAGATTCATTCACAATCTTAGATTTCTTGTTCCTGTACTCCTCTTAGTCCCTCAGCTTCTCCTCTGCAACTTGTTATACATAGACCACTAACCTTGAAATATTCATGTCCCCAATCAACATTACAGCCCTACCTTCATTTCTTGAAGCACGACCCAAGCCGGCAACAAACAAGCTTATTCTGATTTTCATATCCTTAACCATCTCCGCAGCATAGAGAGATAGTTGGGTAAACTTTAACTCATACTCATGAACACTCAAGGGGTCCTGTTTGAAAGTAAGGAACTCTCGTACCTTTGCTTCCTTCAAATCTCAGGGGAAGAAACGCCCCAAGAAGGTTTCTTCAAATCAAACCCAAGTTGGATGTGGTGCATCCTCATCTCTGTTCTCCCTCCACTGATCAAACCAAGTCCCATCCACATTTTTCAATTGATATGCGGCTAGTTCAACTCTCTCAGCATCTACCACATGCATCAAATCAAAGACCTTCTTGCATTCTTACACAAAATTTTCCAGATCCTCAATGGTTCTTGAACCATTGAAGCTGGGGGGATTCATTCTTAGGAACTCACGAATACTCGAGGTGTCAGCCTCTTCCTATCGATCTCTTCTCGGTTGACCAACCTTGTTAGTCACCGTCTGTCTTAGCATCTGAATAGCCTCAAGGAACTCAGCATTGGTGACCTCTCCTTGAGGTTACATGTTTGGTGCATTAGGTACCTTCGACTCCTCTACATTTATTTTGGATGGACGACCTGACATGTTCTTCGTGGAGGCATGATGATCTAAAACACGGACAAGCACAAACTAGAGGAATTTTTTTTTGAGATAACTATAACGCACGAAGTGAGTATGAAAGAAATGAGAAATTAATAAATGTTGTATCCTTCTAATCATAGATGTGGCGTGCTTCACACCGATGACTAAGACTCTATAGACACAACTTCGTAGACTCCCTAGGACACTTGAACCTTGTGCTCTCGTACCAAGTTTGTTACACCCAGAGCCTACACCATGGACGTGGTTGTCACCCTACGACCATTGTTGTCCTTAAGTGAACCCTTTGCTTGTCTCACTTAAATCACTGGAAGACTTAACTTAACTCAACCATAAACCTGGAACTTTCTCATGAGAAAATATATTAAATAATTATCTTGGACAAAATGGCACTAAAGTCTCCAAGTTAAAACATCTTACATAAAAGATAAAAGAGACCAAAACTGAATCTTTTGACTGTCTATATGTCTATGAATCCTCAAGTACTAATAATACGAATGTTGCGACAAACCCCATAACATTCTATACCAAAAATACAAAAGAAAAGCAATTTAAAAGTCCTCCGAAATGCAAAGATGCTCACCACTAACTTTGAATTCTCAAGCTGGACTAATGAGGCGTTGGATGCTGATCCTGATTACTATGTCTGCATCATAAGACGATGCATGTCAACTGGCTTCAGTACATTAAATGTACGAGTATGCCAATTGGAATTCTAAACAACAACTACTAAGATTGAAAGCATTAAGAATGAACTTACCTTTGCTCTGCTCAACTCAAGAATAATAACTCAATATAAAGCACTAAAGATACATGCAATATACATATAAAGCTTGTAAAAACAGTGTAACCAATTAGTTAATTAAAGGTACTGCATTAATAAAATTAACTTTATGTTTATAAGAAAGTAATATAGATTCTGTGGGAGATTCTCTAACCGACAACCATCACTATGAGTCAAAGCGATTTTACAATCTTTTACCTCACGTTGCAAGAGGACAGCTTTATACGTTGTCGTCGTTATAGAACCTGAACTACTAAGTGGATCCACTAGTCTATGATAAAAAGCACTAAGGAATCATCTAAAAAGTATGATCCTCTATCTGTCCATGCTGGCTACATGGTTTATAGAGACTTGAATTGATATAAACATGTGTCCCCATATTGGTGCTCACTACTTCTCCCAATATACTTAGCTCATAAGTTTTTAAAACAGCTTCTTCTCTAGTTTGAGGTAATTGCTCAAACTTAGCTTGAAAAGGACTCTTGGAAATCATAGTTCCCATTTTCTAAAAGTAGCCAAAGGCTCTATAGAAGTCCAGCTTCCTTTTTTTCTCAAAATGTTAAAATATTTGTAACTCTGAGGGACTACTTAGTTTCCTTATAGATTTGGAGAAATGAACTCACTCTTTTCTCTTTACTTTACTTGAAACTTAACTCTCAGGTAATAACTCTTATAACTTTTGAGATTTAAACTCAACTCATTACTTTTCTCAATTTGTGTACTGAGACTTAAAACAAAGTTAGAATGTTTGTTTAAGACTCTGGAAAACTTTAAGAACTCACTTTGAATTGTTTCTTAACTTTTAGGCTTGACTTTTAACTTCTTCGACTTTGAACTTAACTTTCCTTGAATTGGATTATAGATTTAGGGATCATGATTTCATGTTTATGGATGATTTCATGAATTGTAGACGCACTTTAGAGTGTTGGAATGAACTAGGAAATATAGGAACATCACTTAGTAACTCGTACGAAAAGATGGGGGAAAATGATATCTCCAGGTGACCCTGGTGCTCTGAGAGGAAGGGGAGCCAGAGCCTAACGGACAGAGAATGTCCTGAGAGGCTCTATCTGGTGCGGCGCGTTAGGACCTATCAGATAGAGGCTTTCCTAAGGGGCTCTGGCAGGAGCGGCGCCCCGTGGCTTGTTACACGGGGATTATGACTTTTTTCTTTGATTTTCAATTCTAAACCTTCTAAACTTACATGGATCTCGCCCTAAACACATAGGATCAATAAAATCCTCAATACCGAATAGTTTAGACTCGTAAAATAAACCAAAAATACGAATCAAATAACCAAAGGGATACTACAACTTAACCAACAAGAATTCAACAGTGTTTCATCAGGAGCTTCAATGTTCATCATTCAATCTACTATAATTGCACCAAATTAAACATTAATTGGTGTGTGGGTGGAATAACCCATTACATAAAGATCTTACATACCTTTTAAGGGATCACCCCAGACCAATCTCACTCAACGATCTTGGCGTAATCATGGTCTTTTCTCTTTTATCCTTCTTTTCTCCAAAGACCTCATCGTATTAAATCTTCTAAAATATAACTTAAGGATTAATTTTACCCCTAATAAACACTAAAAATAAATTAGGAAATAGTAGGGTGAAAAGACCACTTTACCCTTACTAAAATCCGTATTGTGTTTTCCTCAATTTAATAACCCAACTTCCGATAGGAATATCTCGCTCATAAAAAATAAAAATTAAACAAACTTTGCAAAGTTGGAAAGATCTCTTCAAGGGGTTTCCAATAATATAAAGAACTGACCCTAACGCATACTGAGCTAAAAGTTATGGCCGTTTGAAAATGACCAAAAACTTACTTTTACACATGGGAAATTTTCCAGATATCTATTATTCTTTCCAAAAATAACTATTCTAAATTTTTTTGTTTAATCCTAGATATTTTGATTACAAGATGTTGCAATAGGTCCTTATAAATGGCTACAAAAAATGATAATATTTGTCATAATGTAAAATAATAATAAATAAATAATTATATTTTACTATACAAAAGAGTGTGTGTGTGTATATATATATATATATATATATATATATATATATACATATATATATATGTATATATATATATATACATATATATATGTATTATATTTAGAATAGCAATGCAATGAGTAACAATCATCCAAATAAGTTCTAAAGCATTGAGTTCAAAAATCATCAAGTTTCCAAAAATAATTATGGTAAAAGTCAAACTTATTGTGTCACTAGATTTTGAAACATTTTATTTATGATTATTAGACTATAATACAAGATATGGTAATTAAGTGGAATAATATATAAAGTCATAAACATATTGCCTTTTTACTCGGCCTCTATTTACATTTACACTCTCTAACATTTGATGTGCTGATGTGCACAGGTAGACACTTATGTTTATATATATTTTAACAAGTAGCAGCTTGTTTCCTACATAGAATACTAGATATAGGATGGGGGGATGAAGCACTAGCAGATGAAGGTGCTGGTGCTGATAACCTTTGCGGACACTCGGAGCGATTCCAACAACCCTATTTCTGCGGAGAGTACTCATAGTTCCCTATTCTAGCCTTTTTTTTCCTTAGCTATCTCTCTAAGCTTATCTCCCTCAACCTTCCGAGCATGACTAATGTTCCTAGAGATACTAATATCCTCTAGCAACATGACATTTCTGCTCTCTATATTCACAAAGACAAATACCCCAAATAGGAACATACTCATTTGTGCTCTCGAATCAAAAACCATTTGTGGAGATAATACATACAATAACATTAATTTGGTAACGTTTAAAACAAATGTCAGAAAATATTGAATTTAATGACTTTTAAGAACAAAATATCGTACAAATTATGATATTTGGTATCAAATATCTTAAAAATTAATAATATTTGGTTTAAAATGTAATTATGATAATGACATTTATAGATAATGTCATTGTTTTTAGCGAATTTAGTGAAAATGTCATTTAAATTATGACATTTAATATAAATATTGAATATACTATTATATTTATTACAAAATTTCATTGGTTTTAAAGACATTTAGAATAAATATCGCTTAAATAGTGACATTTAACATAAATATCACACACATTATGACATTTACCACAAAATGTCATTGATTTTAGTGACATTTGAGGAAAAGTCACTAAAAAGGATATTTGTTGTAAAATATCATTGCTTTTAGCGACTTTTAGCAAAATTGTTTCTAAAAGAGTGACATATAATACAAATGTCGAATATATTATTACATTATTACAAAATATCATTTATTCGATCGACATATAGTGAAAATGTCACTAAAACGGTAGCATTTTTATACAAATATTGAATATATTATGTCATATGTTGAACATTAATTTTTGTGACATATGATAAAATGTACTACAAAACCCAGGGGTAGACCCACGTGGATTCGTGAACCCCCTTATAACAACCTGTTTAGTCAGTTCGAGCAGTAGAATTATTTTTGATAAAAACTGACTGGGTCGACGGACCACGTGACGGACCGTCATGGTCGTGAAGGACCGTGATGGACTCCGTCGTCCCATACTTGTGTAATTTCTTCTGCTGCTCTTCTCATTACCCTCGATGATAAGTAGGACGAACCGTCATAGGCACGACGGTCCATCGAGGGCCTTCGTTCCAAAACACTTCAACTCTGGGAATCGGGGTACGGGAGTATTTCTCTGAACTTCATGACGGACCTGCAGGACGGACCATCATGGCGACGGACCGTCACAGGGCCTTCGTTCCGAAACACTTCAAATCTTGGAATCTAGGTACTGGGATCGACTCTCTGAACTTCACGACGGACCTGCAGCACGGACCGTCGTAGATGCGACGGACCGTCACAAGCTGCGTAACCCCGACTCGGTCAGACTTCCGCTAAATTATTAAAGGGGGTGTTTTGGACTATTCATAATTATTATTATGAAATTAGTGGGGTAATGTTTATAATTGAGTTAGTTGGGGGTTAAAGGAGACAACTTTAAAATAAATAGTGGGTTACTTTTATCATCTTGTATAATTGATTATATGATAATTAGGGTAAAAAGAATCTGAAAAAGAAAAATAAAAAAAAGAGGAGAAGGACGGGAAACGAACGAGGGGAGCGAGCGACGTAGATTGAAAAGGTTCAAAGGCCTTGGGGAGGTAGCTTCTTGATTTCGATTCTTCGGTGGAGGTAGGTTATGGTTTAATTCTATGTGGTAGATAAACTCTAAATAGCAATTAATATGTATTGAATGATATTGTAGTGTCTCCTATGTACTTGGTTGTGTGGTTGTATGTTCTTGATTGTATGGTTTGTGGTTGGCCTAAAATTATGAGAATGTGAAATTTTAATCTTGAACCATCTCTATCGAAGTAATGCCTTGAATAAAGAAGGCTCGATGAAATTTATTAACGAAAGAAAAAGTGGTGATATTAAATGATAATTAACGGATTATTGGATCGGAGTGTCACGTTCCGACACGGATTATTGGATCGGAGTGTCACGTTCCGACACGGATTATTGGATCGGAGTGTCACGTTCCGACACGTATTATTGGATCGGAGTGTCACGTTCCGACACGGTATTAGGGGATCGGAGTGTCACGTTCCGACACAATAACACTAAAGGCAAGAAATCTTGAATTTACTTAATGTACTCGAACTCAAAGAATCTATTTCCCAAAAGAGTATGGTGTGGAGGCATGAGTCCTCATAGGTGTGCTTGATGTTGTGATTGATGGTGTAACCAATATGGTGTTGTTGTCTATGGTTCACGTGTTTGTTGTTTGCCACCTGTTAAGTATTGTAGTTGATTTTATACTATTGTTTAATATATACTGATTTCTATTTTGAGTTGACCGATGATACTTACTCAGTACATGTTGCCTCGTACTGAGCCCTACTTGTTTTCTTCTTTGTTTTCCTTTTATGAATTGCAGCAAGTGTACCATCGACTTCGACTCGCCCTCAACTCTAGCCAGTCTCCAGCACATCAGATTTCAGGGTGACTATTATTCCTAGCTCGGGCTGGATTCTCTCCTTCACGTCTTGATGTCTTTGAAGTTCGGACATGGACCATCTTTTTACTTATTTTAGCTTCTTAAATACTCTTAGACTTGGTAATTTGAGGATAGATGTTCTTGATGTGATGACTTCCAGATTTTGGGGATAATAAGTGTTAAACTTTAGAAGCTTATTTACTTGGTTACATTAATAAGTTTTGGGTCTTCCGCATTATTTTTGTTAATTATAGTTGAACTATTGGTAAATGTTGGGGTTTAGATTTGTTGGTTCGCTCACCTAGTAGGCTAAGTGTGGGTGCCACTCACGACTCGTTTTGGGTCGTGACAAACTTGGTATCAGAGCGTTAGGTTCGTTGGTCTCATCACACAAGGACAAGTCTAGTAGAGTCTTGAGGAACGGTATGGGGACGCCTTTACTTTTCTTCGAGAGGCTATAGGACTTTAGGAAAACTCCATTCTTTCTTTCTTTCGTGCTATTACTTGGATCCAATTGGTATGTAGGTGATACAAATTGGTATCTGACATCCTCACTCTATCTCGCAGATGGTTAGAACTAGAGCAACAACTGTGTCAACACCAGCACCGGCAGGACAGGGTGCGTCTGAGCCAACCATTGGGACCGTAGCTCGAGGAGGAGCAGTGGCAAGAGGCCGTGGTAGAGGTCGCAGGAGGACGCCCTCTAGAGGAAGAGGACAAACACCTGGTCCAGATAGTAATAGGGCAGTGACTCCTCCACCGACTGATGAGGTAGTGAGAGAGGGTGAAGAAGGGGAAAATGAGCAGGTTCAAGATGAGGAATTACCACCCCAGCCTACCCCAGAGATGATTAACCAGGTTCTTACCTATCTTAGCGGGTTATCTGATCAGGGCCAGACACCTCCAGTGTTTTCTGCACCAGCACCTCAGGTTCAGGGGGTACAACATGCAGCCGCTGTGGCTCCCCGCATGGATGCCTCATTGGAAGTAGGCACGTTTCCTCGATTGACTACAGGGTCCATAATGACAAGTGATCAGCATGAACTTTTCACTAAATTCTTAAAGTTAAAACCTCCAGTATTCAAGGGTGCTGAATCTGAAGATGCCTATGATTTTCTGGTTGATTGTCATGAGCTGCTACATAAGATGGACATAGTAGAAAGATTCGGTGTGGAGTTTGTGACCTATCAGTTTCAGGGGGATGCCAAAAGGTGGTGGCGGTCGTATGTTGAGTGTCAACCAGCACAGGCACCACCTATGACTTGGGCATCATTCTCTATCTTATTTATGGAGAAGTATATACCCCGGACTTTGAGGGATAGGAGGAGAGATGAATTCCTGAGCCTAGAGCAAGGAAGGATGTCTGTTGCTGCTTATGAGGCTAAATTTCGTGCACTATCTAGGTATGCCACTCAGCTTTGTTTCAGTCCACAAGAGCGGATTCGCCGTTTTGTGAAGGGATTGAGGTCAGATTTGCGGATCCCAGCCTTACAGGTAGCTGCTGCAGCAAAATCCTTTCAGGAAGTGGTTGATTTTGTGATAGAAGTAGAGGGGGTGAAGCCAGACGACTTCACCATGGCGTCGACATCTAAGAAGTTCCGTAAGGGAGGTGAGTTTAGTGGTTCTTACTCCAGAGGGCAGAGTTCAGGAGGTTACCAAAACCGCCCTATTCAGTCTTCCCTGCAGGCTTTAGCTGGGGGTCCATCGCAGCCCAGTCAGCCTTTTTCTGAGTTTGGAGGTTATCCCCAGACTTCGTCATTTTCATAAAGACCTATGCTTGACACCAAGAATTGTTATGGATGTGGAGAGACTGGACATATTACGAAGTATTGTCCAAAAACGAGTTACAGACCCCCAATAGTTAGAGGTAGAGGTGGTCATGGGAGAGGCCGCCATTCTGGAGGACGTGGTGGCCAAGGTAATGGTGGTCACCAAATCAGTCGGGGTGGCGGGCAAGCTGGAACTGCTGCAGCGCAACATGATAGGGGCAATGGACAGACAGGCGATAGGGTCCATTGTTATGCTTTCCCCGGGAGGTCTGAAGCAGAGACATCTGATGCTGTTATCACAGGTAATCTTTTGGTCTGTGATTGCATGGCTTCTGTATTATTTGATCCTGGATCCACATTTTCATATGTATCTTCCTCATCTGCTACTGGTTTTGATTTACATTGGTATTTGCTTGACATGCCTATTAGTGTCTCTACTTCTGTGGGTGAGTCTGTGATAGTTGAGAAGGTGTATAGGTCTTCTCTTGTGACTTTTGTGGGGAGCAATACTTATGTAGATTTGATTATTCTAGAGATGGTTGATTTTGATGTAATTCTGGGTATGACTTGGCTTTCTCCAAATTTTGCAATCTTAGATTGTAATGCTAAAACTGTGACATTGGCCAAGCCTGGGACAGATCCGCTAGTGTGGGAGGGTGTAACGACCTGTTTAGTCGTTTTGAGCAGTAGAGTTTATTTCTGGTAATAACTGTCTGGGTAGACGGATCCCACGACGGACCGTCATGGGCACGACGGACCTTCGAGGGGGTCTCGTTTCAAAACACTTAGATTCTGAAAATTTGGGTACTGGGATCGACTCTCTGAACTTCACGACGGAATGGCAGGACGGACCGTCGTTGGC
>NC_028641.1:19201055-19214977 GCF_001406875.1 Solanum pennellii | reverse complement strand
GGAATCATGGACTTAACATTAAGACTTTCCAGAAATGAGGGCTCAACATATAGGACCTCAACTAGGAAGTCTGCTTTAGCAAACACAGAGTCTGTTTCGTCCATTCATACGTACTCCATTTCATTTCATTCACGGGCCAGTGTAAACACCAGCTATACCTAGGATGTAGTTTAGGACTTTCATCGGGTTCGTTGTGCAATGACCAAGAATGACCTAATGTCGTTACTTGAATCTAACTCACCGTTTGATTATCTTATCGTAACACCTTTGGTATCATTCATTTCATTATGTGCATTTCATTATGTGCATCATTTGAGGCTGGCCTCCTTCATTCATTGGGAACTTTAACTTTAATCGACATAGATCATGTGAGCATCATGAAATCCAGTGTCTCTCCCGCACCGAAAAGAGGTGGAATCACCGGCCAAAGTGACTCAATAACACACGCTCTCAACATGTCCTCCAATGTCTGAATGGTGCGCTCTGCCTGCCCATCTGTCTGAGGATGAAAGGCAGTGCTAAGCTTTACCTGCGTGCCCAAGCTTTTCTGGAAAGATCTCCAGAAATGTGAAGTAAACTGAGCTCCTCTATCTGAAATGATAGACAAAGGAATCCGATGCCACCTCATAATCTCATCAATGTAGAGTCTCGCATAATCCTCTGCTCTGTAAGTAGACTTCACAGGGATAAAGTGGGCAGACTTAGTTAATCTGTCCACAATAACCCATATGGAGTCAAGCTCCTAGTCCTCGGAAGACCAACCACGAAGTCCATATTAATGGCCTCCCACTTCCAAGTCGGAACCTCAATACATATTCTGCAATGTCCTTCATGCCATCCCACCAATAAATCTGCTTAAGATTATGTTACATTTTGGTGGAACCAGGATGTATGGAATATCTGGAACCATGGGCCTCTGCCATAATCCTGGTCCGTAAATCATCCACATCTGGTACACACAGCCTGTCCTGGTATCTAAGTATGTCATATATCTCCCAAAGCGAAAAACTCATTTATTTTTAACAACACTGAGTCCTTCAGCTCCATCAACACAGGATCAAGATGTTGGCCCTTATTGCCTTCAACTATCAAGGATGATTCAGAACTAGGGTGAACTGAAACACCCCCACTAGTAGAGTCAACCAACCGCACACCCAGTCTGTGTACCTCTTTTGCCAACTCCATCTTCTCGTCCTCAATGTGGGTTGTACTCCCCATGCTCATCCTGCTCAAATTATCAGCCACAACATTAGCCTTACCTGGATGGTAGTGCACATTCATTTCATAATCTTTCAACAGCTTTAACCCTCTGCGCTGAAGTAGATTGAACTCCCTCTGTGTGAACACGTACTGGAGACTCTTATGATCCGTGAACACATCCACATGACTCCATACAGATAATGCCTCCACAGCTTCAATGCAAACACCACAGCTGCCAATTTCAAGTCATGAGTGGGATAATTCTTTTCATGAACCTTGAGTTGTCTGGAAGCATAGGCTATCACCTTACCAGCCTGCATAAGAACACAACCCAAACCAACCATAGATGCATCACAATAGACCGTGTAATTCTCGCCACACTTAGGTAGAGTAAGCACCCGGGCTAAACTGAGTCTGTCCTTGAGCTCCTGGAAACTCTTCTCACAAGTCTCCGTCCATTCAAACTTAGCTTTCTTCTTCGTCAAAGCTGTAACTGGGGCAACAATGGAAGAAAAGCCCTCCACAAACCTGCGATAGTAACCAGCCAATCCCAGAAAGCTACGAATATCGGTGGGAGTAAGAGGTTTTGGCCAGTTCTTAACAACTTCAGCCTTCCTGGGGTCCACTTCTGCACCTTGATCGAACACAACATGGCCCAGGAAGGTCACTGATCTCAGCCAGAATTCACGCTTGCTAAATTTGGTATACAATTGATGCTGTCTAAGTACCTGCAAGGTTAGTCTCAAATGTTGTTCATGCTCTTCCTTGGTCTTAGAGTAGATGAGAATGTCATCAATGAATACTATGATGAAAAAGTCAAGGTATTCACGGAAGACTCTGTTCATGAGGTCCATAAATGCAGCAGGTTCATTCGTGAGACCAAATGACATAATCAAGAACTCATAATGACCATAACGGGTACGAAAGACTGTCTTTGGGACATCTCCCTCCCTAACCCTAAGTTGATGATACCCTGAACGAAGATCAATCTTAGAGAAGAAACTAGACCCTTGGAGTCGATCGAACAAATCATCTATTCTGGGAAGTGAATACTTATTCTTTATAGTGACTTTGTTGAGCTGCCGATAATCGATACACATTCTAAGGGTCCCATCTTTTTTCTTTACAAACAACACTGGAGCGCCCCACGGGGATATGCTCGGCTGAATGAAACCCTTATCAGTGATCCTTTAACAACTCTTTGAGTTCTGCTGGAGCCATTCTATAAGGAGGAATCGAGATTGGTTTAGAATCGGGTTCTAAGTCAATACCAAAGTCAATCTCTCGAAGGGGAGGGACTCCGGGCAAATCTTCAAGAAATACATGTAGGAACTCATTCACTACGGGCACTGAGTCTATGGAAAGAATGTCATGATTTAAATCATTAACACTCACAAGATGACATAGTAACCCCTTGGACATCATTTTATTGGCCTTAAGATTTGAAATCAAGGGATTAGGACGACTCGAATTGTACCCCTCCCAGACTAACTCTTCTTCATCAGGGAAGTGAAATCTCACCACTCTACTACGACAGTCCAAGCAAGCATAACAACTGTGAAGCCAGTCCATGCCAAGAATAATATCAAAATCATGCATGGGTAACTCAATCAAGTTTGCACACATAGTCTTACCACTTACAACTATTGGGCAATCCTTGTATACCCTATCAGTTTTTACATTTTCTCCTAAAGGCGTACTAACCACTATAGGATCATGCAGAACTTCATGTAGTATTTCAAAGGTAAGGGCAAGCAAAGGAGTCACAAAGGAAAGCATAGACCCTGGATCAAGTAAAGCATAAACAGAAGTTGAGAATACTTGCAGCATACCTGTGACCACATCAGCGGATTTCTCCTGCTCCTTCCTGCCCTTCAGGGCATAGAATCTGTTCCTCTTGGGAGGCTCGGCGCTGCTGCACTCTGTGGGTTAGGCCTAGACTGAGCATTACCTCCAACCTGACCTCTGTTATGTAGACAGTTTCTGACCATGTGTCCAATCTCACCACAACCGAAGCAGGCATTAGTGCCCTGTTTGCACTCTCCACTATGAGCTTCGCCACATTTAGCACAGTTCTTCTTAGGACGCTGCAACTCACCTCCATTGCCCCTCTTGGGTTCAGGTCTGCCTCCTCTACGTGTTGTACTCCTCTGAGGGTTAGAATTACAAGAACTCTGTTGCCCCTTCTTGAACTTGGGCTGCTCACGGACGCCAAAATTGTTTCTGTGGCCTCCATGGCTGGGATCTGCCTGATCTTGAGGCCTAGGCCTCCTAACATCACGAACGCCTCTCCTCTTGCGGCTGTCCTCTACCTGCTGGACATGCACCATTAACCTGGAAAGGTCCATATTATCATGGAGCATCGCAGACCGACACTCCTCCTCCAGGTCTCCATTGATTCCTGTGAGGAACATGATCATCTCATCCCTGCTGTTAGAAACCAGGGAAGTAGCATACCTGGATGATTTCAACAAAGTTCAGTATTCTCCCCATTCTTGCTATTAAATATTAGGAAAAGTAACATACCTTGATAGCTTAACAAACTTCAGGGAATACTCCCTGACCGTCATAGAGCCTTGTTTAAGGTTGATGAACTCCTCAAGCTTGGCCTCCCTCATCTCTCTGGGGAAGAATCTCTCCAGAAATGTTGTCTTGAACAGCTCCCATGTGACTGGCACTCTACCTAAGACACGGCTATCTTGCCACATCTTGCACCAAGTCTGTGCAACATCCTTGAGCTGGTAGGAAGCCAGCTCAACCTTCTCAATATCAGTAGCCCCCATAGCCACCAGGATCTTATGCACCTCGTCTACAAACTCTTGAGGATCCTCTGATGTCTTAGCCCCTGTGAATATAGGAGGATTCATCCTCGTGAAATCTCGCAGTCTGTCAGCCATGCTGCAAACCGGTGGGATCTCCCTCCGAGCATTCTGCCGGTTGACTTGGGCAGTCATAGCATGAGCCTGCATCGTGATGGCCTGTGCCATTTGGGCTAGAGATGCCCTCACCTCAGCATCAATCAACCCAGCGGGGTTAACTGGAATGGCCACTCCTTCAGCTGGAGCCTGGGGTGGATTCTGATTACCCCTAGCTGCTACTCCTCCCCTCCTCAGACCCTTAGTTCTCCAATTGTTCATTCTCTAAAAACAACAAGGATTGATGTTAGACACGTTCATAACACCAAGAATTCAGACATTAGGAAAAGCACGATAGGATCAGAAGAAGGGAAATTTTTCCTATGCATCATGCAGCCTCTAACTCAGGATAGTGGTGCACTTCACTACCATAACTTAGAAACTACTCAATGTGGTTGATGTGAACTCACTATTCTCAGAATTTAACCTAGTGCTCTGATACCAACTTTGTCACGATCGGAATCTAGACCCCAGACGAGACCGGCGTCGTTGACCTCTCAGAGGTCGCAAACAAGCCTACTTATGTCATCCTTACTTTACATAATTTTAGCGGAAAATTTGAACTTTTTGTCTTCTTACTTCATGCTAAACATTTTAAACTTAACATTATAGGCGTTCACAAATCAACCATCTAATATAGAGATAATCAAATGAAAGAAATAGTTTGTAGCTGCATTAAATGTGTACTTGCCAAAACGGCACCAATACAAAGTCTGAAATGAAATGGGAAATGAAACACTAGTGGAAAACGCTCCACTAGTTAAAGCCTACATCTAAGCTAGATAATAACAATAGACAGCCTCAAAAGCATGAGGGTCTACCAAGTCCGGATGAAACCTCCATGCCCGGATAGTTGCAACGTCGTACTGTAAGATCTAACGTCTACCTGTGCCTGTACCTAAAAGTAGATATTTGTATGGAATAAGTACACACTTGTACTAAGTATGGGTATATGCAAGCACACACCAAGGACATGCATGAGAAAGAATAGCTATTTCCTAACAACATGATTATGGAAAGTCAAGTCAGTGGACTTGCCAAATTGAGATTAAGAAAGTTAGTGAACTTTCCAAATTTGGATTAGAAAAGTCAATGGACCTGCCAAATTTGAATTTGGAAAGTCATGCCATGAGTGTAACATGCATCATCAAACTTATCATTTTGCAAACAGCATATAACATATTTCACATATCATATCACATATAGAACATAACATCTTTCATATCATTCATTCATATGCCATAAGAACTAGGAATCATGGACTTAACATTAAGACTTTCCAGAAATGAGGGCTCAACATATAGGACCTCAACTAGGAAGTCTGCTTTAGCAAACACAGAGTCTGTTTCGTCCATTCATACGTACTCCATTTCATTTCATTCACGGGCCAGTGTAAACACCAGCTATACCTAGGATGTAGTTTAGGACTTTCATCGGGTTCGTTGTGCAATGACCAAGAATGACCTAATGTCATTACTTGAATCTAACTCACCATTTGATTATCTTATCTAACACCTTTGGTATCATTCATTTCATTATGTGCATCATTTGAGGCTGGGCTCCTTCATTCATTGGGAACTTTAACTTTAACCGACATAGATCATGTGAGCACCGAAAAGAGATGGAATCACCGGCCAAAGTGACTCAATAACATGCTAGCGTATATGGGAATTTAACCCCGCCAGATACTTATATTGGCAGTATATGTTCAAAGACTAGGAGATGTATGGAGACCCATACCCGATAAGCCGGACAGTCTCATCTCATGAGAGTTACGTGAACCTTCGCCCTTCCCGAAAGAAGATATTACCGCTCATAGTTAGCCTATCGGTGCTCAGTATAAAGTTCCATTACATTCAAACTCATACATCATGGAAGTTGACTTCTAGTATGAGGACATCATAGCTCAATAGATGATTTCTCATCTCATCATTAGTATTAAGTGTGTTAATCTCAATACTTTCATTAGAGTGTTCATAGAGACTGGTCTCTTCATTAACTTTACACTCTCATAGGTGAGTACGTTTTAGTAACATTTATTTAGGCTCATTTGAGATTGCTCTCATCTTTTACATTAGCCTCATATCATGTTGTCACCACATTCATTAACATTAGCACATTTGCTCTTCATAATTACTCACCCCTTTTTACGTGAATGTTCATTTCATCATATGTCAATGCACTTGGCCATTTAGTGTGTTTCACACTCTTACTTAACCCTACTAGGGTTTCATCACTTCATTTTTCATTTCATCATTTCATTGTTCATTTCGTCATATGTCAATGCACTGGGCCATTTAGTGTATCTTCCACTCGCACTTAACCCTTCTAGGGTTTCATCATTTCATTACATACATCTTAGATTCACTTATTTTTAATCGTATGCTAGACTTATGGATCTATACATACAATCTATGAGGCGTCATTCATAGTTTATTAAGTGACTCAAATCTTCCTAAGATTATGTAGTACAAGACTTATGCATCTTGTGTTTATGTCAAGATATTGATTTTGATCTTTAGAGGCAGCATTCATTAAATATTTGTTTACGTATGACTCATGTGTCAATACGGAATTGGGCAAGGGAACCCGATTACGAATCCCTTGAACAATACCTAATCTTATTTTAAACTTGATAATTGCATTTTTCAAATTTGGGAGACCCTAGTTCGATTCCCATCAATCCCATAATATTTAATTTTTTGTTCTCCTCCCCTTTTTTTCGTTTTAAGGCAAGGAGGTTGTGTGTTCATTCCCCCACAAGCTCATTATTTTTCTTTTAATTTATCTCTTAACTTTCTCATCCATTCAAGAGGTTGTGGGTTCGAAACCCCACAGTCTCACCCTAGTTCTTCTCATTCTGCCAAGAGGTGGTGGGAACGAATCCCACTCCTCTCATTATTTTTATTATTTTTTAAAATTTCTCTTTACTCTCTTGTTAGGCCGAGAGGTTGTGGGTTCGAATCCCACACCTCTCATTCATTTATCTTTTCAGCTTTCATGTAGTGAGGTCTTGGGTTCAATCCCCACTAACCACACATGTTTAAAATATATTTTTAAACCTCTCAACCTCAAGTATTCTAGCCTAAAATTCCATCACCAAGTGCTGGAAATTTTACCAAATTTTCTAGCCTTTATTTAACAACATACATACGTTCGTTTTGAGGTACTTTCACAATTCGTTTAACACATTCATAGGTGTAGATTCATTGTTGTTTTAGCTTAGAATTTTTCCACTTAAGATCAGTCACCTTACACTTCATTTAACACCACAATTTGCACACCTTATGCACAATAATTCCAATCATCAAACAAGCCATTTTAAGACTTCAAATGGAGAAAAACAAACATTTTACACATTGCACCACATCATTTTTGGTTGACATCATTGAACATGCTTACTATTTCCAAACATAAAATCATAAGGAACATCATATTTCACACTTAGCTACCAGCAACCATACCAACAACATGATTTCTAAACTAATTTAGATTGAAATCAGAAGGAGACTAGGAATAAGGAGTTCAACAATAAAGGGAACACCCTAGTTTCATATGTTGAATTTTGTAGAAAGAAATTTCTCTTGAAGAAAGGATTCCAAGAGAGAAAACCCATACCTTGTTGTAGTTTTCCACACCTTCCAAGTGCTGCCCAAAACCTCCCCTAAACCTTCAACACAAACCCGTCGAGAAGATGATGCAAAGTTTTCGTTTCTTAAGTTAACTTGCTTGTTTGTATTTATTTTTTTTTTAAGTTCTTTGAGTGTAAAGAACTTTTGATTCTTTTCTAATGTTTTTTTTTTTCTGTTTTTGCAGCAAAGAAATCAAAATGGATGAGAGAGAGGGGTTTAGGTGTGTGAGAGATTGTGTGAGATAGTGCCCCCTTAAAACTAGTTGGCAAGACTTAGTCAATTTAATTTAATAATTAATAATTAATAACTACAAATCTAATTTATTTTAATCAATACGTGAAAGAACCATTTTACCCTTAATGAATAGATTTTAATTAATAAATAAATCACCTTAAGTATTTATCCTATTCATTTTTTTTAAGATTGTTACAGAGAAACCCTTTTACTGCACTGTCCAACAAAGATTAAAGCTTGCATAGCCATAGCCAATAATACTAGCAATATCACTTATAATCGTAAGGTAAACAGATAATTTATTAGTTGAAGGAATTTTATCCTATGAGAAAGGTAGCAGCATCTTTGCTGCTCGGGTTCACAGAAGCACCTATATAGTTTTATCTCCACCTATGCAAACTGAATGCCATACCCGATATTCTTCAATATCTCTATAAGTAGTCTACATATGGAACTTCAGCTGTACTTTCAAGAATTCTAGGTTTCTATAAGCTATGTGAATACACCTTGATTTTGCAATCACTAAAGCACTGTTGTAAAAGGTGATCGTCTCGTCGCCAATGGCGAGAGGCGAACCTTAATCGCATATTAGCTTTATGCGAGGCAATCTTCAAATGGGGACACCATGGCGACAAAGGTGTTGCATTTTGTATTTGGTTAAAGAAAGGCGACTAATTTAGGGTTTTAAAAGTTAAAGGTAATTTTAGGATTTTTTTTTTTTCCAAATTTACATGGTTGCACTCTTAGACTACGACTGCGACTCCAACCAGTCGACTAGACTTATGGGGTGACCAACCAAACTTTTCCGGCGACTTCAAAAGTCTAACCAATACGCATTTCTTCTTACAAATCCTTTTTATTCTTCTCTTCTTATAATTTATTCGTTAGATTTCTTTTTTTATAAAGGTATTCTTTAGATTTCTTTTTCATCCTCCTCCTCCTCCTTCTTCTTCTTTAGACAACTCTACCTCTGTTTGTTTTCTTTCTCACTGTTTTGACTTTTGTTTTGTTTTCTAAACTATTTTTTATGTACTATCTATTTTCAGTTTTTGAATTGAAATATTTTATTGTGATCCATGATGACTTCATAGGGGCCTATGGCCTAGACGTGGCAAATATGACTGATCCACTTGATATTATTGGCCGAGTAAAATGTTGGAGAGTTTTAAATGGAATCCAGGCCCAATTAGCTAGTGTTAAAAGGTCTAGGGATCAGAAAGAACGGTTACGAAAATTATGTCGAAGCTTTGGCTTCCAGTTATCTCTCATCCCCTTTTTCTGTTCTGGTATCTCATCCCCTTCTAGTTACTTCTCCTATGTAATCTATCTGCAATTAGTATGTTATTACTTTATTCTGCGTATTATACATTGTACTTTGTATTCAGCGATAACAATATATCAATGTTTGTATTAGAAATCGGGTTTGTTTAATATTTGCTAATATGTTATTGCTATTGAAATTTTGATTAGAAATATTTTAATTTTATGGTATTAATTGGCACCGCACTTCAAAAAGTTGAGCTCCTCACCCGCTTGCCTTGCCTCCGTTGTGGTGAGGAGCCTCTTGTCGCCTTTCGACATCCAAAACCCTGCACTGAAGGCTCATCTGTGTTTCCTAAAACTATGTGAATCGAACTCCACTACCTGCAATATTCTTATTAATTTTAACAAAATAATCAAATTTTGAAAGTCTATCCTTGTTACATTCAACATTTGACTTCCATTAGCGAAATACAATCTGCCGTGTCAGATAGTAATCAAAAAGACATCTCCAAAAGCAGAATTTCCACCAGGAAATACAACCGAAGCTCTTTCATGGATATTTCTTTCTCTCATTTTCTCATATGACAACTGAATTGTGCTTGGAGTTAACCAATACTATATAATCATACACTTTTTGGTTATATAAAATAAAATTCCGTTCTATTCACACTAAATACCTAGCTATTTGGGATTGTTTATAAAGTATAAACCCTCTATATCCAATTCGCTCTAATTGAGCCCAGTTAAATGTGTATGACACTTAAATTTGAGCCAATAAATGTACATACCTGAGAATTACTAGAAGTTTGGCTACGGAGATGAGAAGATTCATAGCCTGCGAATTCTCGAAAGAGGTTGTAAATTTCTCGAGGCTTGACATCTTCAGGGAGCCCAGCAATGAAGAGAGTTCGAACATCTTCGTGCGAATCCTGAGGATAAAGAGGAGGGGCGGATGGATGGTGGGGCTGATGGTATTGCGGAATAGGAAGTGGTTGGACCACCACCGGCGGCAGCGCGTGAAGTGTGGTGCCAGGCGGCGGCGGAGGGACTGGTGGTGGTGGAGTTTGATAATAAGGGTATTGATAGCCGTCCATGGAGAACACTGCGGAGACCAATTAGTGCGTCGGATTTTGCCCTATTTTGTGCTCCGTGCTGCTAGACCGGCGATAACTTCTCTAATTTGGATCCCTTGATTTTATAGGTCTTTTAATTCTAAATCTTTTAATATTAGCCATTTTTCATCCTAAAATAACTTGTGTTCTTTTTGTTTTATATGTTATGTTCTTTTAAAATTGTTCGAAAATATCCTCTAATTAAGATGTCATTCAATTCTGAAAACTTATTAGACAAAAACTAAGTTGGTTGACTATGTTTTCTTAAAAATTGGATTAATTTTTTTGAAAATCAGGTTAATTTTTATTGATTTGTGAATTTTTATTTAAAGAGAGATATGAATGATAAGTTTTGTAATGATAGGAATAAGAATAATTTTATTTTAACGGTAATATATAGTCAACCAATAAAGTAAAATTGAGATTTGAAATTATCTTTTACCCTTTTTTCCTAAAACTATTGCAATGGTTATGAATGTATTAGTATTTTTTTTAAAAATATTTACGAATGGAAAAGACAGATAACTTACAGTGACATAAATATAATTTTTTATCATAAACATAATTTATATATATATATATATATATATATATATATTATTATTTTTTGAACCTCGTCAATGATAAAAAAAAAAACCGATGGCGTTGTGACAAGTTCCCTTGAACTCGGGTTGTATGTCAATGGTTCAAATCCCTATTTAAGAATTTTATCTTTTAATTTTTTTTTCTGTTTTATTAAAAAAAAAATTCAAATCTACTTTACAATTTTTTTTACTTTAAAAACATGCAATTTTTTTAAAAATAAAACTGAATTTTAAATCTTTAGATTGTCCCAAAATAGGACAAAAAATATGTGTATATATAATAGGAGAAGAAAAAAAACACATGTCAGTACCACAAAATTTAGAATTTTAAATCATAAATAATTAGATGTATTACATAACTTATTAACTACTGAAAATCTGAAACTTGAAATAGAACACACATGTCGAATAAAGATCAATTGGTTAGAAAACTTCACTTCAAATCACATTAAAATTTCAAAATTAAATATAATAAATTTTTTTTCAAAATGATTTTAAAGTAATTATTAAAGCTAGGGAAAATGCACAAGTATCCCCTAAAACTATGCCCGAAATCTCAGAGACAAACTATACTATACTAAAGTCCCTTGAACTTTTTTGTAAGTAATTTTCTACCCCCTTTTCGGCCTACGTGGCACTAGTTTGAAAAAAAAGTCAACAGCGTTTGGCCCACAAGATAGTGTCATGTATGCAAAAAAGGGGTAGAAAATTATTAATAAAATAAGTTCAGGGAGGTAATAGGACCTTAGTATAGTATAAGTGTGTCTATGAGATTTCGGGCATAGGTTGAGGGGGTACTTGTGCATTATCCCTTAAAACTAATCCGTAAATATATTTTAAAAAGTTCGAAAATGGAAGGTGTGTGCTTCTATTTTTTGGGGAAGTTATCATATTTTTATTTCCATTTATATATACATTCTCCGTTTAAAAAAGAATGACATACTTTTCTCTTTAGTCTATTTAAAAAAGAATGATCTATTTCTCTTTTTGGTAACACATTAATTTCAGCTTTCCACATGACATGTTTAAGGCCACAAGATCAATAGACAATTTTGTGCATTTGACCTAACTTTAATTTAGGACCAGAAGATTTAAAAGGTTTTTTTTTTATATTCTTAAATTTCGTGTCAAGTCAAACCAGGTCATTATCTGAGAAACAAAGGGAGTAATAACAAACTTTTTTTTTATAATTGTACAATAACAAATGCTTTTATCAAAATAATACTAAACATTTAAATTAGAATTAATAATAATTATTATTATTCATTAATACATTTAGAATTATTTAAATTTTGAATTGAGAAGTTGATTAGTTTCAAAATATAAAGCTTTTAAAAAAATAGGGTGTGTGATACCTTTTTTTGAAAAAGTTATCTCATTATAATAATTGTCACACCTCTTTTTTCCCTCAAAATTAGTTATTTTGAAAGAAAAGAATTTTCTAATCAAAGTTACATTTTCAAAAGAGATTATTTTTATTTTGTTCAGAGTCATCACTTAGAATTGAGTTTTGGTGTTTCGAATCACTTTGTTGAAATTCCTAATCAAAAGGAAATTTGACTCTTTATTTTGTTTGGTCTGCAAAAACAGAGATCAGATAAAGAATTCTATTGACCGAGGGGAGGGTATTAGACAACATTCGAGTCTCATGATTCTAACACAATCGCTTTATTGACCTTTATATAACTTGACTAAATTTTTAATATATTATTTTATGACTTTGCAACAACGTTTATTTTTCATCTTATTTAAGTGTTTGGATAGTTTTAGGATTTTTTTAGTTAGATTTGAAATAGGAGATAAATTTTTTATGGAATTTATGATTTGTTTTAGAAAGAAATTTCTAATTTTTCTTTTCCTTTTTTCATGCTACACCTTTTTTAATTAATTTTTTATTTTTTTTATTTCTTTTCTCTCTTTTTATAGATTTTATACTTTTGTTTTTGTTTTACACGTTTTTTCCCCTTTTCATAATTTGTTTTTCTCATGTTATTTTTCTTTCTTTTTCTTTTATTTTTGTTTTTTTATTACGTATTCTCCTCCTTTTGTTTTGTACCTTTTAATTTTTTTTCATTATAGAATTAAGAAAAACCTACTAACTAACATCTTTTGAGAATGAGTCTTTGTCATGAATTATTCTCATTATTTCAATTTGTTAAATCATAACTACACATTTCATCTAAAAAAAATAGTAAAACAAGAATAGAATTTGGAAAATAGTTTTACTTAAATATGGAATAAACCATAGAATTTTTAAACAAGAGATAAATTAAGTTTCATTATAACAATTTCGCACTAAGTCTTATGATATAAAAGATCTAAATATAAATTTGATATGAAAGATTTGAATATACTTTATATTATAACATCAAGGAATATTAATGATTTAAATACATATAAAATTTAACAATTTTAATACATTGTAACCAATGTTTGTATAGTCATGAAAGCATAGTCATGACATTAAGCTATGTAAAACATAAAATAAAATTAAGGATTACCTCTTGTGAAAATTATTTTATAAGAAGAAATGATTCATGAATCACGAATTTGAAATTACGAATAAAATTTCAAAATCAACTATTATTGGGTTGTGTTTTCTTTTTCTACTGTCACGACCCAAAACGGGTCGCGAGTGGCACCCACACTTATCCTACTATGTGAGCGAACCAACCAATCTAAACCCCAACATTTCAACCATAATAAAACAGAATATAATGCGGAAGACTTAAAACTCATTAATGAAAATCGATTAATAACTTCAAAAACTTAATACTTATCATCCCCAAAATCTGGAAGTCATCACCACAAGAACATCTATCCTCAAATTACTAAATCTAAGAATATCTAGGAAGCTAAAATAAATAAACAGCTAGTCCATGCCGGAACTTCAAGGCATCAAGACATGAAGGAAAAGATCCAGTCCAAGCTAGAAGCATTAGCTCACCCTGAGATCCGACGTGATGAAGACTGGCTAGAGTT
>NC_028641.1:19195432-19195901 GCF_001406875.1 Solanum pennellii | reverse complement strand
TGCCTGTTGTACTTCCGGAACCTGAGGTGCTGGTGCAGAAAACACTGGAGGTGTCTGGCCTTGATCAGATAACCCGCTAAGATAAGCAAGAACCTGATTAATCATCTCTGGGGTAGGTTGGGGTGGTAATTCCTCATTCTGCACTTGCTCATTTTCCCCTTCCTCACCCTCTCCTACTACTTCCTCAGTCGGTGGAGGAATCACCGCCCTAGTACTAGATGCGCCAGCTGCTTGTCCTTTCCCTCTAGAGGACGTCCTCCCGCGACCTCTACTACGGCCTCTTGCCACTGCTCCTCTTCGAGCTACAGCCCCAGTGGCTGGCTCAGACGCATCTTGTCTTGCCGGTGTTGGTGTTGGCGCAGTTGTTGCTCTAGTTCTAACCATCTGCGAAATAGAGTGAAGATGGTCAGATACCAATTTGTATCACCTAGATACCAATTGGATCCAAGTAATAGCACGAAAGAAAGAA
>NC_028641.1:19180504-19193293 GCF_001406875.1 Solanum pennellii | reverse complement strand
ATAAACCATAACCTACCTCCACCGAAGAATTCGTGCTCACGTAAGCTACTCCTCAAAATCTTCGCTTTCCTCTTCGTTTTCTCTTCTCTTGCTCGTTCGTTTCTCCCTCTATCTCTGTTCTTTCTATTTTTCTTATTCAAACCCTTTTTCTTTTACCCTAATTGTCATATAATTAAGTATAAAAGATGATAAAAATAACCCACTTTTTATTTAAAGGTTATCTCCTTTCACCCCCAAGTAATTGAATTATTAATATTAATCCACTAACTTTATAATTATAAGCATGAATAGTCCAAAACGCCCCTTTAAAAACTTTAACAGAAATCCGACCCAGTCAGGGTTACGCAGTCTGTGACGGTCCGTCACGACTGTGACGGTCCGTCCTGCATGTCCGTCACAAAGTTCAGAGAGTTAATTCTGTGGGAAGATTTGTGACGGTCCGTCGTGCCAACGACGGTCCGTCCTGCCATTCCGTCGTGAAGTTCAGAGAGTCGATCTCAGTACCCAAATTTTCAGATTCTAAGTGTGTTGGAACGAGACCCCCTCGACGGTCCGTCGTGCCCACGACGGTCCGTCGTGAAGTCCGTCGACCCTGACAGTTATTACCAGAATAAACTCTACTGCTCAAAACGACTAAACAGGTCGTTACATCTACGCATGTGTTTTTTTTAATGTTGTTGCTTATTTTCTTTTCTTGTTTTTTTACCGTGTCCTGTGTTTAAAATGTATGATGTAGTGTAGATATATATATAGCGATAATGCACAAGTATCTCCTCAACCTATATCCGAAATCTCAGAGACACACTTATATTATACTAAGGTTCTATTACCCCATTGAACTTATTTTATTAATAATTTTCTACCCCTTTCGGCCTACGTAGCACTATCATGTGGGCCCAACATTGGTTGATATTTTTTTTCAAACTAGTGCCACGTATGCCGAAAAGGGGTGGAAAATTACTTATAAAATAAGTTTAGGGGATAATAGAACATTTATATAGTATAAGTGTGTCTTTGAAATTTCGGACACAGATTGGGGGGTTACTTGTGCATTTAAACAAAATTTCAAATAATTAATAATTTATTAATTACATGTAATAGGATTAAACAATAACTTACTATTTTTATTTTTAATTTATACAAAAAAATCAAAACTATTCGTAATTATGCTTAATTTTATACTTAAATATTAAACTTATTTATATTTAAAACTAATTATTTCAGTTAATTTTTTTACGTAATAAATTTCAATTTTAAATTCTATATGGAAGTTTTTTTTTTTTTAATAATCAAGTAAATTTTTACGATTTTTAGTAAATTCAAATAATGATGTAAGATTTCCAACAAAGTTTATACTTTTATAGGATAATGAATCACAAATTTTGTAGCAACACTATTTTTTTTTTTATGCGGAGGAGTCATTAGAACAATATTCATAATGTTTTTATGGTAAACTCTTTGGCATATGCATTGTATTGGTGTTTTTTTTATCGGTAAAATTTTAATGTTTTCCTGGTCAATATAATATGACAAAAATATGGTTCAAATTGTAAAAAAAAATATGTTCAGATAATTTCAAATTTTAAAATTAATAATTTAAAAAAAATTAAATTCTGTACTTTTAAAAATAATATTCTATAAATTTATTTTATTAGAGTTCGAACCTTTACATCTCAGGTTTCTTAGTTTTAGGGATAAAAACAATATATCTATTTGTGTTCAATTCTATTTAATTGATATTTCTATATTTCATTAGTAAAAATTAATCCCTATATTTCATATTATTTTAATTTATGAGATAATGCACACTTATTTAGAACAATATTTAACGATATAATTTAGATATTATTTCCTATTATTTCTCTTCGTGAAATCATAAATATAACTTTATAAATAATGCACTTTATATACAAAAAAATATCAAACTTCATTAAAGAAAGAAGGAAGTACGCAAAAAAAAAAATTCAAACAATCCTCTTAAACTTTGAACAATTTAATGAAGAAAATTGCTCTATTTTTATTATATTTCCATACTCCTTTTTGGATATATTAGATTGCTTAAAAATGACCTTCTATAATAAGAGATTTTGTTTTTAAAAATTATAATTGTCAAATATGAACAATGAATTATATAGGAAAAATACATAAGTACCCCCCTCAACATACGTTCGAAATTTCAGCGACACACTTATACTACACTAAGGTCCTTTTACCCACTGAACTTATTTTATAAGTAATTTATACTTCTTTTCGGTCTACGTGACACTAGCTTGAAGAAAAAAGTCAACCAGCATTGGGCTCACAAGATAGTGTCACGTAGGACTAAAAGGGTTAGAAAATTATTAATAAAATAAGTTCAGGGGTAATAGAACCTTAGCATAGTAAAAGTGTGTTATATATCAATTTAAATAAATAAAAATAAAGAAACAAACAAAAATAATCTAAATCTAACTAAACAAAAGGTGAAGAGTCCAGGGATTTTTTTAAAAAAAGGTGACATTAAGGTTTCAAAATAAAAGGGTGGTGACATAAGTCTTAAGTATTGGGTGTATGTGATAATTATGTGATTAATGATTAAGGATTGTGGAGTTGCCCTCAAGTTTATAAGTTGACATTTTCGTCGACTGAATTATATGAAGGGTAAAATGGTAATTTCACAATAATTAATTTAACGAACTTTTGTGGGAATTAAATGAGGGGTAAATGGGTAAATTGAATAAACCAAACCTAATTTAACCAATTTTTGTGGAAAATATCGATCCAAACGGGGAAATAAAAGATTTTTCCCCCGCCTCCAGCAGTCTTATTCGTCCTTTCTTCTTCTTCTTCTTCTTCTTCTTCTTCTTCTTCTTCTTTGGTTGTTCAATTGCTTGCCTTTGTTCCCGCTCTCTTCATCTTCTTATTCTTGTTCTTCTTTTCGCACATTGTGTGTCTTGGGTGCTAGTGGTCAAATCAGATTACATAATCTGTATCTGTGGACAAAATTTTATTTTATTTCAATTGAAATTACTTCATAAGCAATTGGGCGACACACTATTGTTTCTGGTATGTAAAATTTAATAGTTATTTGAAATCAATTCATTATCATCTGATCTGGGTAACTGCAATTTTATCGAATAATTTGCATTCGCATTCTAAACATTTTGTTATATATGTTGCAACAGTAGGCTATTATAACATATTAAAGTCATATGTAGCAACATAAATGCTATTCCAATCGCAATATAACAATAATATGTAGCAACAAATGACATACAAACATTTCGCAACTGAAAAGCTATATGTGACAACATATGATATAACATAAAAATGTTGCGACATGTGATTTGTCTGTAACAACAAAACAATAATTTGTAGCAACATATGTGCTACATTTCGCAACAGAAACCATATGTGGCAACATATGAGTTACAACAAAAAATCCACAAGTTGCAACATTAGATATAACATAAAAAAATTGCTACATGTAATTTGTCTGTAGCAACAGAACAATCATATGTAACAACATATGTGTTACATTTTGCAACAGAAAAACCATATGTTGCAATATATAATTATTATATATAATTACTAATTGGGTTTTTAATTAATTTATGCAGGTACAATGTCTTTTTTTTTAGGGTTAGATTATCGTGGTTAATGGGTCGAGAAGAAAAACTGATTCATATGGCGTTGGGAGGATAGTAAAAAACGATGAGCTGGTTCAGTAGGGATATATGTCGAAAGAAACATTTTGTATGATGATTTCTTCAATTTAGTCATGCAAAATTGTGGATACAATTGTAAAATCGCAAGATCTTGTTATGAGTTATATTCCACCTTTTTTTCATAGTGAGAAGGTTTTACCTTTTAGAATAACTAATCAATCTAGTTTGCTTGTTTATTTGGAAGGAGCAGAGAAATTGCCCATGTTAAGAGTATACGTAGAAGAAAATCCTATAGAGGAGAATCATAATCAGGAACGCCAGCAAGATATGTTTAATAATGAATTTCATTCTATGAACATGAATAATCCTGATGATGAAATTTTAATAGGTGAAGGTGAAGTTGAAGGTAAAAGTGAAGGTGAAGGTGAAAGTGAAGGTGTAGGTGAAGGTCAAGCTAAAGGGCCGGATTGCAAGTTTCCTCCCACACCTATAGTTGACAACAACAATCAATGTTCTAGTCAAGCTTCACATGTGAATAATGTTAGAGATGATGAAACAAGATTTTATAAGGGAATGACAAGCAAGACTGACATATTCGTTGAAACTTGCTTGCTTGAAAAAAGATTATAGACGGAAAAAGGTGATCAATTCTCGTAATCTGTTTTCCTTTAAATGTTCATATCCGGATTGTAATTAGTGGCTGAGGGCTGTGAAATTTATAAGTAGTGATAGGTTTACTATTAGAATATATGAAAAGTACCATACGTGTGGTTCAGAGCATCTTACAAGCCATAATCCCCACACCACGGCAAAAGTCATTGGTAGGTACTTTGAAAATAGGTTTTCCAATGGTAAAGGTCCATTTTATAACAGACATGTCAAATCAACTCCGCATAGAATTGAGTTGTAAGCTAAGCTACTAGAACATTTATAAGGGCATGGAGCATGTAAGTCTAATGTTAGGGGAACACATGAGCATGGGTACACAGTGCTTAATGCGTACCGGTATATGCTTAAAGTTGCGAATCCAGGAAGCAAGACGACATTGTCGGTCGATGAAAATGGGAGGTTTCAGTACTTCTTTGTATCATATGCTGCTTGGATAATTGGTTTTCAAGAAATTAGAAACGTAATAGCCGTTGATGGCACATTTCTAAGGAGAAAGTATGGAGGAGTTCTGCTATCGGCGGTGGCACAAGATGCCGAGAATCATATATTTCCAATGGCTTTTTGTGTCGTGGACAAGGAATGTGATGCCTCATATGAATATTTTTTAAAAAATAGGAGAATCTTTCTAGATGATACTGATGAGTTGTGCATTATCTCTGATAGGCATCCAAGTATTCAAAAGATGGTTTTGAGAATCTACCTTGTATATCATTATGGTTGTTGCATGAGACACCTTGGGGAAAATATTCGAAATAACTTTCACAATTCAAAAGTGGTGTCCCATTTTTATAAAAAATCAAAGGATTACGATAAATTTGAGTTCAATGACCTTTCAATCAAATAAGAGATTCGGTACCAAAGGCCGCTGAAGCTCTTGAACGTATTTGATTTCACACATGGAGTAGGGCATTTTGCCCGAGAAATAGGTACCATCTCATTGAGTTTATTATTACTTTATGTGTTTTGTTTGATTTTTATCTATTGTTGTGTAGATATAATATTATGACGTCAAACATCGCGAAATCGGTGAATGATATGTTTGATGTTGAAAGAGAATTTTCCATTGTCACTCTATTTGATGAAATAAACAGAAGATTTGCATTGTTATTTCACCAGATTCGTATGGAACGGATGCACTCCGCAAATAGATTTGTTCCTTTAACTGAAAAATACATAACAAAGTATGTCAACGTGGGCAACAAGTTGTTAGCCCAAAAAATCGCTAACTACAAGTTTAGTGTCACTGGTCATGGAGATGTATCTACTGTGGATCTACAAAGAAGAACTTCTACTTGTAGAATTTTGGATTTGTACAAAATACCTTGTACACATGCCATGGAAGCGATTCGATCCCAAAATGGTGCTTATTTTGGAAATCAGATTTACATGTACTCCTCTCCATATTATTCAGTGAAAAAATACATAATGGCATATTGTCAGGAAATTCACCCGGTGCCAACTGAAGATTCTTGGATTGTCCATTTGGATATCATACAGAGAGAAATACATCCTTCATATGTTGATCTAAGTAAACCCGGAAGAAGGACATATAAGTGATAGCGTGAGTTGGTGAATCATTTCCAACAAGAAAAAATAAATGTTCAATATGTGGGGACTTTGACCACAAAAAAACTACATGCCCAAATCGAAATGCCCCATAAGAAGTGTTAATCGTTGTGTTGTTGAATTTTAATGAATGATCTTTCTTATATAAGGATAATCTCTATTATATAATCTTATTTAGAAATTCCCTAATGCGTGATTTTTTGCTCTTCTTTGTTTCTGTGGCAAGACATGTCAACTGTTTCTACAGGATATATTAAATGTGTCAACATATGCAACAAATGTTGCTACAGGCGAATCATCTGTAGCAACATATTCCATATGTTGTAACGGACGAGTGTTGCGATATACGCATCAGCTGTAGAAACATATGACTCAAATGTTGCTACAGGCGAATCACCTGTAGCAACATATGACTCAAATATTGCTACATATAATCATTTGTAGCAGCATATACTTTTAAATAATGATTACGTGGGAGTGTATTTTTAGATATATTAGATGTGACAACATATGCAACAAATGTTGCGACAGGCGAATCAGCCGTAGCAACATATGACTCAAATATTGCTACATATAATCATATGTCCCATTATACTTTTAAATTATGATTACGTGGAAGTGTGCTATTAGATAATAGATTTTGTTTTATAATTATGACTCTTCAGTTTACTCCATTGAAACGTCATATCTTGCAACATTCAAAATTGTTGGCCTTTCTAAGAACACAAAAAGGGAGAGATAAGTCAAAAGTTGTCTTCTCTTCTTCTCTTCTTCTTCATTCTCAAAAATTGTTTCAACTAGGAAAAATCTCTTCGAATCCCTCCCGACTAAACTAGTAATTCTTATCGTTGAAAGGGTTGCTTCCTACTCTCTAGAAGATTTACTTAGTATTAAATTATGTTTTGGGTTCCTCAATGAAGATGTTAATGAACGTTCTGTATATCAGAAGGTAGCATTGACCAGCTTTCCCACTGAACCTACATGGACGAGGAATCAACATACCATGTCTTTCATGAAAATTTTCATAGAATCGGAGAACTTAGAAGCCTTTTACAGAAAAGGCATGGTAATTTTAATGTTTTTAATTTTTTTCACCTTGCATGAATTTATTTTGTAATCTTAATGTGTTATTTCTTTTATAGTTTGATTTTTTCAATCGTAATAATTCGACTGAAGTGAGAATGGTTAAAAAAGCAACAGAAGGTGGCCACCGTGGTGCAGAGTATGTGCTTGCCGTAATTTCAATCTTTGAAGGTGGTATTTCCATGAGAGAAGGCTTGATGTACATTGCCAACATGAAAAAAATATGCCAGTAATAGTGAGAAGATGTCGACTCCTTTTGCGGTGCATTTTAAATCGAATGTGGGTGCAAGAACCTAATATTTTGGGTGTAAGACCCATTTGTTGCACTGTGCATCAACCCCAATAAAATGCCCGCAAAATTGGTTGGCCTAGAGGAAGTGACGATGAAGACAATATTCATTGCGAATTGTCTATTTGTGATTTAGAACTAGATCATCTAGTTAAATTTCTTCCGCATACGACTGTGTGGGAATAGTTTAATCTGTGTTAACGACCATGTTGATTTTATTATTTTTTGTATTTATTTTGAAATTATATATGTGCCAACATATTATATTACATATGGTAAAAATGTTTCCTTCACTTCTTTTGTACTTATTTTCGAATTATGATATAACAAAATATGGTCGTACACAACACCCTCTACTGGATTATAGCAATTATATTTATAAAGACAATCATCTCACTAATTCATCATACATTGTCCTAGTAAATTCATATGATAGTTATATAACACCCTTCTAAATCGTTCTTCCAAATGTTATACCTTATTATTATTTACTATTTATGTTCTAAATCACTAAATTTTAGTAAAAATTTCCATTTTTCCTTTCCTAAATAGATTAAATCGTCTATAAGTGTCTCGATTATTCTGTTGTTGAAATTACAAGATATACTTAATCTGGTGCAACATATAATTATAACGAATCGGTCTTCTAGGGCTTAATTCAATTAAATTGTCATGTAATTCGATATGGAACACCAATATATAGTCCTACAACATGTTTAAGTAACAAATTGTGGTCGTACACAACAGTGTCCATTGGATTATAGCAATTATATTTATAAACACAATTATCTCACTTGTTCATCATACATTGTCCTAGTAAATTCACATGATAGTTATATAACACCCTTCTAAATCGTTCTTCCAAATGTTATACCTTATTATTATTGATTATTTATGTTCTAAATCACTAAAAAAAGTTCCAAATTTCCATTTTCCTTTCCTAATTCGATCAAATCGTCTATTAGTGTCTCCTTGATTTTTCATATGTAGCAACATATGTTGTTTGTGTTGTTAAAGTCGCAACATATAGCGAAACAGGTGCAACATATGATGATAACAGATCGGTCTTTTGGGGCTTATTTCAATTAAACTGTCACATAATTCGATATATAAGACCAATATATAGTCCTACAACAGGTCTAAGTAACAAATTATGGTCGTACACAACACTCTCCATTGGATTATAGCAATTATATTTGTAAAGACAATCATCTCACTAGTTCATCATACATTGTTCTAGTAAATCCAGATTATAGTTATATAACATCCTTATAAATCATTCTTCCAAATGTAATACCTTATCATTATTGATTATTTATGTTCTAAATCACTAAAATTTTGTTCAAATTTTCATTTTTCCTTTCCTAAATCGATCAAATAGTCTATTAGTGTCTCCTTGATTTTTCATTTGTAGCAACAAAAGTTGTTTTTGTTGTTAAACTCGCAACGTATTATGAAATTGGTTCAACATATAATTATAACAAATCGGTCTTCTAGGGCTTAATGCAATTAAATTGTCATGAAATTCGATATGTAACACCAATATATAGTCCTACAACATGTCTAAGTAACAAATTATGGTCGTACACAACACTCTCCATTGTATTATAGCAATTATATATATTAAAACAATCATCTCACTAGTTCATCATAAGTTGTCCTAGTAAATCCTTATGATAGTTATATAAAACCCTTATAAATCGTTCTTCCAAATGTTATACCTTATTATTATTGATTATTTATGTTCGAAATCACTTAAATTTGGTTCAAATTTCCATTTTTTCCTTTCCTAAATCGATCCAATAGTCTATTAGTGTCTCCTTGACCTTTAATCTCTAGCAACATATGTTGATTCTGTTGTTAAAGTCGCAACATAAAGCGAAACTAGGGCACCACATAATTATAACAAATCGGTCATTTGGGGCTCAATTCAATTAAATTTTCACCTAATTCGGTATGTAACTCCAATATATAGTACTACAACATGTCTAAGTAACAAATTATGATCGTACACAACACTCTCCATTGGATAATAGCAATTATATTTATAAAGACAATCATCTCACTAGTTCATCAAACATTGTTCTAGTAAATCCATATGAAAGTTATATAACACCCTTATAAATCGTTCTTCCAAATGTTATACCTTATGGTTATTGATTATTTATGTTCTAAATCACTAAAATTTGGTTCAAATTTCCATTTATCCTTTCCTAAACCGATCAAATCGTCTATTAGTTTCTCCTTGATTTTTCATATGTAGCAACATCTGTTGTTTCTATTGTTAAAGTCGCAACATATAGTTAAACTGGTACAACATATAATTATAACAAATCGATCTTTTGGGGCTTAATTCAATTCAATTGTCACGTAATTTAATATGTAATACCAATATATAGTCCTACAAAATTTATAAGTAACAAATTATGGTCTTATACAACACTCTCCATTGGATAAAAGCATTTATATTTATAAAGACAATCATCTCACTAGTTCATCATAGATTGTTCTAGTAAATCCATATGATAGTTATATATCACCCTTATAAATTGTTCTTCCAAATGTTATATCTGATCATTATTGATTATTTATGTTTAAATCACTAAAATTTTGTTCAAAATTCCATTTTCCTTTCCTAAATCGATGAAATTGTCTATTAGTGTCTCCTTGATTTTTCATCTCTAGCAACATATGTTATTTTTGTTATTAACGTCGAAACACATGGTGAAACTGGTTTTACATATAATTACAACATATCGGTCTTCTAGGGCTAATTCAATTAAATTGTAATGCAATTTGATATGTAACACCAATATATAGTCCTACAATATGTCTAAGTAACAAATTATGGTCGTACACAACACTCTCCATTGGATTATAGCAATTATATTTATAAAGACAATCATCTCACTAGTTCATCATACATTATCCTAGTAAATCCATATGATAGTTATATAACACCCTTATAAATCGTTCTTCCAAATGTTATACCTTATAATTATTGATTATTTATGTTCGAAATCACTTAAATTTGGTTCATATTTCCATTTTTTCATTCCTAAATCGATCAAATAGTTTATTAGTGTCTCCTTGATTTTTCATCTCTAGCAACATATGTTGTTTCTGTTGTTAACGTCGCAACACATAGTGAAACTACTTCTGCATATAATTACAACATATCGAACTTCTAGGGCTTAATTCAATTACATTGTCACGTAATTCGATATGTAACACCAATATATACTCCTACAACATGTCTAAGTAACAAATTATGGTCGTACACAACACTCTCCATTGGATTATAGCAATTATATTTATAAAGACAATCATCTCACTAGTTTATCAAACATTGTTCTAGTATATGCATATTATAGTTATATAACACCCTTATAAATCGTTCTTCCAAATGTCATACCTTTTCATTATTGATTATTTATGTTCTAAATCTAAAATTTTGTTAAAATTTCCATTTTTCTTTTCCTAAATCGATCAAATAGTCTATTAGTGTCTTCTTGATTTTTCGTCTCTAGCAACGTAAGTTGTTTACGTTGTTGAAGTCGCAACATATAGTGAAAATGGTTCAACATATAATTAAAACAAATCGGTCTTCTAGGGCTTAATTCGATAAAATTTTCATGTAATTTGATATGTAACACCAATATATAGTCCTACAACATGTCAAAGTAACAAATAATGGTCGTACACAACACTCTCCATTGGATTATAGCAATTATATTTATAAAGACAATCATCTCACTAGTTCATCATACATTGTCCTAGTAAATCCATATGATAGTTATATAACACCCTTATAAATCGTTCTTCCAAATGTTATACCTTATAATTATTGATTATTCATGTTCGAAATCACTTAAATTTGGTTCAAATTTCCATTTTTCCTTTCCAAAATCAATCAAATAGTCTATTAGTGTCTCCCTGACTTCTAATCTCTAGCAACATATGTTGTTTCTGTTGTTAAAGTCGCAACATATAGGGAAACTAGGGCACCATATAATTATAACAAATCGGTTATTTGGGACTTAATTCAATTAAATTGTCACGTAATACGATATGTAACACAAATATATAGTCCTACAACATCTTTAAGTAACAAATTGTGGTCGTAATCAACACTCTCCATTGGATTATAGCAATTATATTTATAAAGACAATTATCTTACTTGTTCATCATACATTGTCCTAGTAAATTCACATGATAGTTATATAACATCCTTCTAAATCGTTCTTCCAAATGTAATACCTTATTATTATTGATTATTTATGTTCTAAATCACTAAAAAAATTCAAATTTCCATTTTCCTTTCCTAAATCGATCAAATCGTCTATTAATGTCTCCTTGATTTTTCAAATGTAGCAACATATGTTGTTTGTGTTGTTAAAGTCGCAACATATAGTGAAACTGGTGCAACATATGACGATAACAAATCGGTCTTTTGGGGCTTATTTCAATTAAATTGTCATGTAATTCGATATGTAACACCAATATATAGTCCTAAAACATGTCTAAGTAACAAATTATGGTCGTACACAACACTCTCCATTAGATTATAGAAATTATATTTTTGTAAAGACAATCATCTCACTAGTTCATCATACATTGTTCTAGTATATGCATATTATAGTTATATAACACCCTTATAAATCGTTCTTCCAAATGTCATACCTTATCAATATTGATTATTTATGTTCTAAATCACTAAAATTTTGTTCAAATTCTTTCCTTAATCGATCAAACCGTCTATTAGTGTCTCCTTGATTTTTCAATTGTAGCAACATATGTTGTTTCTGTTGTAAAAGTCGCAACGTATAGTGAAATTGGTTCAACATATAATTATGACAAATCGGTCTTCTAGGGCTTATTTTAATTAAATTTTCATGTAATTAGATATATAACCCCAATATATAGTCCTACAACATGTCTAAGTAACAAATTGTGGTCGTACACAACACTCTCTATTGGATTATATCAATTATATTTATAAAGACAATAATCTCACTAGTTCATCATCCATTGTCCTAGTAAATCCATATGATAGTTATATAACATCCTTATAAATCGTTCTTCCAAATGTCATACCTTATATTATTGATTATTTATGTTCGAAATCACTTAAATTCCAGTTTCCCTTTCCTAAATCGATCAAATAGTCTATTAGTGTCTCCTTCACTTTTAATCTCTAGCAACATATGCTATTTCTGTTGTTAAAGTTGCAACATATTGTAACGACCTGTTTAGTCGTTTTGAGCAGCAGATTTTATTTCTGGAAAAACTGACTGAGATGACGGATCCCATGACGGACCGTCACGGGAACGACGGACCGTCGAGGGTGTCTCGTTCCAAAACACTTAGAATTCTGAAAATTGGGTACTGAAATCGACTCTCTGAACTTCGCGACGAAATGGCAGGACGGACTGTCGCAGGCATGACGGGCCGTCACAGAACTTTTACTAAAATCAAGTCTCTGAGCTTTGTGACGGACCTGCAGGACGGACCGTCACAGTCGTGACGGACCT
>NC_028641.1:19179173-19179287 GCF_001406875.1 Solanum pennellii | reverse complement strand
AATTAGGGGATCGTGTGTCACGAACCGACACGTAAAATTAGGGGATCGGCTGTCATGAACCGACACGTAGAATTAGGGGATCGGGTGTCACGAACCGACACGTAGAATTAAGGG
>NC_028641.1:19174146-19174823 GCF_001406875.1 Solanum pennellii | reverse complement strand
TGATCGTTCGAGGACGAACGATGGGTAAATTGGTATCTATTGTAACGACCTGTTTAGTCGATTTGAGCAGCAGATTTTATTTCTGGAAAAACTGACAGGGACGACGGATCCCACGACGGACCGTCACGGGCACGACGGACCGTCGAGGGTGTCTCATTCCAAAACACTTAGAATTCTGAAAATTGGATACTGAAATCGACTCTCTGAACTTCGCGACGAAATGGCAGGACGGACTGTCGCAGGCATGACGGGCCGTCACATAACTTTTACTAAAATCAAGTCTCTGAGCTTTGTGACGGACCTGCAGGACGGACCGTCACAGTCGTGACGGACCGTCACAGGCTCCGTAAGCTCACTCGGGTCGGAAATTCTGTAAAGTTTTTAAAGGGGCGTTTTGGACTTTTCATGCTTATAATTATAAAGTTAATGGATTAATATTAATAATTCAATTACTTGGGGGTTAAAGGAGACAACCTTAAAATAAAAAGTGGGTTATTTTATTCATCTTTTATACTTAATTATATACTAATTAGGGTAAAAGAAAGAGGGTTTTGGAATAAGAAAAATAGAAAGAACAAGAGAGGGAGAACGATCGAGAGAAGAGGGAAACGAAGAGGATAGCAAAGATTTTGAGGATTTGCTTGCTTGATCACGAAATCTTCGGTGGAGGTAGGTTA
>NC_028641.1:19159150-19172418 GCF_001406875.1 Solanum pennellii | reverse complement strand
TCTTTGTCATTTGTGGAGTGCAGCAAACGTGCCATCGTCTTCAACTCAGCCGCAACTCTAGCCAGTCTTTCATCAAGCTAGATTTCAGGGTGAGCTATTGCTTCTAGCTTGGACTGGATCTTCCTCGTCATGTCTTGATGCCTTGAGATTCCGGCATGGACTAGCTTTTACTTATTTTAGCTTCTTAGATACTCTTAGATTAGTAATTTGAGGATAGATGTTCTTGTGGTGATGACTTCCAGGTTTTGGGAATAATAAGTATTGAGTTTTTATTAGTTATTTAATCGATTTTCATTAATGAGTTTTAAGTCTTCCGCATTATATTTTGTTATTTATGGTTGAAACGTTGGGAATTGGATTGGTTGGTTCGCTCACATAGTAGGATAAGTGTGGGTGCCACTCGCGACCCGTTTTGGGTCGTGACACATATAGGGAAACTAGGGCACCATATAATTGTAACAAATCGGTCATTTGGGGCTCAATTCAATTAAATTGTAACGTAATTCGATATGTAACACCAATATATAGTCCTACAGCATGTCTAAGTAACAAATTATGGTCGTACACAACACTCTCCATTGGATTATAGCAATTATATTTATAAAGACAATCATCTCACTAGTTCATCAAACATTGTTCGAGTAAATCTATATGATAGTTATATAACACCCTTATAAATCGTTCTTTCAAATGTTATACCTTATCATTATTGATTATTTATGTTCTAAATCACTAAAATTTTGTTCAAATTTTCATTTTTCCTTTCCTAAACCGATCAAATTGTCTATTAGTTTCTCCTTGACTTTTCATATGTAGCAACATATGTTGTTTCTGTTGTTAAAGTCGCAACATATAGTGAAACTGGTACAACATATAATTATAACAAATCGGTCTTTTGGGGCTTAATTCAACTAAATTGTCACGTAATTCAATATGTAACACCAATATATAGTCCTACAACATGTCTAAGTTACAAATTATGGTCGTATACAACACTCTCTATTGGATTATAGCAATTATAATTATAAAGACAATAATCTCACTAGTTCATCATACATTATTCTAGTAAATCCATATGATAGTTATATAACAACCTTATAAATCGTTCTTCCAAATGTTATACCTTATCATTATTGATTATTTATGTTCGAAATCACTAAAATTTTGTTCAAATTTTCATTTTTCCTTTCCTAAATCGATCAAATAGTCTATTAGTGTCTCCTTGATTTTTCATCTCTAGTAACATACGTTGTTTACATTGTTGAAGTCGCAACATATAGTGAAAATGGTTCAACATATAATTAAAACAAATCGGTCTTCTAGGGCTTAATTCAATTAAATTTTCATGTAATTCGATATGTAAAACGAATATATAGTCCTACAACATGTCAAAGTAACAAATTATGATCGTACACAACACTCTCCATTTCATTAGAGCAATTATATTTATAAAGACAATCATCTCACTTGTTCATCATACATTGTCCTGGTAAATCCATATGATAGTTATATAACACCCTTCTATATCATTCTTCCAAATGTTATACCTTATTATTATTGATTATTTATGTTCAAAAACTTTAAAATTTTGTTTCAATTTCCATTTTCCTTTCCTAAATCGATCAAATCATCTATTAGTGTCTCCTTTATTTTTCATCTGTAGCAACATATGTTGTTTCTGTTGTTAAAGTCTCAACATATAGTGAAACTGGTTCAACATATAACTATAACAAATCGGTCTTCTAGGGCTTAATTCAATTAAATTGTCATGTAATTCGATATGTAACACCAATATATAGTCCTACAACATGTCTAAGTAACAAAATATTGTCGTACACAACACTCTCCATTGGATTATAGCAATTATATTTATAAAGACAATCATCTCACTAGTTCATCATACATTGTCCTAGTAATTCCATATGATAGTTATATAACAACCTTATAAATCGTTCTTCCAAATGTTATACCTTATCATTATTGATTAATTATTTTATAAATCACTAAAATTTTGTTCAAATTTCAATTTTTCCTTTCCTAAATCGATCAAATCGTCTATTATTGTCTCCTTGATTTTTCATTTGTAGCAACATATGTTGTTTCTGTTGTTAAATTCGCAACATATAGTGAAACTGGTTCAACATATAATTATAAAAATCGGTCTTCTAGGGCTTAATTAATGTAAATTGTCATGTAATTCGATATGTAACACCCATATATAGTCCTAAAACATGTCTAAGTAATAAATTATGGTCGTATACAATACTCTCCATTGGATTATAGCAATTATATTTATAAAGACAATCATCTCACTAGTTTATCATACATTGTTCTAGTAAATCTTTATGATGGTTTTATAACACTCTTATATATCATTCCTCCAAATGTTATACCTTATCGTTATTAATTATTTATGTTCTAAATCACTTAAATTTTGTTCAAATTTCCATTTTTCCTCTCCTTTATCGATCAAATCGTCTATTATTGTCTCCTTGATTTTTCATCTCTAGCAACATATGTTGTTTCTATTGTTAAAGTCACAACACATAGTGAAACTGGTTCAACATATAATTATAACAAATCAATCTTCTAGGGCTTAATTCAATTAAATTGTCATGTAATTTGATATGTAAGACCAATATATAGTCCTACAACATGTCTAAGTAAAAAATTATGGTCGTACACAACACTCTCCATTGGATTATAACAATTATATTTATAAATACAATTATTTCACTTGTTTATCATACATTGTCCTAGTAAATCCATATGGTAGTTATATAACACTCTTCTAAATCATTTTTCCAAATGTTACACCTTATTATTATTTACTATTTATGTTCTAAATCACTAAAATTTAGTTCAAATTTCCATTTGTCCTTTCCATAATCGATTAAATCGTCTATTAGTGTCTCGTTTATTTTTCATCTGTAGCAACACATGTTGTTTCTGCTATTAAAATTGCAACATATAGTGAATATTGTGCAACATATTATTATAACGAATCGGTCTTCTAGGGCTTAATTCAATTAAATTGTCATGTAATTCGATATGTAACACCAATATATAGTCCTACAACGTGTCTAAGTAACAAATTGTGATCGTACACAACACTCTCCATTGGATTATAGCAATTATATTTATGAAGACAATCATCTCACTTGTTCTTCATACATTGTTCTAGTAAATCTATACGATAGTTATATAACACCCTTATAAATCATTCTTCCAAAAGTTATACCTTATCATTATTGATTATTTATGTTCTAAATCACTAAAATTTTGTTCGAATATCAATTTTTCTTTTCCTAAATCGATCAAATCATCTGTTCGTGTCTCCTTGATTTTTCATCTGTAGCAACATATGTTGTTTGTGTTGTTAAAGTCGCAACATATAGTGAAACTGCTTCAACATATAATTATATAAAACCGGTCTTCTAGGGCTAAATTGAATTAAATTGTCACGTAATTCAATATGTAACACCAATATATAGTCCTACAACATGTATAAGTAACAAATTATGGTCGTATACAACACTCTCCATTGGATTAAAGCAAATATATTTATAAAGACAATCATCTCACTAGTTTATCATACATTGTTCTAGTAAATCCATATGATAGTTATATAACACCCTTATAAATTGTTCTTCCAAATATTATATCTGATCATTATTGTTTATTTATGTTCTAAATCACTAAAATTTTGTTCAAAATTCCATTTTTCCTTTCCTAAATCGATGAAATAGTCTATTAGTGTCTCCTTGATTTTTCATCTCTAGCAACATATGTTGTTTCTGATGTTAACGTCGCAACACATAGTGAAACTGGTTCTACATATAATTACAACATATCGGTCTTCTAGGGATTAATTCAATAAATTGTCATGTAATTTGATATGTAACACCAATATATAGTCCTACAATATGTCAAAGTAACAAATTATGGTCGTACAGAACACTCTCCATTTGATTAGTGCAATTATATTTATAAAGACTATCATCTCACTTGTTCATCATACATTGTCCTAGTAAATCCATAATATAGTTATATAACACCCTTCTATATCATTCTTCAAAATGTTATACCTTATTATTATTGATTATTTATGTTCTAAAACACTAAAAAAAAAATTAAATTTCCATTTTCCTTTCCTAAATCGATCAAATCATCTATTAGTTTCTCATTTATTTTTCATCTGTAGCAACATATGTTGTTTATGTTGCAAAAGTCTCAACATATAGTGAAACTGGTTCAACATATAACTATAACAAATCGGTCTTCGAGGGCTTAATTTAATTAAGTTGTCATGTAATTCGATATGTAACACCAATATATAGTCCTACAACATGTCTAAGTTACAAATTATGATTGTACACAACACTCTCCATTGGATTATAGCAATTATATTTATAAAGACAATCATCTCACTAGTTCATCATACATTGTTCTAGTAAATCTTTATGATAGTTTTATAACACTCTTATAAATCATTCCTCCAAATGTTATACCTTATCGTTATTAATTATTTATGTTCTAAATCACTTAAATTTTGTTCAAATTTCCATTTTTCCTTTCCTAAATCGATCAAATCGTCTATTATTGTCTCCTTGATTTTTCATCTCTAGCAACATATGTTGTTTCTGTTGTTAAAGTCACAACACATAGTGAAACTGGTTCAACATATAATTATAACAAATCAATCTTCTAGGGCTTAATTCAATTAAATTCTCATGTAATTTGATATGTAAGACCAATATATAGTCCTACAACATGTCTAAGTAAAAAATTGTGGTCGTACACAACACTCTCCATTGGATTATAACAATTATATTTATAAATACAATTATTTCATTTGTTTATCATACATTGTCCTAGTAAATCAATATGATAGTTATATAACACCCTTATAAATCATTCTTCCAAATGTTATACTCTATCATTATTGATTATTTATGTTCTAAATCACTAAAATTTGGTTTTAATTTCTATTTTTTGTTTCCTAAATCGATCAAATCGTCTATTAGTGTCTCCTTTATATTTCATCTGTAGCAACATATGATGTTTCTGTTGTTAAAGTTGCAACATATAGTGAAACTGGTGCAACATATAATTATAACAAATCGGTCTTCTAAGCTTAATTCAATTAAATTTTCACATAATTTGATATGTAACACCAATATATAGTCCTACAACATGTCTAAGTAACAAATTATGGTTGTACAAAACACTCTCCATTGGATTATGGCAAATATATTTATAAAAACAATCATCTCACTAGTTCATCATACATTGAACTAGTATATTCAAATGATAGTTATATAACACCCTTATAAATCGTTCTTTCAAATTTCATACCTTATCATTATTGATTATTTATGATCTAACTCACTAAAATTTTGTTCAAATTTCCATTTTCCTTTCCTAAACCGACCAAATTGTCTATTAGTTTCTTCTATATTTTTCATATGTAGTAACATATGTTGTTTGTGTTGTTAAAGTCGCAACATATAGTGAAACAGGTTCAACATATAATTATAGAAAATCGGTCTTCTAGGTCTAAATTGAATTAAATTGTCATGTAATTCGATATCTAACACCAATATATAGTCCTACAACATGTATAAGTAACAGATTATGGTCGTATACATCACTCTCCATGGATTATTCCAATTATATTTATAAAGACAATAATCTCACTAGTTCATCATATATCGTTCTAGTAAATCCATATGATAGTTATATAACACCCTTATAAATCGTTCTTCCAAATGTTATATCTGATCATTATTGATTATTTCTGTTCTAAATCACTTAAATTTTGTTCAAATTTCCATTTTTCCTTTTCTAAATCGATTAGATAGTCTATTGGTGTCTCCTTGATTTTTCATCTCTAGCAACATATGTTGTTTCTGTTGTTAACGTTGCATCACATAGTGAAACTGGTTCTACTAATTACAACATATCGGTCTTGTAGGGCTTAATTCAATTAAATTGTCACGTAATTCAATATGTAACACCAATATATAGTCCAACAACATGTCTAAGTAACAAATTATGGTCGTACACAACACTCTCCATTGGATTATTGCAATTATATTTATAAAGACAATCATCTCATAAGTTCATCATACATTGTTCTAGTAAATCCATATTATAGTTATATAACACCAATATAAATCGTTCTTCCAAATGTCATACCTTATCATTATTGATTATTTATGTTCTAGATCACTAAAATTTTGTTCAAATTTCCATTTTTTCCTTTCCTAAATCGATCAAATCGTCTATTAGTGTCTCCTTGATTTTCATTTGTAGCAACATATGTTGTTTTTGTTGTTAGAGTCTCAACGTATAGTGAAACTGGTTCAACATATAATTATAACAAATCGGTCTCCTAGGGCTTAATTCAATTAAATTGTCATGTAATTCGATATGTAACACCAATATATAGTCCTACAACATGTCAAGGTAACAAATTATGGTCGTACACAACACTCTCCATTGGATTATAGCAATTATATTTATAAAGACAATCATCTCACTATTTCATCATACATTGTTCTAGTTAATCCATATGATAGTTATATAACACCCCTATTAATCATTCTTCCAAATGTTATACCTTATCGTTATTAATTATGTATGTTCTAAATCACTTAAATTTTGTTCAAATTTCCATTTTTCATTTCCTAAATCGATCAAATAGTCTATAAGTTTTTTCTTTATTTTTCATCTCTTGCAACATATGTTGTTTTTGTTGTTAAAGTCGCAACACATAGAGAAACTGGTTCAACATATAATTATAACAAATTAATCTTCTTGGGCTTAATTCAATTAAATTGTCATTTAATTTGATATGTAAGACCAATATATAGTCCTACAACATGTCTAAGTAATAAATTGTGGTCGTTGACAACACTCTCCATTGGATTATAACAATTATATTTATAAAGACAATTATCTCACTTGTTCATCATACATTGTCCTAGTAAATCCATATGGTAGTTATATTACGGTAACGACCTTTTTGGTCGTTTTTAGAGCTAAAGCCTTGTGTTTCATAAAATATTTTCCGTTGGATTATAAATGGGTATTTTGAACTATTTCATAATTATAATTATGAAATTAGTGGGGTAGTTTTAATAATTTATTTAGTTAGTAGGTAGAGAAAATAATATTAAAACTAATAGTGGGTCACTTTTACTATTTTTATAATTAGTCTTATATAATAATTAGGGAGTAAATATTTTATAGAAAGAATAAGGGTTTGGGCGAAAAAAAGGGCGTCAAAACTCACTGTGCCTCATCACCGCATAAACACAAGGAGCATATCGTAGCTTCAGGTAAATCAATCACGAATCTTAGATATTATATTACATTGTTGGTTGTTTAATACTGGTTAGTATAATAATAATAATGAAAAGTAGGTAGAAAAAGTGAATTGGAAAGGTTAGAAACGGACTCACTAATGCAAATTGGACTTGAGGGAATATAGTATATATTGTTATGGGATAATATGTTAGTTTGGAGAATTTGGTTTGATAGTTGGGAGGACATTATGAATTTGTGTAACTTTAGGGTGTTCGGTGCACTTAGAAGATATGAACGTAATAAATAATTGGAGCAACAAATTGAAATAAGTTGCTATCAACCCATGGGTTATAGATTCCAAATAATTTAGTGATTAATGTTTAGCTAAGGATGGAGGTGATGTATGTATAAATTGTTTAAGTTTTGGTTCCAAGTTTATTGAATAAAGTTTTAAATACAAATATATATATTTATAAAAATCTTATTCGTTGGTTGAAAAAAAAAAGTGGATGAAAATTCTCTTGGCAAAATTTTCTGTGTTGTGGCCATATTTTTTTGCTGCTGCAACATTTCTGCCTTGCAATCATTGGTAATGATTACCAAATGATTGAGGCATTAATTTGATCAATTACAATTAGAATTGGAATATACAAGTGTAGGCATATATGGGTGGACTTTTCGCTGCCACTGGTTTCGCAACCAGTGGCTTCAAGTTTTATAGTTTTGTTAACATGTTATTCAATAAGTTTTGATATATTGAGATAGATAACTAAATATTAAGTGTAACATATTATTTAAATGACATTAAGGTTATGTTATTCAGAGAAATAAAGCCTTAACCATAGGCTTGAATATAAGAAATAAGATACTTGACATATTAATGGACCTCAAGACTAAGAATTTGAGTATAGATTTGTGTTTGATGATTTTTGGGTCTAGACTATATATAATAACATGGGTGTTAATAAACTCATTAACTTACAATATGTATATAGCAAAGGCATTGGAGAGGTAGCTTGCTTGATTTCGGTTCTTCAATGGAGGTAGGTTATGGTTTATTTATATTTGATAGATAAACTCTAAATAGCGATTGATATGTATTGAGTGATATTGTAAAGTCTCCTATGTACTTGATTGTGTGGTTGTATGTTTTGATTGTGTGGTTTGTGGTTGGCCTAAAATTATGAGACTGTTGAATTTCTAATCTTGAACCCTCTCTATTTAAATGACACCTTGAATAAAGAAGGCTTGATGAAATAAAATAATGAGATAATTGGATCGGAGTGTCACGTTCCGATACGGTATTATGGGATCGGAGTGTCAAGTTCCGACATGGTATTCTGGGATCGGAGTGTCACGTTCCGACACGGTATTATGGGATCGGAGTGTCACGTTCCGTCACAATAACATAAAAGGCAAGGAATCTTGAAGTAACTTAAAATACTTAATCTCAAAGAACCTATTTTCCAAATGAGTATGGTGTGGAGGCATGAGTCCTCATAGGTGTGCTTGATGTTGTGATTGATGGTGTATCTATTATGGTGTTGTTGTTGTCAATGGTTCATGTGTTTGTCGCTTGCCACCTTTTAAGTATTGTAGTTGATTTTATATTATTATGTAATATATATTGATTTCTATATTGAGTTGGCCGATGATACCTACTCAGTACGTATTCCTTGTACAGACCCCTACTTGTATTTTCTTCTCTGTTCTTTTGTGGAGTGCAGCAAGTGTACCATCGACTTCGACTCGCCCTCAGCTTTAGCCAGTCTCTAGCACATCAGAGTTCAGGGTGAGCTATTAATTATAGGTCGTGCTGGATTCTCTCATTCACGTCTAAATGTCTTTGAATTTTGGACATGGACCATATTTTTGATTATTTTTGTTTCTTAAACACTCTTAGACTTGGTAATTTGGAAATAGATGTCCTTGATGTGATGACTCTCAGATTTTGGGATGATAAGTATTAAAATTTTTAGAAAGTTATATAAATTGGTTGCTTAGTATCTTTTGGAGCTTCCGCATTATTTATATTATTATAGTTGCACTATTGGTACATGTTGGGGTTTAGATGTGTTGGTTCACCCACCTAAGGAGGTAAGTGTGGGTTCTACTCACGAATCATTTTGGGTCGTTACAAACTTGGTATCAGATTGTTAGGTTCGTTGATCTCATCACACAAGGACAGGTCTAGTAGAGTCTTGAAGAACGATTTTGGGACGCCTTTACTTTTCTTCGAGAGGCTATAGGACTTTAGGAAAACTCCATTATTTCTTTCTTTCGTGCTACTACTTGAGTCCAATTGGTATCTTGGTGATACAAATTGGTAGAATTAGAAACACCAACACCAGCAAGAGAGTATGCATTCGTAAAAATAAATATTTTTCCAAGATTCACTATAGATATATAATTTCTAGAGACTAGTATGATCTTTTTATTATGTTTTTAAAGTTGAAATCCCTATTCTTAATTGGTACTGAATATGAAGATGCTTATGATTTCCTTATTGGTTGTTATGTGAGTTCTTTCATAAGATGGATATTATAGAGTGATGGGACATTGAGTTTCTGACTTACTAATTTTGGAATGATGGGAAATGTGGTAGTAGTTTCATGTTGAGCCTTGCCAGCTATGACACTACCTATGACTTAAGACAACATTTTTCTTGTTTATTAATGAAGAATTATATACCATAGACTTTGAAGGATAGGAGGACAGATGAGTTACTAAATAATAAGAGGTATATGCTTCACCAATTAAGGGCAAAATCTCTACTACGATCTGTAGTTTGAGTGTATATCAGCGAGGGTCATCAAAGCTTACTTAGTTTGAGTTATGAAGTGTATTACTTTCGTTATTGACTTGATCTAAGAAGTAAAGAAAATTTCTTGGGCTAAGGAGAGAACAAATTCAATAATGTTTTGCAGTTATTCAATAGGTAAAAATGTGTGGGCTATTTGTATGATGTGTTCTAGTGATAATTTAATGGTCTTGCAAAGTGTAGTACCAGTATTACGTGGAAACGAATACGTCAATTGTTAAGTGTAAATACTAACTACTAAGAAGTTATTAGTGGTATGACAAGTTAAGATAATGAGATTCGGTGTTGCTTTCACATTTGAGAAACCAACTAGTTTATTACTATGGGCACTTGTATTGAGAAATTATGTTTTTTTAAAAAAAATAAAATTTAGTGGTGGATCATTGGTACAGTATTAATAGATTTAGGTTGTGAATGTATCTTGAGGGTTAATGAGCATTGATAATTTTATCATAAGTTTCAAAGGGTAAATTGATATTAGAATGACAAACTTATAGGAAAAAAGAAGTCCCGGGTGAAGTAAATTAAAGCTTTTAGTAAGAAAGTGCGTAAAAAATAATAATTGGGTTAGTCCCTTAAATTATAATTGGTATACCTGAGTTTAAGGTGTCAGGTCGAGGAAAAGGTTCACTTTATGGCGATGACATTGTTGAACATGATGGTAATACGAGTTAGTGAGGAATTGTGATTGAGATGCAACTATAGAATACAAATTGTTTTTCAAAAAGAAAAATTTATATGATAATAATGACTTGTGAGTATCTAAGGTGTGATTTTCTATTACTAATTGAGTCACATAGTTGTATAGAAAGTTTTGAGAGATGTTGGGGCACCGCTAGAATAGAACTTAAAGGAGTTAGAGTTATAATTAAAATAAGATAAAATTTGTGAGATATGTAGCCTTCAGAAAAAGGTGAGAACAATAATATTCTCTCTAATTGCAAGGGTCATATAGGTATCTTTAGGAAGGTGATAATTGGGTTCAAGAGTGTGTGGTTTTATCTATTTTGTTTTTATTAAGGCAATAACGTAACAGGTTAATCATATTGGCTAAAAGTTATTGGATAAAACTTAACAGAGCAGTGTACAGACGTTCAGCTTGAGTAGGGTGATAAGTTCTATTGTAGTGTTGAATTTAGTAATGAGTAGGGTTGGATTTTAGTGAAGGATATGTAAGGTAGATGGAGAGGTGATCAATGATAAGTTAAGGTACAATAATTCATAGAATTCTTCAAAGTATAAGCAAATGTAGATAATTAAGGACATTGTGTTACTCAATTCGACTTATAATTCAATTTTTTTGTTATAAATCTGCATTTCTGGTGGTATATTTTGTCAAGGTATGAATTAGTAAGATGAGAAATGATTGATTGCATCGGTATTGAGCACGTCAAAGAATTTATGCATGCTTTGGACAGTAAAGTTTGTTACTTTTGATTGTTAAAAAAGGATTTAAAGAAGGGTTTACCCTCAGAGTTTTGATTAAGAGTGTGAAGTAAAATGTCATGGATTATTAGTAAAACATGAGATCGGTAAGCAAGCTAGATAAACAAGAGTTTGATATATTGAAGGATCAAGAGATATAGAATTTGCACCATGAAAAGAATTTGAGAAGAGTGAAGGAATAAGACCTCTCGTATAAATCCATGAGGTGTAGTTGATGGTTGTTTTAATTTTTGCCTATGATTGTGAGATGTGAACTAGTTCGGTACAGACTTACTAGGAGTTTATCACCGACTTCTATAAAAAAAGAGTTTTGGTTTAGGTGACAAACAATGAGGTACGAAAAATTTAGTATTTTACAATGGGGTTAGATTGCTCAAATTAGGATAGAAGACATAAGAATGATGTAAAAGGTGATATATATTTCTACATGGTTATTAAGAATTTAGAGTTGGTTTAATATTACCCTATTGATGGGACTACATAGAATGTAAGATGTGTTACATAGATATTTGATGGTTAATAGAGATTATGAGCTTATAGTATACAAAATAATTTGAGTGATCAAGAATTTCTCTAAGTGTTGACTTCAGTGTATATGGGGTTCGATAAAGCAAGTATATGTGTGTAATCATAATAGGGACTAAATTTGTGATTCTGGGTAGCAATAAAATCAAAGAGATAAAGTCAGATAAATGAAAATGTTTATATGGTCACCATGAAAGGAGTATCTAGAGTTATTTGACCTTGGTTAGGTATATTCTTATATGACCACTTTCTTCGTATTGGACATTATTTGGTAGTATGATTCACTACTTATACTACGCGTGTTTTCACATCTTTGGGTTGATTTCTAGTGGTGAATTGGATAAGATCCTCTTGTGTCCTCTTGATAGTGTAGGATCCCTGGGCAAACTGTCACGACCCAAAACGAGCCGCGAGTGGCACCCACACTTATCCTCCTATGTGAGCGAACCAACAAATCTAACCCCAACGTTTACCAGTATATAAATTTTGAATAACAAAATATAATGCGGAAGACCAAAACTCATTAATATAACCAATTAAATAAACTTCTAAAATATAATACTTATCATCCCCAAAATCTGGAAGTCATCACATCAAGAACATCTATCCTCAAGTTACTAAGTCTAAGAGTAATTAAGAACTAAAATAAGTAAAACGATGGTCCATGGCCGAACTTCAAGACATCAAGACGCGAAGAAGAGACTCCAGCCCGAGCTAGGAATAATAGCTCACCCTTAAATCTGACGTGCTGAAGACTGGCTAGAGTTGCGGACGAGACGAAGTCACTGGTGCACTTGCTGCACTCCACAAAACAACAAGAAGAACATAAAAGTAGGGGTCAGTACAAGTACTGAGTAGGTATCATCGGCCAACTCAAAATAGAAAGCAATATATATGGAATACTAATGCAAAACCGACCACAATACTCAACAGGTGACAATCAACGAGTACAAAAACCATTGACAACAACCTCAAGCACATCTATGAGGACTCAAGCCTCCACACCATACTCATTCGGGAACTAGATCCTTGAGTTCGAGTATATTAAGTTAATTCAAGATTTCTTCTCTTTATTCTTATCGTGTCAGAACGTGACACTCCGACCCCCTAATGCTACGTGTCGGAACGTGACACTCCGATCCAGTAATCCTGTGTGTCGGAA
>NC_028641.1:19158228-19158789 GCF_001406875.1 Solanum pennellii | reverse complement strand
ATAACCTACCTCCACCGAAGAATCGTGATCAAGCAAGCTATCTCCCCAATGCCCTTTTGCTTTTCTCTTCGTTCTCTCTCTCGCTCGTTCGTTCTCCCTCTCTGTCTTTTTTTCTTTTTCTTCTCTAGATTCTTTTCTTTTACCCTAATTATCATATAATTCATTATGATAAAAGTAACCCATTATTTATTTCAAGGTTATCTCCTTTAACCCTCCAAGTAAATAAATTATTAAACTTACCCCACTAATTTCATAAGGTTTGTCATGAATAGTCCAAAACACCCCTTTAAAATTTTTAGCAGAAATCCGACCCAGTTAGGTTACGCAACCTGTGACGGTCCGTCGTGTCTATGACGGTCCATCCTGCAGGTCCGTCACAAAGTTCAGAGAGTCAAATTCTGTAAAGGGTTTGTGATGGTCCGTCGTATCTACGACGGTCCGTCATGCACTTCCGTCGCGAAGTTCAGAGAGTCGATCTCAGTACCCAGATTTTCAGATTTTAAGTGTTTTGGAACGAAGCCCCTCGACGGTCCGTCGTGCCTATGACGGCTCGTCCTATTT
>NC_028641.1:19154756-19154972 GCF_001406875.1 Solanum pennellii | reverse complement strand
TACTTGTTCTTAATAGTTACCTTATTCAGCTGCCTGTAGTCTATGCACATCCGAAGGCTTCCATCCTTCTTTTTCACAAATAAAACAGGAGCTCCCCGAAGGGATGCACTTGGTCTAATAAACCTTTACTTAACAACTCCTGAAGTTGGGCCTTTAACTCCCTTAACTCAGCTGGAGCCATTCTATAAGGGGGGATGGAAATGGGGCGAGTACCCG
>NC_028641.1:19152879-19153917 GCF_001406875.1 Solanum pennellii | reverse complement strand
AACCCGCTAAGATAGGTGAGAACCTGGTTAATCATCTCTGGGGTAGGCTGGGGTGGTAATTCCTCATCCTGGACCTGCTCATTTCCCCCTTCTTCACCCTCTCTCACTACCTCATCAGTCGGTGGAGGAGTCACTGCCCTATTACTAGTTGGACCAGGTGTTCGTCCTCTACCTCTAGACGGCGTCCTCCTGCGACCTCTACCACGGCCTCTTGCCACTGCTCCTCCTCGAGCTACAGCCCCAGTGGCTGGCTCAGACGCACCCTGTCCTGCCGGTGCTGGTGTTGACACAGTCGTTGCTCTAGTTCTGACCATCTGCGAAATAGAGTGAGGATGTCAGATACCAATTTGTATCACCTAGATACCAATTGGATCAAAGTAATAGCACGAAAGGAAGAAAGAATGGAATTTTGCTAAAGTCCTATAGCCTCTCAAAGAAAAGTAAGGGCGTCCCCCTACCGTTCCTCAAGACTCTACTAGACTCGTTCTTGTGTGATGAGACCAACGAACCTAAAGCTCTGATACCAAGTTTCTCACGACCCAAAACGAGCCGCGAGTGGCACCCACACTTATCCTCCTATGTGAGCGAACCAACAAATCTAACCCCAACGTTTACCAGTATACAAATTTTGAATAACAAAATATAATGCGGAAGACCAAAACTCGTTAATATAACCAATTAAATAAACTTCTAAAATATAATACTTATCATCCCCAAAATCTGGAAGTCATCACATGAAGAACATCTATCCTCAAGTTACTAAGTCTAAGAGTAATTAAGAACTAAAATAAGTAAAACGATGGTCCATGTCCGAACTTCAAGACATCAAGACGCGAAGAAGAGACTCCAGCCCGAGCTAGGAATAATAGCTCACCCAGAAATCTGACGTGCTGAAGACTGGCTAGAGTTGCGGACGAGACGAAGTCACTGGTGCACTTGTTGCACTCCACAAAACAACAAGAAGAACATAAAAGTAGGGGTCAGTACAAGTACTGAGTAGGTATCATCGGCCAACTCAAAATAGAAAGCAATATATAT
>NC_028641.1:19152287-19152550 GCF_001406875.1 Solanum pennellii | reverse complement strand
CTTTCTTTATGTCAAGCATCATCTTAACAAAGAGGTTTAGGATTGAAAATTCAACAGTCTTATCATTCTAAACACCACAGTTATACGATTACAACATACAAACACACAATCAAGTATATGGAAGACCTTACAATACCACCCAATACATATTATTCTCTATTAAGAGTTTACTATCACATAGCATAAACCATAACCTACCTCCACCGAAGAATCGTGATCAAGCAAGCTATCTCCCCAATGCCTTTTGCTTTCCTCTTCGTTCT
>NC_028641.1:19135017-19151768 GCF_001406875.1 Solanum pennellii | reverse complement strand
ACAAGTATGGGACGACGGAATCCATCACGGGCCGTCGTGACCATGACGGTCCGTCGCGTGGTCCGTCGACCCAGTCAGTTTTTATCAAAATAATCTTACTGCTCGAATCGACTAAACAGGTCGTTACACAAACTTGGTATTTTAGTTATGATAGAATTGGTGTTGTTTGGGATAGCTAAAGTATATCAGTAGTTCTATACGCACAAACTTGCTTATGAGAATCTATATAAGAGCTGCTATGAAGAGTTACAATTGCCTAAGAGTAATGTTAGAGGTTCTGCATTTTGAAGTGTATCCCTTGTTGGTGTTTACTTGATATTATTCTTCCTTGGGTTAGATATGTTTATTCTCCCTTGATGAGTAATCGATGTCTAAAGCTAATATTTTCATCACTTAAACTTGTGATGAGATTGTGTTGTGAAAAGAAAATCCTGATAAGATCTGTGATGTTTTTTGCATTATGAGTATGTGGTAGTTGGTTAAAGTCAACTTCTGGTTGTAGCCACTTTTGATTCAAAATTTTGTCGTGGTTATGTCAGATATTTGTGTCAAGGTCTAGTTGGAGAATAGATCAGTTAATAAGTCCATTATTAGAAATAGTTTTGTTGTTAGTTGAGTTTACATACATCAATAATTATCCCTAGAGTAATGAGATGGACCCATTTAAAGCATTGTATGGGAGGAGATGTAGATCTTCAATTGATTGGTTTAATTCTTTTGATACATGACCACGGGTACTATTATTTTGAATGAATTTTTGAGACAACTACCCTTTCTTGCCTTGCCTTCCTTTGATCATTCGAGGACGAACGATGGGTAAATTGGTATCTATTGTAATGACCCTTTTGGTCGTTTTTGAGAGCTAAAGCCTTGTGTTTCATAAAATATTCTCCGTTAGATTCTAAATGGATATTTTGAACTATTTCATAATTATAATTATGAAATTAGTGGGGTAGTTTTAATAATTTATTTAGTTAGTGGGTAGAAAAAATAATATTAAAACTAATAGTGGGTCACTTTTACTATTTTTATAATTAGTCTTATATAATAATTAGGGAGTAAATATTTTATAGAAAGAATAAGGGTTTGGGCGAAGAAAAGGGCGTCAAAACTCACTGTGCCTCATCACCGCATAAACACAAGGAGCATATCGTAGCTTCAGGTAAATCAATCACGAATCTTAGATATTATATTACATTGTTGGTTGTTTAATACTGGTTAGTATAATAATAATAATGAAAAGTAGGTAGAAAAAGTGAATTGGAAAGGTTAGAAACGGACTCACTAATGCAAATTGGACTTGAGGGAATATAGTATATATTGTTATGAGATAATATGTTAGTTTGGAGAATTTGGTTTGATAGTTGGGAGGACATTATGAATTTGTGTAACTTAAGGGTGTTCGGTGCAATTAGAAGATATGAACGTAATAAATAATTGGAGCAACAAATTGATATAAGTTGCTATCAACCCATGGGTTATAGATTCCAAATAATTTAGTGGTTAATGTTTAGCTAAGGATGGAGGTGATGTATGTATAAATTGTTTAAGTTTTGGTTCCAAGTTTATTGAATAAAGTTTGAAATACAAATATATATATTTATAAAATTCTTATTCGTTGGTTGAAAAAAAAAGTGGATGAAAATTCTCTTGGCAAAATTTTCTGTGTTGTGGCCATATTTTTTTGCTGCTGCAACATTTCTGCCTTGCAATCATTGGTAATGATTACCAAATGATTGAGTCATTAATTTGATAAATGACAATTAGAATTGGAATATACAAGTGTAGGCATATATGGGTGGACTTTTCGCTGCCACTGGTTTCGCAACCAGTGGCTTCAAGTTTTATAGTTTTGTTAACATGTTATTCAATAAGTTTTGATATATTGAGATAGATAACTAAATATTAAGTGTAACATATTATTTAAATGACATTAAGGTTATGTTATTCAGAGAAATAAAGCCATAACCTTAGGCTTGAATATAAGAAATAAGATACTTGACATATTAATGGACCTCAAGTCTAAGAATTTGAGTATAGATTTGTGTTTGATGATTTTTGGGTCTAGACTATATATAATAACATGGGTGTTTATAACTCATTAACTTACAATATTTATATGTACATATATATTTGATAGATTGAAAAGGTTCATAGACATTGAGGAAAGCAAAGGCATTGGAGAGGTAGCTTGCTTGATTTCGGTTCTTCAGTGGAGGTAGGTTATGGTTTATTTCTATTTGATAGATAAACTCTAAAAAGAGATTGATATGTAATAAGTGATATTGTAAAGTCTCCTATGTACTTGATTGTGTGGTTGTATGTTTTGATTGTGTGGTTTGTGGTTGGCCTAAAATTATGAGACTGTTGAATTTCTAATCTTGAACCCTCTCTATTAAAATTACGCCTTGAATAAAGAAGGCTTGATGAAATAAAATAATGAGATAATTGGATCGGAGTGTCACGTTCCGACACGGTATTATAGGATAGGAGTGTCACGTCCCGACACGGTATTATGGGATCGGAGTGTCGCGTTCCGACACAATAACATAAAAGGCAAGGAATCTTGAAGTAACTTAAAATACTTAATCTCAAAAGTCCTATTTTCCAAATGAGTATGGTGTGGAGGCATGAGTCCTCATAGGTGTGCTTGATGTTGTGATTGATGGTGTACCTATTATGGTCTTGTTGTTGTCAATGGTTCATGTGTTTGTCGTTTCCCACCTGTAAAGTATTGTAGTTGATTTTATATTATTATTCAATGTATATTGATTTCTATTTTGAGTTGGCCGATGATACCTACTCAGTACGTATTCTTTGTACTGACCCCTACTTGTATTTTCTTCTCTGTTCTTTTGTGGAGTGCAGCAAGTGTACCATCGACTTCGACTCGCCCTCAGCTTTAGCCAGTCTCTAGCACATCAGAGTTCAGGGTGAGCTATTAATTCTAGGTCGTGCTGGATTCTTTCATTAACGTCTAAATGTCTTTGAATTTTGGACATGGACCATATTTTTGATTACTTTTGTTTCTTAAACACTCTTAGACTTAGTAATTTGGAAATAGATGTCCTTGATGTGATGACTATCAGATTTTGGGATGATAAGTATAAAAAATTTTAGAAACTTATTTAAATTGGTCGCTTGGTATCTGTTGGAGCTTCCGCATTATTTATATTATTATAGTTGCACTATTGGTACATGTTGGGGTTTAGATGTGTTGGTTCGCCCACCTAAGGAGGTAAGTGTGGGTGCCACTCACGAATCATTTTGGGTCGTGACAATAACACTCTTCTAAATCGTTCTTCCCAATGTTATACCTTATTATTATTTACTATTTATATTCTAAATCACTAAAATTTAGTTCAAATTTCCATTTTATTTTCCTAAATAGATTAAATCTTCTATTAGTGTCTCGTCTATTTTTCATCTATAGCAACACATGTTGTTTCTGTTGTTAAAATTGCAACATATAGTGAATCTGGTGCAACATATAATTATAACAAATCGGTCTTCTAGGGCTTAATTTAATTAAATTGTCATGTAATTCGATATGGAACACCAATATATAGTCCTACAACATGTCTAAGTAAAAAATTGTCATCATACACAACACTCTCCATTGGATTATAGCAATTATATTTATAAAGACAGTTATCTCACTTGTTCATCATACATTGTTCTAGTAAATCCACATGATAATTATATAACGCCCTTCTAAATCGTTCTTCCAAATGTTATACCTTATTATTATTGATTATTTATGTTCTAAATCACTAAAAACAATTTCAAATTTCCATTTTCGTTTCCTAAATAGATCAAATCATCTATTAGTGTGTCCTTGATTTATCATATGTAGCAACATATGTTGTTTGTGTTGTTAAAGTCGCAACATATAGTGAAACTGGTGCAACATATGATGATAACAAATCGGTCGTTTGGGGCTTATTTCAATTAGATTGTCACGTAATTCGATATGTAACACCAATATATAGTCCTACAACATGTCTTTGTAACAAATTATGGTCGTACACAACACTCTCCATTGGATTATAGCAATTATATTTATAAAGACAATCATCTCACTAGTTCATCATACACTGTTCTAGTAAATTCATATTATAGTTATATAACACCCATATAAATCGTTCTTCCAAATGTCATACCTTATCATTATTGATTATTTATGTTCTAGATCACTAAAATTTTGTTCAAATTTCCAGTTTTTCCTTTCCTAAATCGATCAGATCGTCTATTAGTGTCTCCTTGATTTTTCATTTGTAGCAACATATGTTGTTTCTGTTGTTAGAGTCTCAACGTATAGTGAAATTGGTTCAACATATAATTATAACAAATCGGTCTTCTAGGGCTTAATTCAATTAAATTGTCACGTAATTCGACATGTAACACCAATATATAGTCCTACAACATGTCTAAGTAACAAATTATGGGCGTACACAACACTCTCCATTGGATTATAGCAATTATATTTATAAAGACAATCATCTCACTTAGTTCATCATACATTGTTGTAATAAATCGATATTATAGTTATATAACACCCTTATAAATCGTTCTTCCAAATGTTATACCTTATCATTATTGATTATTTATGTTCTAAATCACTAAAATTTTGTTCAAATTTCCATTCTCCCTATCCTAAATTGATCAAATCGTTTATTAGTGTCTCCTTGATTTTTAATCAGTAGCAACATATGTTGTTTCTGTTGTTAAAGTCGCAACATATAGTGAAACTGGTTCAACATATAATTATAACAAATCGTCTTCTGGAGCTTAATTTAATTAAATTATCATGTAATTTGATATGTAACACCAATATATAGTCCTACAACATGTCTAAGTAAAAAATTGTCATCGTACACAACACTCTCCATTGGATTATAGCAATTATATTTATAAAGACAGTTATCTCACTTGTTCATCATACATTGTTCTAGTAAATCCACATGATAATTATATAACGCCCTTCTAAATCGTTCTTCCAAATGTTATACCTTATTATTATTGATTATTTATGTTCTAAATCACTAAAAACAATTTCAAATTTCCATTTTCCTTTCCTAAATAGATCAAATCATCTATTAGTGTGTCCTTGATTTATCATATGTAGCAACATATGTTGTTTGTGTTGTTAAAGTCGCAACATATAGTGAAACTGGTGCAACATATGATGATAACAAATCGGTCGTTTGGGGCTTATTTCAATTAAATTGTCACGTAATTCGATATGTAACACCAATATATAGTCCTACAACATATCTAAGTAACAAATTATGGGCGTACACAACACTCTCCATTGGACTATAGCAATTATATTGATAAAGACAATCATCTCACTAGTTCATCATACATTGTTCTAGTAAATCCATATGATAGTTATATAACACCCTTCTAAATCGTTCTTCAAAATGTTATTCCTTATTATTATTGACTATTTATGTTCTAAATCACTAAAATTTGGTTCAAATTTTCAGTTTTCCTTTCATAAATCGATCAAATCGTCTATTAGTGTCTCGTTTATTTTTCATCTGTAGCAACATATGTTGTTTCTGTTGTTGAAATTGCAACATATATTGAATCTGGTGCAACGTATAATTATAACAAATTGGTCTTCTGGGGCTTAATTCAATTAAATTTTCACGTAATTTAATATGTAACACCAATATATAGTCCTACAACTTGTCTAAGTAACAAAATATGGTCGTACACAACACTCTCCATTGAATTATAGCAATTATATTTATGAAGACAATCATCTCACTAGTTCATCCTACATTGTTCTAGTAAATCCTATTGATAGTTATATAACACCCTTATAAATCGTTCTTCCAAATGTTATACCTTATCATTATTGATTATTTATGTTCTAAATCACTAAAAAAAATTTCAAATTTCAATTTTCCTTTCCTAAATTGATCAAATCGTCTATTAGTGTCTCCTTGATTTTTCTTATGTAGCAACATATGTTGTTTCTGTTGGTAAAGTCACAACATATAGTGAAACTGGTGCAACATATACTGATAACAAATCGGTCTTTTGGGGCTAATTTCAATAAAATTGTCACATAATTCGATATGTAACACCAATATATAGTCCTTTAACATGTATAAGTAACAAATTATGGTCATATACAACACTCACCATTGGATTATAGCAATTATATTTATAAAGACAATATCTCACTAGTTCATCATACATTGTTCTAGTAAATCCATATGATAGTCATATAACACCCTTATAAATCGTTCTTCCAAATGTTATATCTAATCATTGTTAATTATTTATGTTCTAAATCACTTAAATTTTGTTCAAAATTCCATTTATCCTTTCCTAAATTGATGAAATAGTATATTAGTGTCTCCTTGATTATTATCTGTAGCAACATATGTTGTTTCTGTTGTTAAAGTCGCAACATATAGTGAAACTAGTTCAACATATAATTATAACAATTCGGTCTTCTAGGGCTTAATTTAATTAAACTGTCACGTAATTCGATATGTAACGCCAATATATAGTCCTACAACATGTCTAAGTAACAAATGATGGTCGTACACAACACTCTCCATTGGATTATAGCAATTATATTTATAACGATAATCATCTCACCAGTTCATCATACATTGTCGTAGTAAACTTATATGATAGTTGTATAACATCCTTCTAAATCGTTCTTCCAAATGTTATATTTTATTAATATTGATTATTTATGTTTTAAATCATTAAAATTTGGTTCAAATTTTCATTTTCTTTTCCTAAATCTATCAAATCGTCTATTAGTGTCTCCTTGATTTTTCATATGTAGCAATTTTATGTTGTGTCTGTTGTTAAAGTCACAACATATAGTGAAACCGGTGCAACATATTATTATAATAAATCATTCTTTGGGGGCTTAATTCAATTAAACTGTCACGTAAGTCAATATGTAACACCAATATATAATCCTACAACATGTCTGAGTAACAAATTATGGTCGTACACAACACTCTCCATTAGATTATAGGAATTATATTTATAAAGACAATCATCTCACTAGTTCATCATACATTGTTCTAGTAAATCCAAATGATAGTTATATAACACCCTTATAAATCATTCTTCCAAATGTTATACCTTATCATTAGTGATTATTTATGTTATAAATCACTAAAATTTTGTTCAAATTTCCATTTTTCCTTACCTAAATCGATCATATCATCTATTAGTGTCTCCTTGATTTTTCATATGTAGCAACATATGTTGTTTCTGTTGTTAAAGTCGCAACATATAGTGAAACTGGTGCAACATACAATTATAACAAGTTGGTTTTTTGGGGCTTAATTCAATTATATTGTCAGGTAATTCGATATGTAACACCAATATATAGTCCTACAACATGTATAAGTAACAAATGATGGTCGTACAAAACACTCTCTATTTGATTATAGTAATTATATTTATAAAGACTCATCTCACTAGTTCATCATACATTGTCGTGGTAAATCCATATGATAGTTATATAACACCCTTATAAATCATTCTTTCAAATGTTATACCTTATTATTATTGATTATTTATGTTGTAAATCACTAAAATTTGGTTCAAATTTCCATTTTCCTTTCCTAAATCGATCAAATCATCTATTAGTGTCTCCTTGATTTTTCATCTCTAGCAACATGTGTTGTTTCTGTTGTTAAAGTCGCAACATATAGTGAAACTGGTTCAACATATAATTACATCAAATCAGTCTTCTAGGGCTTAATTCAATTAAATTGTCATGTAATTCGATATGTAACACCAAAATATAGTCCTACAACATGTCTAAGTAACAAATTATTGTCGTACACAACACTCTCTATCGGATTATAGCAAATATATTTATAAAGACAATCATCTCACTAATTCATCATACATTGTTCTAGTACATCCATATTATAGTTATATAACACCCTTATAAATCGTTCTTCCAAATGTTATACCTTATCATTATTGATTATTTATGTTCTAAATCAGTAAAGTTTTGTTCAAAATTCCATTTTTCTTTCCTAAACCGATCAAATCGTCTATTAATTTCTCCTTGATTTTTCATATGTAGCAACATAAGTTGTTTCTGTTGTTAAAGTAGCAAAATATAGTTAAACTGGTGCAACATATAATTATAACAAATAAGTCTTTTCGGGCTTAATTCAACTAAATTGTCACGTAATTCGATATGTCACACCAATATATAGTCCTACAACATGTCTAAGTAACAAATTATGGTCATACACAAAACTCTATATTAGATTATAGGAATTATATTTATAAAGACAATCATCTCACTAGTTCATCATACATTGTTCTAGAAAATCCAAATGATAGTTATATAACACCCTTATAAATCGTTCTTCCAAATGTTATACCTTATCATTGTTGATTATTTATGTTATAAATCACTAAAATTTTGTTTAAATTTCCATTTTTCCTTTCCTAAATCGATGAAATAGTCTATTAGTGTCTCCTTGATTTTTCATCTCTAGCAACATGTTTTGTTTCTGTTGTTAACGTCGCAACACATAGTGAAACTGGTTCTACATATAATTACAACATATCGGTCTTCCAGGGCTTAATTCAATTAAATTGTCGTGTAATTTGATATGTAACACCAATGTATAGTCATACAACATGTCTAAGTATCAAATTATGGTCGTACACATAACTCTCCCTTGGATTATAGCAATTATATTTATAAAGACAATCATCTCACTAGTTCATAATACATTGTCGTAGTAAATCCATATGATAGTTATATAACACCCTTATAAATCATTCTTCCAAATGTTGTACCTTGTCGTTATTGATTATTTTTTTTCTAATCACTTTAATTTTGTTCAAATTTCCATTTTTCCTTTCCTAAATCGATCAAATAGTCTATTAGTGTCTCCTTGATTTTTCTTCGCAAGAAACGTATGTTGTTTCGGTTGTTAAAGTCTCAACATATAGGGAAACTAAGGCAAATCGGTCATTTGGGGCTTAATTCAATTACATTGTCACGTAATTCGATATGTAACACCAATATATAGTCCTACAACATGTCTAAGTAACAAATTATGGCCGTACACAACACTCTCCATTAGATTATAGGAATTATATTTATAAAGACAATCATCTCACTAGTTCATCCTACATTGTTCTAGTAAATCCTATTGATAGTTATATAACACCCTTATAAATCATTCTTCCAAATGTAATACCTTATCATTATTGATTATTTATGTTCTAAATCACAAAAAAAAATTTCAAATTTCCATTTTCCTTTCCTAAACCGATGAAATCGTCTATTAATTTCTCCTTGATTTTTCATATGTAGCAACATATGTTGTTTCTGTTGATAAAGTCGCAACATATAGTGAAACTGGTGCAACATATAATTATTACAAATCGGTCTTTTGGGGCTTAATTCAATTAAATTGTCACGTAATTCAATATGTAACACCAATATATAGTCTTACAATATGTCTAAGTAACAAATTATGGTCGTACACAACACTCTCCATTAGATTATAGCATTTATATTTATAAAGACAATCATCTCACTAGTTCATCATACATTGTTCTAGTAAATCCAAATGATAGTTATATGACACCCTTATAAATCGTTCTTCCAATAGTTATACCTTATCATTATTGATTATTTATGTTATAAATCACTAAAATTTTGTTCAAATTTCCATTTTTCCTTTCCTAAACCGATCAAATCGTCTAATAATTTCTCCTTGATTTTTCATATGTAGCAACATATGTTGTTTCTGTTGTTAAAGTTGCAACATATAGTGAAATTGGTGCAACATATAATTATAACAAATCGGTCTTCTAGGGATTAATTTAATTAAATTGTCATGCAATTCGATATGTAACACCAATATATAGTCCTACAACATGTCTAAGTAACAAATTATGGTCGTACACAACACTCTCCATTTGATTATAGCAATTATATTTATAAAGACAATCATCTCACTGGTTCATCATACATTGTCATAGTAAATCCATATGATAGTTATATAACACCCTTCAAAATCGTTCTTCCAAATGTTATACATTATTATTATTGATTATTTATGTTCTAAATCACTAAAATTTGGTTCAAATTTCAATTTTCCTTTCGTAAATCGATCAAATCATCTATTAGTGACTCCTTTATTTTTCATCTGTATCTGTTGTTAAAGTCGCAACATATAGTGAAACTGGTGCAACATATAATTATAACAAATAGGTCTTTTGGGGCTTAAATCAATTAAATTGTCACGTAATTCGATATGTAATACCAATATATAGTCCTACAACATGTATAACTAACAAATTATGGTCGTACACAACACTCTCCATTGGATTATAGAAATTATATTTATATAGACAATCATCTCACTCGTTCATCATACATTGTTCTAGTAAATCCATATGATAGTTATATGATATCCTTCTATATCGTTCTTCCAAATGATATACCTTATTATTATTGATTATTTATGTTCTAAACACTAAAATTTTGTTCAAATTTCCATTTTCCTTTCCTAAATCGATCAAAACGTCTATTAGTGTCTCCTTGATTATTTATATGTAGCAACATTTGTTGTTTCTGTTGTTAGAGTCGCAACATATAGTGAAACTGGTGCAACATATAATTGTAACAAATTCGGTCTTTTGGGGCTTAATTCATTTAAATGGTTTGACCGACGAACTACGTGGGAAAATAGACCTTATTTCTTTGAAGCAAGATTTTTGGAAAGTAACAATTCCATTCAGTTCGCATTGTTTCCTAATTCGATATGTAACACCAATATATAGTCCTACAACATCTCTAAGTAACATATTATAATCCTACACAAGACTCTCCATTGGATTATAGCAATTATATTTATAAAGACAATCATCTCACTAGTTCATCATACATTGTACTAGTAAATCCATATGATAGTTATATAACACCCTTATAAATCATTCTTCCAAATGTTATATGCTATTATTATTTATTATTTATGTTCTAAATCACTAAAATTTTGTTCAAATTTCCATTTTTCCTTTCCTAAATTGATCAAATCGTCTATTAGTGTCTCCTTGATTTTTCATCTGTAGCAACCTTTGTTGTTTCTGTTGTTAAATTCGCAACATATAGTGAAACTGGTTCAAAATATAATTATAACAAATCGATCTTCCAGGGCTTAATTCAATTAAATTGTCATGTAATTCGATATGTAACACCAATATTTAGTCCTACAACATGTCTAAGTAACAAATTGTGGTCGTACACAACACTCTCCATTGGATTATAGCAATTATATTCATAAAGACAATCATTTCACCAGTTCATCCTAGATTGTCCTAGTAAATCCATATGATAGTTATATAACACGCTTCTAAATTGTTCTTCCAAATGTTATACCTTATTTTTATTGATTATTTATGTCTTAAATCACTCAAATTTTGTTCAAATTTATATTTTCCCTTTCCTAAATCTATCAAATCGTCTATTAGTGTCTCCTTTATTTTTCATTTGTATCAACATATGTTGTTTATGTTGTTAAACTTGTAACATATAGTGGAACAGGTGCAACATATAATTATAACAAATGGGTCTTTTGTAAAATTGGTCCAATAATAGGCAAAGCACATTCTGTTTAACAAAATGTAAAATAATCCCAACTCATTCTAGAATATGTTTTCATTTTCATTTAATAGTGTTTTCAAATTTTTCATGTTTGCCGCTTTAGTTTTAGCGCCTTTTATTCACTTTTTCTCTCTCACCTGGAATGTCCTATCTCCTATAGGACATGTCGCTTCACGTTAAATATAATGATATTATTTGTTTTTCTGTTAGTCACTTCCCAGTCACACTGTTCTATATTTGATCGGCCTTTGGTTAAACAAAATTTTGATACTCCCATATTCAACCGTAAACCGACTTCCATTAGGTCGATTTTTTTGTTAGTTTTTTTGGTATGATGTCAAATGCTATACCAAGTCAAATTTGTGATGATGAAAATGATACTATGTTGAATGTTAAAATGTATTGCGAATATGGAGATCTACTGTCAATGCAAACTTCATGGTCAAAAGACAATTCAGGTCGCAGATTTAGGTGTATCCTCCCGTTTCAACAAACTTAATAAGTCAGAATTTTTAAAGCTTTTGCCAACAAGGGACATTAAGTCCTGCTCCTCAGTTGGTAGTTACTGTTGTCCTGCTTTTCTAATTCTTTTGCTACTTTCTGTCTTCTTCGTGGTTCTGTTATAACAATGTACTCAGGGATGGGCTCAACAGGAGGATGACATTTTAGCCCTGTAACTATGGAAAACTCTCTTATGCCAAATAAAACTGGCATGCCACAATAATTAATTAGAATATCATCCTTCTTATTGAGATATTAAAAAATAAACCTTCATTTTAGAAGGTCATACACGATGGTTATTTGAAAACGTGAAAGTAGATCAATGGATAAATCAAGAAAAGTACCAAAACAACTATTTTTGAAAAAATCTTCCAATTGATTTCTCTTGAGGATATCCCTGAATTCGACGAAAGGTCTTCCTAGGACTGGCCTAATAATGGTGTCACCATTAGCACCAGGCATCAGATGCACAGGGAAAGTGTCTGCATTTATGATTTGAATCCCATCATCACCACTAGCATTGAACTATTCATGAAGTTCTTGTTCTTCTTCATGAGCTTCATTTATTTTTTCTTGTTGTGCCACAACTACTACTTCTATATTTTCCCCTTTTTCTTGTTGAACTTCATACATTTTCCCTTGTTCCTCAACTTCTTGTTGTTCATCTTCTTTCTCCACTACTTGTCTTTCTTCATATTCTTTTTGACAAAATTCTACTTCTTCTTGAGAAGAAGAAACTACTTAAGTTCCAAGTTATTCTAAAAGTGTAGTATTTTCGTTCCTCTTTCTAGAAATTTTAGACCTAGCCTTCTTTTGGATCTTTGTTTAGTTAGATGTATCAATATCAAGTTTTCTTTTGACAGGAGCCATTATATTTGTATCTGCAACCACAAAAATAAAATATTTTAAAGCCACACATACATGAGCTACAACCACAAGTCAAAACAGGGAAATAACCAGATAAGCACATGCATTTCAAACCCTAGTTAATTTTACCTTACCTGAGAAAGATATTATCAACGATAAAGTGGAAATTATGAGGACAACACCTCCTTGCTGTAGAAGATTTTCTGTGAAGGAAGGACTAAGAGAAGAAGAGAAGAGATAAGGAGAAGAACACTACCAAAGTAGAGAAGAAAACTGAAATTAATTAGTATAAATAAATAAATCTTTGAGTACGAAACAACATTTATAGAAGAGAGGAGAGAGGAAAGAGAGGAGAGAGGAGAGATGGAAATTCAAAATTAAAGCCATTTAAACTTTTTTTTTTAATTATGACAATTCAAACTTTGACATATGTCGCTACATATATACTATCTGTTGCTACATATAAACGATCTGTTGCAACATATAATTTTGTCGTGTTTATTAAAATAGAAATTACATATGTTGCCACAGACAACACATTTGATCCTTTCCATCATAATTGACATTTGTTTAAACAAAATCAAAATACTCATAAAAAACATTCTAATTAACACTTCACCAATTGTTTTATACAACTTATCAACAAAAAGGTAATTCACAATGATATGATATACATAACCACCTATCTAATCAATGGTTGTAAACAAAATATTTTCATCGATCGTAGCTTTTTTTTTTAGTTCTACGCATCTCTGGGTCTTCATTGTTACTAACATAACCATTTTGAGCCTTTACAATCCCATAATTCCATAGGAGTGAAGCATATCTCAAGCGAAGGGTGTCAGCACTAATTCCACATGATGATACTTCTAATCCATCACTCAAAAACTCTGCGTATGCAGCAACAAAAATTTCACAATCTCTGCATGGTATATCATCTATCAAAAAAATATAATAACATCACATTTCGATAGTCATAAGACAAAATAATATTGTGATACTTACAGACTATTGCTTTCTGGGGCAATACCAGTAACATGTCTGACTTCAAATGGATGATATTTGTTGTTTCTTTCCTAAGGATTTGCGCACCCAACCCCTATGGCATTGACTCTTCGAGCACTAGCCCCCATGACATTTTTGGATAAAGCATTAAGTTGTATCATAATCATGTCCATGTTTTGGTCTCTATCATTTTTCTTTTCAATTTTATCTTTAGATTGTGTGAAGGTTAGAGGAGAGACTTGGTACGCGACTGTATCATGCTATGTTGATGGTTGTCATTCCATCCAGAACTTGTGCATCTACTGCATATGGTTGTTGATTTACTCCTCCGGGCCAGAGCTGGTCAGCGACACCATTGTTTACCGAGTCTAGACTTCAGTAAAAGTATTGAAGAAGCATGTTATCAGGAAAACCATGGGTTGGGCGTTGTATCACAAACTTTTTGAACCACAACCAAGTTTCATGCAGAGGCTCTCTATTCAGACGCTTAAAGTTACGAATGGTATCTCAAAGTGATATTATTTTGAAAAAGGAAAAAATCGCACTTGAAATGCGGTCACCAATTCCTCGCAAAAAGTGATGAATTCTCGTGGTACTAGACATATGCACACTTCTCCCATTTGCGAGAAAAGGAATAGCCACATTATCGAATAAAAACATTATAAATCAAAAAGGGGGGTGACGCAAACATCGGATATTAACGGAGGTTTGTCACAAGTAGTTAAAATTACGAAGATTAACAAGGAGCTCTAAAGCAATGAGAGGGGGTATTCTTGGGATGTGACGGGTATACAGGTTAACCCAAATTTTTGGGTACATGTTTTCTATAGGAGATTTATAAAATAATAGTGACTAGGCTAAGCTTTAAATAGAAATAAGTTTTCTCTCGAGCAACTTACCCTACTTCAAAGGGAATCCTCTCGGACACCGACTTACCGCATAAAGACCAGCCTAGTACTTACCATACTCACTCTCTCGAGTTGAGTGTGTGGGAATGAGACTAGGTCTCACTCTCTTGAGTTGAGTCTCAAGTCGACCCACTCCCACCAGCCATCAATTTAGAAGTCTTAGTTTAGCGACTTCTCTCTCGAGTAAGCCAAAAACACATAAATAAACTTTTATTAGAAATTATAAATAGATTAGAAATCACCATCAAACTACAATGAAGCTATCAGCTAGAAAGAATGAACAACAATCTTAACCCATATTCACTAAGTCACACCCCAAGAATTGGGGGGGGGGGGTAGCCACAAATGCAGAAGAGATAGAAATTTATACCTAAATATAATGTTTTAAAAGGCGGGGGTGTGAGCAGAGGTGTTTTATATAGTACGGGACAAGTCATAAATCTCGAAACACGGGGCATAAGTCCTATGGATCTACGGGGCGTAGTCTTATGTATATTTAGTTTTATAGTTTTATTACTAATAAAATAAGCAAAAGTAAACCTTTCAATGGCTTATGCTTTTAATTTGAGATAAGTATTAATAATAAATAATAAAGAATAAAGTACTATAATTATTATTTGAGAAATGTCATTACAGCAATAATAAAATATGATTTAAACCAAAAAATAGTTTTTTTTTAAATGTTAGGGTGTATGTTTTTACGTCCAGAACTACGTTTTTATGTTCATGGCTTAGCCTCAAATTTTAGGACTTACGCCTTATGGATGTACGTGTTTAATTTATGTACCAAAGTGTTTTTGGTATGCCTCGCCCTGGGAATCGCCCCAAAAACATTTTTAGAAACACTGTCTAAATGATTTTCTATTCAAATGGGCATGAAGGTTTAAGTCTTCTTACAAGCCAAGAATGAAGAACTGACACTCCGAATCTTGAAGATGAAACCCTCTTCTTCTCCAACTTTTCAAAACCCTCTCAAACTCAGAGCAAAAATATGAAAAACTAAAATTTTATTCGAAAATACTAATAATGGTTCCTCTCCAAAAACAACAATTCTAACTAGTATTTATAGTTTCTACAAATATGTGCTGCAGCAAATTGTTTTGCGTCATTAATCGAAATCGCCGATCAACTCAGGGATTCGCCAATTGGTATAGTTTACCGCCATCTGGCATAACTTTCAGGATCGTCGTTGTCACATCCGGGTTTACCCCCTAGACGTAACTGGCGTCATCATCCTTTTGAAGGACTAAGACTAGCCTCTTAGTTTCATGTCATTACATTCATAGGTTGAAAATGCGGAAAAAATTTAAAACTTTTATTTTCTCTACTTGGAGGTTTGCATAGACCTCTACATACACATAATATATATTAAAATTGAGAATACATAGACCCTTCATATAGGAAGGTTACATATCCTTCTACTTTTATTGCACATATATATATAAATATAGAAATAGTCTCAACGATTGTCTTGTCTCACCATCTAAACGGATAGCACAATATGGGCATAGCCCTTACATCAATTCAACAAGACCATATATAGGTCAATACAAAAATATAATATTCAAGTAACAAAGAAAGAAATGATAGAGTCAATAAGCTCATAACCAAATCCAAAGCTAGAATATGGCATTGCCCTCGAAAGTTGAGGACCTACCCCACTTGGATGAACGAATCTGTCACGACCCAAATCCGGGGCCGCGACTGGCACTCACAGTTTCCCTCCTATGTGAGCGAACCAACCAATCTAACCCTTATCATTTTAACATATATTAACAGAAAATAATGCGGAAGACTTAAACTCATTAAATAAAACAAATCAACATCTA
>NC_028641.1:19120700-19127406 GCF_001406875.1 Solanum pennellii | reverse complement strand
TCCAGGTGGACTGTGACGGCCCGTCACACCTGTGACGGTCCGTCCTGCACCTCCGTCCTGACGGTCAGAGACTCGTTTCCCGTACCAATTTCTCAAGAGTTGAAGTGTTTTGCAACGGGAGCTTACGACGGCTCGTCGTGGATGTGACGGCACGTCCTGCAGGTCCGTCACCGATTACAGAGAGTCGATTTTCAGTACCCAATTTCAGAATTCTAAGTATGCTGAAACGAGACATCTGTGACGGGCCGTCGTGCCTATGACGGTCCGTTGTGATGTCCGTAATCTTAGCCAGTTTTTTCAGAAATAAATCTGCTGCTCAAAACGACTAAACAGGTCGTTACAGAATCCAAGCCTTCAGTAATATCGCCTTCCAAACTCTTCAACAACTGGAACCTAAAAATTTGGAACAAGGGAAGAAAATGGGGTTAGTACTCCACATGTACTAAGTATGAGACCATATGCACATATAACACCAAAACATGTCAAAAAGGGATATTTAGTTAATTCATGCCATTTTAACCATTTAAAGACTTATGCACGACCAATAGTTAAGGAAGTCAAATTTATATCATCATGCTTGAACTCATAATCTCATATACTCTACTCACCAAGTAATATCATCCCAAGCACGAATAAAAGTTATCACATAAATAGCAAAGTAAGGTAACAAATAATAAATTCCCATAGAGTCAACAAGAACTATAATTAGTATCATACTTCACACAATATAACCTCATGTATTCATAAATTCATATCTTTAGTAATTAAGACCATTTGCATGTTCATAAACATCATAATCATCATATAAAAACATTTACATTTAGAACCATCCATATACATAATATTAACTTCCAAAAGCTCCCATTGAGGCAAACTAGTGCAAGGCATAGGTAGAGTCCCATACCCCTACCTAAGATAAGTCAATCCCCTCAAGTTACTTTAGTTAGTATTTACTTCATTCTTTTATTTTGGTTTAGGGAACATTCGCTTTAACTGACACAGACCACAAGAGCTAAATGTGGAATCCGGTGTTATAAGACCTTACACCGATGGAAGGTGGTCTACCGACCAAGGTAAAACCTAATATAAACATAGCTTTCTAGGTGGATCCACTAGCTATTATCCTATGGTGGCAACATAGTTTAAGGAACTAAGAGATAGGTATTCCCTCTACATACCATTTAGTAATTGGGGCCTCACATCATGGGAATCATTGGATGAGTATCCCTCAAAGGGGAGTCAACATCACTTATAACCTATAGGGTAACACTTCCTCTATGGAAAGCCATCACCTCCCATTGTCAAGTTCACTCGGTGCTAAGCTAAGTCCCTTTATTGAAATGTCTTGAAGCCTTTAATTATCAATCATAACTTAATTTAGGCCATAGGGTCTACCCCTTGTATAATCATCATCATCAATAGCTCAATAACAATTGTGTGATTATAAGTTATTTCATCACAATTCATATAAGTGAGGTTAGCATTTTATCATTTTATAACATATTAAGGCACATTGATAGTTTTCACCATCCTTATAGTACATACACCTTAATCGACCTCACCACATAGTCAAGCAATTCAACATCATACCACCCTATAGTCCTAGTACAAGGCATACTCCAAATGTAATATCATGACTTTACAACAATTAATCACAATTGGAAGTAAAGATAGATATTCTATGACTTACCAAGCCTTCCTCATAGTCTATTATCTAGGTCTTACCATCAACCCCTAACTCAACCCAACTTGGTAAGTAACATCTTTACACAGTGATAACCAATAAAATAACAAGGCCAATTGCATCTCTATAACACAACTCGTCTTTAGATCACAACTTGAAGCAAGGTACATAGGCTAATTTCACATTATAATTCACAAACTAAATCACATCTCAAGAACTAGCATGATAGGCATATAATTCATCTTACTTTATAATAATAGCACCATAGGATAGTAATCTAGTCAACAACCAACTCAATTGAATGATCATCATACAATATAGGTGAAGATCACTACCAAAGGTTAATGATAGAGGATCATATTTGTAACTTTAAACCAAACCATCAACAATTACCATAAATAGGTTGAATTACATGTTAATCTACTCAATATAACCCTAAGAATTCATTAACAACTCAATCCATAACTTCAATTTCGTAATTGAATGAAACCCATAAGAAAACTCACATTTTTGAAATCTATTTTGATGGAACCCTTTGAGGAAAGAATCTCAAAGGTGAAACAAACCCATACCTTAATGTTTATCAACAATTTGATGAAGATCCACCCTTTTTTCCAGCCCCCAAACCCTAGTTCTTGCTAGTCTTCAATAGTGAGTTCATGTAGAGAGACAAATAAGAGAGAAGGAAGAGAGTTTATTTTAAGAGTTGTCTTTAGGTTAATGAGGGTTAAGGGTATTTATAGTGGGGATAAATTGACTTAATTAGTCTCCCTTTAATCCCTAACTAACCCCTAAACCACTTAAATTTATTAAATGAAATCATTTAAATTTAACGGTGAAACTCGACCCTCACAGACGAGACCCCGATCGACGGTCCGTCGGTGAGTCTACGGACAACCCCCCTCCATTCTTCACTCCGTCGTCTCGGTTAGAGACTTTGCAGGCGAGGGCTTCCTCCAAGTTTTTCTTAGTGTGGGATCACGGTGGCCTCGACGCCCCGTCAAGCCACTGACGCCCCGTCAACCCCCTTTCATCGCGTATAACAGTAGCTAGGTAAGCAAGAGACTTCAATAACTTTCAAAGTGTGGGATGACGGTGTCCTCTAAGCCCTATTGATCCACACACGGACCGTCGTCTGTCCTGTCGATACACACTGCCAGGCAGTGCTGCATCTAACTGTAGGGGTCCTCCTCAAGGGCTCTTGGTTAGTCCTTGGGGAGTCGTACCCAGACGTTTCAATCATGAAACAACTCAAACACCCATTATCTACCTTTCCACTCATTTTCTTACATTTCCAACTCCTAAAAGTTAGTCAAAAGGCTAAGGCACACTAACCCCCCTTTACACCAACTTCCTGGACGTTTTTGGATGTTTTGGTTCTTAAACCTCCTAAATGACCTATATTCATTAAGAATGAACTTAAAAACAATGTTTAGACTTTATGACACCTATTTTAGGCTTTATAATGAGTCTTGGATTTTCAAGGTGTTACAGTCGTGCTTTGGTCCATTGGGGGATGAGGTACTGCTTCACGAAACTTCTTGGCGATGCGCCGACTACTCCTCTTTTCTGCCGATTTGATCCTTTCCTTTTAGGCTCAGCACACTAGTATAAAAGTCAAAGTTAGGCCCTTTGGCGACTCGCCCAGTGGACTTGGCGATCCTTAGGACTTCATTTTTTCATTCTTTTTGGCTCTTCTTGTTCTTTTTTGCGACATAGTGTCCATGTTTTCCTTCAAACTCCAAATATTTGAAAATTAAAAGTTCTCATCAAATATTAAGATAAAATAAGCATTTGAGGACACTTTATCTATCAAAATATACCCCCTAAATGAGTCCAATTTGGCGATTCATCAAAGTGCAAAATAAAAATGTGATATACAAAATGGGACGGAGGAAGTAATACTTAAAGTCACATTACATGCTATAATTTTTTTATATAAAAGAAAAAATAACACTTCATATTTTTAATAGAAATTAAACACATTTTTCAAAACAAATATTTAATGAACACACGTGTTATATCACTCTTTTTTGTCCTTTTTAATATTTTTTTAAAACAATATAAAGCTCATGTTGACTGAGTACTAACTACTTTCTCATAACAAGTACAAAATAATCAATTACAACTTTTAAGAGGCCGCACATTTTTCTTCTTTTTTTAAAAAAAAAAAAAGAAAGAAATGTTGTACTACAATTTGAATTACTACTACAAGCCAAAAAATAAAATTAAAAATAAAGGAGAATTTTTGTTGGTAAAGGACAACTTTTTTTTAAATAACTATTGACTTCTTTATATTCACCAAAGTCATTTTAATTTATATCTCATAGAAATGAGGCTATGTCTTTTACTTCTTCAACACCCTATCTGTTTCATTCTTATGAAAAAAACTTATTGTTTCTTCTCTACGTTTAAAGAACCAATTTATAACAATAAATTAGATCCCCCCCCTCCCCCAAAAAAAAAAAGTTGAAGGAGTATTAGATACTAAAACCTTCAAACAACAAATAAATGAGTTCAAGCACTAAACAATTATATGATTTTAATATAATGCAATTAACAATTATATTAATTTAATATAATACAATTAACCTTAGCTCTTGATAGCATTCAAATATTATAGTAATGGGAACGAGAATGTATAATTGTTAGCAACAATAGAATGATAATGAAATCTTGTGAAAGGTTGCTCCAAGTCCAACTTTGAGTCTCAAGGATTCAAAAATATATTTTCACAAACTAAATGTCACTTTTATTTTGTTAATATCAGTGAAGAAGATGAAAATTTCTGTTTTATCTCTTCCTTTATTTCTCTGTTTTTGTGTTACTCAGTATTATTATTTGAAAAGCATTAAAACTCATTTTAAAAAAGGAAAATTAGTACACGTTGGAATAGTTAAAAAGTAACTCTTCCCGCCCCTTTTTCAAATTGGTACTTACCTCTCTTTCAAAAAAAATTATTTGGATCAGGTCATATTGGGTTGGATCGATCCACATTGGCGACCCACAATTAAAAATTTACAAACACAGTCATGTAAGATCGTATTTAATAAATGGTACCATCACTGTTGATTTTATCAAATCTTGTGATAATCTTGCAATTCCTCTTACTAAGGCCTTAACAAGCGAAAAGGTTTGTAGCACATTGAGGGGTATGTGATTGAAACCTATAAATTCTTGAGTCATATATGAAGAAACTCAACATGGGGACTATAAATCCTATAACCATGTTCAAAGGAAAACTATCATATGATGACTTATTGTGAAAAATGCACTATTTCATATGCCCTCTATGATGTGAGTGCATTGATTCCTGTAGTAATTTGTGAAGGTTGAGTTGATAAAACTCTTACTGGAAATTTGTAGTCCATATGGGTGGAGTGTTAAATTTAAAGGAATACTCTCGACAGATTTCACATATATGAGTGTGGAAGTAGGTTGTTTCCTATGAGAATCGGGCTTAATCTCAAAAACATTCATGAAATCAGGATATCCAAAGGTCGTAATGTGTTGGATTATGAAGATCATCTCAACAACTTGATTATTATGTGTAGGTAATGATATTTTATTTTGTTGTACTAAGTGGAGGTTTAATGCAAAGCATACCTTCGTTGTTGCTACTAGTCTTCTTTTAACTGATAGACTCTCGTGGTTAATATTTAAATGAGGGACTGTTAGTGTGTGCATTTTAATATTATATTATTTTGCATCTTTAGATTACCATATTAAAATTTCTTTATTGGAGCAGTCACTTGCTGCAACATTTTTGCCTAATCAATTTGCATAGGCATTATTGGACTTTATTTGATGAATACACAAACTGTGTTATTCGTAGGAGGTTAGTGTTGTGGTTGGAGATGGTCAGTTGTAACCATTAGTTATTTTTATATTCATTTTCCATTTTTCATTCGTTATTCCTTCGTTATACCTTCTAATCTATGTAACCTTTACGTTGTTTATCTTCTCTTGTTATTACTCTATTATCATCCAATTCATTGCTAGAAATATTTCTCAACTATACATAGTGGTAGTCTTCATTTGATTTGGGGAACATTATAAATTATAAAGTACATATAAGTTAATCAAAAAAAGAATTCTTACTAGTTGAAGAGAGATGTTCTAAAATGGAGCTTTGAACTCAACTCTTGTCTAGAGTTTGTTGAGTTGTACTTGTGATTAGACTGTTGTAACATGGAGGGGACAAGTCAAGAGAGTTACTGCTGGACAGGTGAAAACATTTGCTGCAGTGGGCTTGTTTCTCCTTAAAAGAGAGTGAGATATTCGCGGCTCAGCCTGAAGAGATTTTTATTTCTTTCATGTTTTTTAGTTGTAATCTTGTAAGTTTGTAATTTCACTAACTGTGCATGATCGTACCATGATTTGTGTATTTTTTGGTGAATTGCTGGCAACTTCAAGAGTAGGAGTAGCCGTGTGAGGAGTATTAGGTTCACCGACACTTCTTTTTCTGGTAATTCGCTACATCATTTTAGGCCTACAGCCACCCCTGTGAAGTGTAGACTAAACTAGCCAACAGTGTGGTCTTTGATAAAAGGCTACACTTTTTGACTTTCAGCAACACTTTTTAGGGGGTGGCCTAAAGAAGTGCAACCTTTGACATTTGACAACACTTTTGAAATGTCGGCAAAGCAATAACACTTAAAAAGTGTGGCCAAAGAGGTATAAGGGCCACACTTTTAGTTATTTCAATAGCAACACTTTTATCTATTATACTACACCTTAAAAGTGTGACCTTTGCGTTCTTATTGGTTACACTTTAAAATTGTTGCCTTTTATGTTTCACCTACAGCAACACTTATAAAGTAAAACTTTTCGTATGTACAACATAAAATTTATAAACAATAAGCCACACTTTCAAAGTGTTGCAATGTTGTGTAGAATTTTTGTAGCCACAATTTAGCAACAATAACAATAAAATTTATTTTGCATATAACCATAATCACAATTGTGTGTGTGTGTGTGTATATATATATATATATATATATATATATATATATATATATA
>NC_028641.1:19099994-19119940 GCF_001406875.1 Solanum pennellii | reverse complement strand
TATATATATATATATATATATTTTAATTAAATTAACTTCGAGAACATATATCATACATATAGAAAGCAAATACTTAAAGATCTCTACTAGCAATAGAATCCAAATGTACATTTTTCAAAAAATATTTATAATAATAGTACAAAAATTCTTTATTGTTCGCTACACTACTTCGAGTTTATTTTTGTCCTCTATACATCAAATTCAATCAGTAGCATTTTCCTACACATTTAAAAGTAAATTATAAGATAAAGAATCATGTATTTTAGATGCTCGCTATATATTTCAATTCTCAGCCCCTTCACAGTTAAATGATCCCCCAAACATGTACAAAAACTATAAAATCTGGAAGAAAACAATAGGACATGTATTACAAGACTGTCACAGTAGGCAAATATGAATGATAATATAAATATAGGAGAAACAGTAAGCAAAGAGTTAAATGATCTCAAACAAGTACAACGCAGACCAATATGAATGATAAAACCTGGAAGAAAACAATACGCTAACATACAAATGTATAAAAACATGTGATCAAATACTCTTAGAAACTATTGGCTCCAACTCTCTATTGGAAAGAGAAGAAAAGCAGGACCGCAAATGAACAACTCAACTCAGTCTACCTTGAGAAAATATACAACATAAGACAAATCATAAAAAAAATTAATCAGTAAGACTTGCCTTACAACCTGTGGAATGCAGAATGTGGAATACTAAGAATGAAGAAACAAGAAAATTGCTCAGGTAATTGAACAATTTCAGACTTTGAATATTCAGCCTGCAGTTGTTGCTACTGTTAGTGGTTTGACCACTCTGGGATTTGGAATATCTAAACACCAACAAAGATTTTAGGTAGCCTAGAATGGGGATCCACTGTTCTTCATCTTTCCAAGCAAAGTGTATTTCGCCTCATTTATTTTAGAAGCAAGGTAGTAATTACCTCCTGCATCTAGATGGTTAGCTACCATCACCTTCCTATGTTCTTCCCTCACTCTATCTGCTTCAGTATTTTTCTTGTTGAAGATATTGATGTCATTAAAATGAAATCCAGAAAGGAAAATAGAAGAGAAATAGTACTCGTGTTGCTATTCTTATATACAAAATATCATTGTATTATACAAACACCAAAAAATGATAGCATTAAACCATAGTCAAGAATCCGAAAAAATCTTGTGCAAATGTAACATGTTCAAGGAGGCATGAGAAAGATTAAAAGCACTAATAGAGTTGTATAGGAGTTGAAACATTTGTGTATAATATACCCTCCATAGGTGGTGCCTATGGAGGGTGTAGTGTATGCAAACCTTACACTTAACTTGTGAAGGCAAGGAGACTGTTCCCGATATATCTTCAAACTCGAGGAGATGATTTAATGTATTACTTAAACAATCTCGGATATAACAATTGCAGCAAGGCGTTAACATGAATGAGAGAACAGACATGACTCCAAAAATTAGAGTCGCTTTCATTCTGCTCATTTTAGACTGAAAACCTCCTTCATAAAACTTATGCATTCTCACAGTGGGAGGTCCGACCATGAATGATTACCATGCCTGAACTTCATACCTTGACACATATAATACGGAGGGAGAATGTGTGTGTGTGTATAAACACTAAAACAAAGACACTAAACTTGATGGAGGAAGTAATACATAGAAGTCCACATTGTTGATTAAGCTCCACTGAAATCAGATGCTCTTATAAAAATAGAAGTGAAATGCCAAAAAGAATAATCAAAAGGATCTGATGTATTAACAAAAGGAGTTTTTCACCCTAAAAGGATCCATATAAAGTGATGGACTTTAAACACAATTGCCACATACTAGTTTGATACATCCATTACATCCTTGTATTCATTTGATAAAGGCATACACTCTTAAGTACATGTCACCAGGACATCCATATATAGTTGTTAAGATTCTAATTTCATACACTTATGTACACTTAGCACAAGCAATGGTCTTCTTAAAAAAAATTTACATTCCATGATTACCGCTTGTTATGTATTTTTATGTTCGGTTCATGAAAGAGTTAGTAAGACAACTCAATACATGTAACATTAGAAACTCATGAACTATTTTGGGTACTCAATACATGTAAGAACTCCATAGCAAAATGCTCACAATTTTCACCCCAATTTGTAGCAAATTACGTTAATAAAGAGAACATTAGAACAAGTTTCAAATCGCCATAGCTAAAAACTCGCTATGAATAGTTATGACTAAAACCTAATTTGCGCTACAATTTTTAATAGATTACGCTAATACAAAGAACATTAGAATGAAAATCCAAATATATACAACGAAACACTAACCATTTATGGTCAAACATATAACATTTAACTTACAAACATTAGAACGAAATTCTAATCGCCATAAGTAAGAACTCTCTTTTTTTACTCCAACTTTTAACAGATAACGTTGAAACAGAACACATCAGAACAAAAACCAAATCGCCATGGCTAAATCTTGCCATTTGCACTTCAGATAGTACTCACCCATTCATCCATGACCAAAACATTTAATCATTAAAAACTCATTTGTGATTTGCTGGCAAGTTGGTCATAAAGGGGTGCTTAGATTCATTTACACGTCCAGGAACGCCAAGTTTAATGATAAATATAGCATATTCACAACCTTTGTTTAGCAGATTCATCCCTTGCCAAGAGCTTCACTTTCAATCCAAATATGTCCCTTCATAAGATTTACAAACCTGTTTTGTGGCCCATTAGAAGATGTGTCAACACTAAATACAGAAAGAGGAACGGAATTGAATATGAAGAAATTACCAAGAACACATATAAAAATGAAAATTAGAGTCGGAAAAGAACACCTACGAAATGGGTACCCCGTACCTGTGACTTTGAGAGGTTTTCATGCTTTAAAGCAAAACTGAGAGTTGAGGTTTCAAATTCAACCATGGCTTCGAGAATCAATTGGCTAGGTTTTGAGGATGAAGATGAGAGGACTCTTTCAGATACTTGAGACTTGGAGTGTTTTTTTATTAGTTTTCTTTTTGGTCAAATGATAATGAGAGGGAGAGTTAAATTTGCTGGAGGGAATATAATATTTTAGTGAAAACTATAAGGCTACACTTGGCAAGTGTTGTTTTTATAATTATAAAAATAGCACACTTTAAAAATGTAGTCATATATATAAATAGGTTTGGCCAATTATATCATGATCAAACCACACTTATGATGTGTAGCCTATACTACTAAAGAGCATGCTTTACAAGTATTGCCAACATTATTGTGGCCAAAAGCTAAAAACTAAGGCCCCGTTTGGATGGGCTTAATAAAAGCAGCTTTAAAAAAGTACTTTTGAAAGTGCTGAAACTTATTTTTAAAATAAGCAGTTATGCATTTGGATAAAAGTGTTGAAGTTGCTATGCCGAACGTGAAAAGGGAAAAATGGAAGAAAGAGATGTTAGGGTTATGTGGGTAATTTGGAGATTGTATAAAAATATTAAGGGCAAAAAGATAAAAATGTGGTCAACTTAATACAGCTTATAAGCTAAAAAAGAAAAAGCACCCCTACCCCAGCTTTTAACTTTTGGCTTAAAATAAGTTTTTTTTAACTTAAAATAAGTTATTTTGAGTATTGCCAAACAGCTAAATAAGTCAAAAACCAGCTTTTAAGTCAGTTTGACCAGCTTTTAAGCTGAACCAAACAGGCTCTAAGGCTACACTTTAAAAGTGTAGCCTAAAAAGGTTTAGGCAACATTTTACAAGCGTTGTCTTGATTTAGTAATGACTTTAGGCCTAAAATGGTATAGTGATTACATGCCAACCCAAGTATATTCATTCTTGACAGTTCTCAATTAATTTTTCAACGACATATATCCTTCAAATGGGTCGACCCTCATCTTCCAAATTAGTATGCAAACTAATTTAATTTTTAATCCTGAAGGGGGTTGCCTTTTGATTTTTACCTCAATATACACCTATGTGATGACAACATCTTCAATTCACAATCAAAGCATGTACCACTATTGCAAAAATATAAGTAGCAATTAGTGCAACAACTATTAAAATAGATGTATCAATTGTTATAACATGTCTAATAACTGGATCAATTTTATCACTTATTGTATTTGTTTTACCAAGAAGTGTTCTCTTTTCTTTCAAGCATAATAACAATAATAACCACAAGAACAACAATAATATCAGCAACACAATACATGAAGGAAGAAGTAGAAGAAGAGAAGAGAAGACATCAAAAAAAGAAAATGCGAAATAGATAGTTGAGAAGAGGCGACCATTTCTTTTTCTTTTTCTTTTTAAAATAATTTTTTAGGGCATTAGGATTTTATATAATATGGGAAAAGGGTCTGATATACCCCTCAACTTTGTCATTTAAAGCTGATATACCCCTTGTTATGAAAGTGGCTCATATATACCCCTGCTTGTAAACAAATGGCTCACATATACCCTTTTCCTCTAACGGAAATGAAAAAATAATAATTTTAATCTAAATTTTTATTATTTTTTTCTAAAAAATATAATCCCATATGAGTAAATTTAGTCCTCGTCAAACATTTTTTTTTTTGATTTTTTTTTGTTTCAATGACTAATTTATAATTATTATTTTGATAATCAAATTTATTTATGTTTCACTAAGATTTTGTAAAACTTATTGTAGATGACCAAATTTTTTCTTCGAATACGAAATTAAATTACAATACACACACAAAAAATAGTTTAATTTTTTTTTCTTTAAACTAAGGAATGAAAGAAAAAAAATAAAATAAGAATAAGAAACTCAAATAATTATAATAAAAGAAGTCAAAAAATAAGTTATGCATGAAAAAAATTAAAATATACCTTGAACTTTGACAGAAGAATCATATATACCCCTAAATATTTTTTTTAATAAATTAGAAGTAATAAATATAAATTTAAAACTAATTTTTTAACTTCCGTTAAATGAAGGGTATATGTGAGCCATTTTGTAACGGCAGGGGTATATGTGAGCCGTTTGTATAACGGTAAGGGCATATATGAGCCACTTTTATAACGAGGGGTATATCAGCTCCAAATGACAAAGTTGCGGGGTATATCAGACCCTTAATTAAAATCTCACATGTGTTTTGTTTACGAAAAATTATCTGTTTGACCAACAAGTGTTATGGTAGAGTGATAAATACTCTTTCATCCTTAACCAAGATATTCTCCTGTTCGAGTTCCCTTGGGTATAGAATCGAGCGCTTTATCTTAATGTGAAATTTTGATCTGAATTTATTTGAACTCCAATTAGGGTACCATACACGGATACGATATGCCAAAAAAAATTATTCATCTGTTTCAAAAAAGATTGATCTCCTTTCTTTTTAGTCTGTTTCGAAAAGAATGAATGTTTTTTTTAACATATTGATTTCATTTTTTCACATTACATGTTTAAGGCTACAAGATTAAAATTTTTGTACATTTAACATAACTTTAATTTAGAATCACGATATATTTTTTTTTATTTTCTTAAACTCCGTGTCAAGTCAAATTAGATCATTCTTCGTAAAACATAGGGAATAATAATTTAGGAAAAATTACATGGATGAATGCGTTTTAATAAATAATCACTGATTTTTGAGCGATATTTTATATTTATTACCATTAATAGCAATACTATGTTAAATGTGCAATATGTATTAAAAGTGAATTGAATATGCAATGTATATATGTATTATAACTATTCTTAAAAATATATTATGGTTGTTTGGTAAAAAGTTGACATTTTGTATTATAAATATATATTAAAATGTGTGATAAATGTATTATCGATCCATAAAACTTATCTAATATGTGAATAATATATTATTTTTTGCAATATGAAATAAAAATTTATTATAAATATATTAAAAGTCATAAAACTAAGAAAAATATTTTTACTATAAATGGTAAATATTTTTTATTTTTGATATATTTATGTAAGTTCCCAGTAATTTATGGATTCTGTTGTGGTGGGCATGTCGGGGTGAGAGAATGACGTCTAATCCAATTGTTCCGATGTCACAACTCACGAGACACTCCGAGGCCACCCCTCTCCCTTAACGCTTTATATTCTTCAATCAAACCCCATTCTTTCTTTCTTTCTTCTTTTACTGTTGAAATCAAATCACCTTTTGCTCCTAGAGTTACTTCAGATTTTGGTTCTTGATCCAAAATTATATACATTACTTGTTATTCAATACCCTCATTCTTTTTTGGGTTTGGGTTTGGGTCTGTGGGTATCTGGTAGATCCTCTCAAGATTTACTTTTCTATTTGGGTTTTTTCTTAATGTATCAATCCTAATTTTTTATATATAGGAATTGCTTCTTGCTGTATAGGTCTATTCCTGTTATTGATCGTAATATGAATGAACATTATGGAAATTCAAGAGCAAGCTCGAGTTCTCCCTCTAGTTTGAATAGCAGTTCACAAGGTACTGAGGATGATCATGCCATTGCGAAAATCTTGGCGGAAGAAGAAGAAATTGCTTCGAGGTATGGGGGCAAGCTTGGGAACAGACTCTCTCATTTGGACTCAATCCCGGTACAATCATATTTGCTTGTACTAGACAGGTTTTCTATGTATATGACATAGTTTCAATATTGTCATGTACATGTTGTTAGTTATCAAGAATTTTGCGAGTGTTTGTCTGTCATCTGTATTTATGAGGCATTGATTCAGTGCGTGCTTTAATTCTTGAAATGATAATATGCTACTAACCATCATATTCTGCTTATAATCTTACTGTCTTTGCAGCACACTCCAAGGGTTATTGGGCAGATACCTGATCCTAATGATGCCACACTTGACCACGGGAGGCTATCTGGCAGGTTGTGTATCACTTACTTAATGTATCATAGCCCTTCAGCTTGACAATTGATCCTGAATCCACAATTTGAAATGGAGAAGCCAGATGTATGACGTCGGGGGCTCTAATTGAAGATTTCCAATTTTATTTGGTTTCATATAATTTAAACAGGTTTATTCAAATAGTTAAAATGAAAAGCTGATGCAATCCTCGAAAATATATGGCCCATCGCTTGTACAGTTTTACGGTTTTCCTCTACAATATATTGTTCTCCGGGGATAGTTAAAAGTACTTATTTGTGATCTGTAGTTGACATCATAATGTATGGAAAAACCATGAGTTATAATCTTACGTATGTTTGATACCCCGCAGCAAGGGAGTTAATTAAAGAGGAAGGATATTACTTTATCTCTGTACTATTTTGGTATTGTCAGTAAGGATTTTTCCTTTTTATGTGTAATGTTAGCTGTCATTCAGGTTGGCAGCATATGGCCTTGCTGAGTTTCAAATTCAAGGAGATGGAAATTGCCAGGTTTATTCTCTTTTGACTAGTCTACAAGCCATTGCTGCACTTGACATACATGTGTGCTATTTGTGACTATTTCCTTTGACTTATTGAACAGTTTCGAGCCCTTGCAGATCAGTTGTATCATAATCCAGAGTATCATAAGCATGTGAGGAAGGAGGTTGTCAAACAGGTATGGGTACATTAAATTTTTGATAAATTTTCCTTTCATCTCATTATGGTGTGTTATAGATCAAGGTGTTACCAAGCCTACAATCATTTTGTTCGAGGATTGTTTTTCACTAGGATCATCACATATTACAGCTTAGGTTCTCTTCACGTGATTTTTGTAAGATTATTAGATTAAACAAACAAAAAGATATAATTGTCGCTTTGAGGGTTATATGTACTTGAAGTCTATGTAGTGCGGAATCTTCATTTTTGCCGGCGAACCCGTCCCCACGCGGGCGCTGGGTGCGTGTCGGATTTGGTCAATCCAATCTCGACACTTTGACCAGAGCCGAGAAAAGATTTGGGGAAAAAGAAATCAGTTTCTGGCGACGTCTTCCGAGGAGACGTGGAGTACTTTTTAAGATGAAGCTTGAAAAAGTTAAAGAGGATAAAATTGAAAAAGTACCTGAAACTTAAAAAAGTACATAGAAGAAAGAGGAGTTTTTTCTTGGAAAGTACAGAGCTCTTTTATCTTTTCTTGAAGAAATAGCCTCTTCAGTTTTTCTTGAAAAAAAAAAACTGGAGGAAGGGTTTCTCTAGATAAGTGTGTCCTTTCAATTATAAAATTAATTATATTTTTAATGTTTATTATATTCTCGTTCTTCTTTCACAATTATACTTCTTTTATTTTGTATGCAATAATACCAAAATATGCAATTAATTATTATGTATATTTCATAAATATTTTGTGATATTTTATTATATATAATTAGAATATCTTTATAATTATATTTTTATAAAATTAAAATTTTTAGCCGTATCCCCGCACCCATAACAATACTCGGATTCGCACCGCCGAATCTTAAAATTTAGATTTCCCGAATCCGACTTTCGGATTTGCATCCGTCTCGGATACCCGCACCCGAGTCCGAGCAACTTAGCTTGAAGTATAATTCGCAACTCAATAATATTGTAGCTTTTTTGCTTTTTGTATATCAAGATTGAATTAAACACCGCAGGCTCTCTTTATCACAATTACCTACCACAAGCATAAGGGCGACTAAAATTCGGACAATGCCAGTTTTGCTAGAGTTCAGTGTTGACACTTGCAAGATTCTTTACGAAGCTTGTGTTTGATAGCAATACCAAGAAAAGAAAGGTTGAGATACGTAGTTAAGGAAGAGATGAAATAACAAGTAATGCCTTGTCATTGATGTTGATGGACTTGGTTTAGTAGAAGTGAATAAAGCCTATCATCATTTTCTAAACAGAGCAAGATTATTTCTCTTCAATAACATGTAGATCAAGTTCTAGTCTGAGAAGCAAGATGTGGAATATATGCAAGAAATCCTCACCTCTCATGACACAAGTCTCAATCTAAATGGATCAATTCTACTCTTTGATAGACATGTCATACCGAACTACAACATAATAGAAAGCTTAATATGGAGTCACTACTTTGAGCTAGGTGTCAGAAACTTTGTTATTTCAGTGGTATTCAAAACTGATATAAAAATACTACTCAAGTTCATGCCCACATATGCTAGTATCAACTAAGTCCGAAAGTATTTCTTCTCTCTCCTTTAGTACTACCAAAAAATAAAAAAAATGTAAAAACTTACCCTGTTCAAGTTACATCCCTCATAAAAAAACCGAAGCATAAAGAAAAACTGTGAGAATTATCAACTACCTAATAAGAAGAACAAAAAAGCATCCACGCAATCTCCTTACCCCATACATAAAATGTGCATTATCCTCAATGCATGCTATAAATAACGTGGGTAAAATAAACTCCCTGAAAGGCCAAATGCCGAAACATTTGCAGCTTAGGGGATACTCAGACTTCTCCCAACATGACACAATTCTTTATACGGGAACCCTACACTTAGTTTCACTTTGCGGCTTGCTTTTGCATACTTCTAATGACTTTACTTCCTTGCACATACTTCTACAAAAACAAAAAAACATAATACTACAAAAAATACAATGATATATAAATATGTAAAGAAAATGATAAGATTTAGTTGCCTCCCAACTAATGACTAATTTAATGCAGCAACACGGTGCTAACACTTTCACCAGTTCTACTTTCCACTTTGAAGATACAAATTGATCCATCAATTTTGCATCATGGGCGGTGGTAAAGGTTTTAAAGGACCATATAGTGAACATTACATATTGCACTTCTTGGCCTTAAGTGAGGGACAACAGTTTTTATTTTTATGATGTGGCAAAGTTTAGAATGTAAGAGTCTCTCAACTAATCTATACACTTCTCCATAGGTTCGGATGGCTTGATTCTCATGTCCCCACCTAAACATAACCTACAAAAATGTTTAGAATGAGGTCTAACACGCATCATTAATATCGTTGCCCTGGTACACCTTCTCATCCTTGGCATCATAATAGTATTTCAGTTGAATAGTTAGGATTCCTCTTTCTGCTTTACAAGTTGGCCGATATCCACAACAATTGGTAGTTCGGCATCAAATGCCTCAATCTTTTTATTCAACCCAGTGTGCAAATTATGGATATCTAAGCCAAATTGGTGCATCTCTTGTGTGAGCTTAGTTCTTCCTTCCATCATATGTTTCGCCTCTTTGTAAGACCACTATGGACAAACCCATGCAAGCTTATTACTCCCTGCGTCCCATCTTACGTGGAAACATTTGAACGGGAACGGAGTTTTAAGAAATAAATAAAGATTTTGAAATGTTTACCAAATTGCCCTTAAAAAAAGTCAAAAAGTAGACTCACTTTTCTTTCTCCTCATAAATATATTGGAGTACTATTTTTAAAATTTAGTGGGACCAACAAGGGTAAAAGAAAAATTGTACCTTTAAGTACTTACCATATAAGGAAAAGGGACATTCTTTTTGGGACTGACCAAAAAGGAAATGTTGCCACATAAAATGGGACGGAGGAAGTAGTTGAGCTTGTTCTGTTAGCCAAGATTGACTCACTATCTCTGCTTCTTCATAACTTTCTTCTTGCGGTACCTCGTTCTCTTCGTCTGCATGGTGTTCGTCATGGGTATTGGGTATTAGCTAAACCTGTAACTTGTAGATAATTATAAGTTTTAGTCTTAGCTTGCATTGCCACTCATCCCCATGGCTTTCCTATTTTATGTGTTTTGCTCCAATATTTGCTTCATCATATCACTAAGCCGAGCATCATGTTCCGCATCTTCCACTTCATTACTCTGGTTAATATCACAAAAAAGAGGAGAATTATAATAAAGGATTGGGGAAAAGGAATAAGACACTCCAATCAAAGAAAATATGCGCAAATTCTGCTCCTGAAAAAAATGATGACAAATTATATTTAAGTAAATACCCATTAATTACTCGATGAATTTACATTTCGAGATGCCATTTCAAGAAGGATAAAGAATACTATAGAAAACAAATATATATACAAAAATAAAAAATTAAATTGGACTAGACCAAAACAAAAGTCTAATATTGAAAATAGTTAATTTCTAAGTCTGGAAAATGATGCCAAAAACATGTCGCGCACACATAAGACATGCGGTCGTAAAGTAATAAAGTGACTAAAAGTCAAATGTCGAACCCATAGTGACTTGTGATTAACTGATAACTAAATTAATTTAATGTGAATTATCTTAACAATAAATAAAATCCGAACTTATAATTATAAACTAGCTAAAATAAAAAGAAAAGTACTAATGACCTTTAACCAAGAAAGAGTGTATGTTATCAATGAGGTAAAATCAATCCAGGGAAATGGGCTATCTAACAATCGTGTTATTGATTTAACTAATTAATTTATTATGATTATTGATTGGCATGGATAATTTTACTCGCAATTTTCTGTCGAGTAATTGTGCGTCTATTCAAGTTAACCTAATTCTCTATGCCTAGCAGAATAGAATTAACGATATTGCATTTTTATATCTCCTTGTATATCTATCAAGCAACGCAATAAGCTATGCTTAGCCTAATCAAGAATTCGCTCCCTCCTATTAGGTGAACACACTCTAATCAACCGTATGGACAATCTATAATTTATGTTGTCCTGCTCAATTATAGATACATGAATAGTATTGACTGTTAGCTATGCAACAAAATAATTAAGAACGGTATTGAACAGCTGACCAATGAGATACTAATTAATTTAAAACAATATTCAAATAATAACGTTTACAACCCCCTAGAACGAGAATTTAGCTCCATATAGACATGGGCGAAATACCACAAATCATCCAAAGAATAACACAAAAGGAATAATATGGTGAAGAAAAGGTAAAACTCAATTAACTCCATCTCCACGTCAGCTCCAAACTCTGTCTACTTCAAAAGTCTTTTTCTTTTTCAAAATGTGTTTGTGGACTATTTATAGGTGTAGGAAAAGTCCCAAATGAAATAACTGAGTCCAAAATGAGTTCAAGAAAATCAGAATCTAGGTTGCCTTGCGCGCTGCCTAGGAGCAAATTTCCAGTGTAATCTTTGCTGCATATTTTGTTGCTTGTCTTTTTTTCATTGTTGCCTTTACATTGGAGGACAAGGACAATAATAAAGCTTCCCCCTCCCCCCAATTTTACTTAAAATCTCTTCATCTTCTCACACCGTTTTATTTCTACACAAAAAATATAATAGTAAGCATAAAACAATATAATCACTACTTAAAAGCCAATAAAAAGTTCTAAAATGTGAGAAAATTAATGCCTAAATATATCCATTTTAGGCCTATCACCAATCAAGTGTCTGAAACTCAATCCAAACTTGTTGGAATCACCAAATCACAAATCCCAGGTTTTCTTAACAAAATGTTGACAGTGTTTAACTAAAATTTCCAAACTTAACCAGAAACTCAACCAATAATCCAATTCACTCATGAGCACCTCGGGATCTATACAAAACATTCGATCAAGTCATTAATCACCATCTGTACCTATTGGAGCCGTCATAACTCAAACTCCAAACTTCTTAACCAAAATGTTGGCTTTGGTTAAACTTTCCAAATGGCAAATTCTAAACTTTCAAAGATGAAAATCTTCCCAAATGCATCTGATCACATCGGGAATTGTGCCATCCATCCCCACATGTCGTAAACAACATAATGAAGCTGTAGGAAAAGTTAAACTGGGGAAACGGATTGAAAAGTGCAAAACGACCATGCGGGGGTTGTTACATGTTTGAATCAATTTAGTGCCGAAATTTAGATGAAATTGAGTTTATTAGCTTATGCAAAAAGAGGCCTGGTTTAATGTTATCTGATGTTTTAACACACGCAGCAGGAAGCATATGTCATTTTGCAGAAGCCAACAGGGTACTGCCAAGAAATGAAGAAACCTAAACAACTGGAATAAAATCCTATACTCAAGAAGAAAACGAAAAGTCGGAAGAAAAAAGTGACAGTCGTTCTCTTTGTAAAATGAGTTATGGCTTTTAAAAGTTGAAAAAAATCTGTACTTGTAGCTTTACATAAACCCTGATTAAAGAAATGCACAAAGCCCTCCTTTTTCTCAAAGAGCTTAAAACATTGCTCAATTCTATAGATATGAAATCTGTCCCATATGAGGTCAAATTGGTAACCTAATGTCTGGCTGAGTAGAGCATTCAAGAGTGAGGAACGACCCATATGACATAATAACAGGCCGGGGACAAGATAATACTGATACTAATGGTTAGATTTTGGTAATTGATGGGATAGTGAATGCAGTGAAATGTAGAAGTTATCTGAGGAAGAAATCCTGAAAATTTTTGATAGTTAAAAGAGATAGAAATTCGGGGGTTGCAAGGAGTGACTAAGAATTTTGTTGGAGTGTCTTAAGCTAGTTCGCGATCTTGTTAAATGGGTATTTGTGATATACGATTGCGAAATCAAGTTTGTTTTAGAAATCAAGAGGAGGTGAGACATAAGTAAGTTTTCGAGAATGACAAAATTGATATTTGCGATCCCTGTGTTAGTTTAGTTCTTAATGTTCATTTTTTAATATCATATCCTCAAACCTTAAGGTTCAGTTTTTTCTTACCATATCCTCGAGCTTCAATCTTTAAATGGTCCTTCAACTATTCAGTATAAAATCAAGTTTATTTTCTGGGGCATTTTGAGGATAATGTTTTTGCTCTTTTGGATTTTGTCAGCCCTTTACTTTTTCTACAGTAGCGAGTGGAATGTACTGGAGCTATATCAATTTCTGTACTCATGTTGTTTCCTCTGAATACTGGTTAAAAGAATAAAACAATAACCTGATAAAAAAAGTTAAACTGAAAACTGAAAAGAAACTATATTGTACTTTTGTTATAGGTTCTATGTGATTTAAGATTTTCCCTTCAAAATCTATCCAAAATCATTCCAATGGCGTAGTTGGAGGATATTAAAAATCAAAAGTTAAACATTGAGAACACCATAAGAATGAACTGAATATTGGGTGCTAAGATGGCACACCACAAGCATTATGGATCAATTTGATGATCTTCTTGAAAGTTGTTTAGTAGATAGTCTCTAAGCTTCAACTTATAATCACTTTGATCCAGGAAATTAGGATATCAACCTTTGCCATTGTACAATTAGGGAATAAGAATGATTTCAACCCTATTAAGTCCCAATTTAGCTACTACTTTGTTATCGTTGTCCTAAACTCCTACTGCAGTGCACGTACCTGTACCTGTTTGATTTTGACATTCATTCTAGTATAAGGACCAACTTTTCTTCCTAGAGTGTATACCACATGAATATTGATTTTAGATGTATTGAGTTCAGGAAATTGGTGAAAATCTGTGCTGCTATTAATATCAACTGTACATTGGATTGGATAATAATTGTCTTGCGACTTGCATCTTGTTAAGTCAATTAGTCATAGAGCAATTATTTGTGACAATATTTCATGGTTAGTATGAGGTTTTCTTTTCTCTTTGAGTTTTCCTTGTGTTTTTCTTTCAAAGGATGGCTACTTATTTACAAAGTTGGTACTGAAACAACATTTTGTTTTTCATTATAATTTGGAATATTCTTTTAAGACTTAAAATTATGAGGGTGACCTGGTGGCTCGGAATGACGCCCCATCGATATGATCCTTTGTGACTCCAAATCACATTTAAGTACTAATTTATATAATCTATATGTGCTTACTCTTGTTTCTTCCTCTCTACTACCTTCACAAGGTAAGAGTAAGGTCTGGTACATACCACCCTCCCCAGTCCCCACTTGTTGGATGACACTGGGTATGTTGTTGTTGTGCTTATCCTGGTTTCTAATCTGTTTCAGCTAAAGCATTTCAGAAAGTTTTATGAAAGTTATGTTCCCATGAAATACAAAAGCTACCTGAAGAAGATGAAGAGGTGAAATCTAGTTTCCATCTATTGCTTACATAAAGAAGACCAGATAGACAATTAACTAGCTATTTCTTGTTCAAGCCAGGTTGAGGGAATGGGGAGATCATATCACTCTCCAAGCAGCTGCAGATCAAGTAAGTAAGAGAGTGTCTTTCTTTCTCAACTTGCTTTAGTGGCATAATTCAATGCATGTGTAGGCAGTGTAGATCATTATAAGGCATCTTAAAACTAAGATATGCTCTATAATATATAAGATGTGTACACCTGCCCTACTTCAAATATATTTTGTTTTGGTGGGCTTCAATTCATAAAGTTTCTATATGTTCCCTATTAACATTGACTCGGAACTTTCAGAGGAAATCCTGTTAGATGAGCAAACACATAGTTTTGTTATAAGAATGAAATCCTCTTAGACAAGCGAAAAGGAATTCAGTAAGTTGCCTGATAAAACTTTCAGTAAGGATTAATCCTGTTGGATGAGCAAAAATGAGTTCCAATAGTTCTCTAAACTAGGAATGGAATCAAGGTGCAGCTATGGTATCAAAGCAAAGCAGTGAGAGACTAGTCAAAAGTGTTAGAAGTGAGAACTAAGTCCTATGTGGAACTATGCTACCACATGCTGGTAGAAGTTACATCCACAACCCATAGCGGGCCGCCTCTATGATATTGCTAGTATCTTTTTTTGGGTTTCTTTGGCTGTTTGGTTTTCAATTCTATTCCCAATTATTTGAATTAACTTAACATTGTTTTGGTCTTTTCTAAATTAAGGAAATAGGATCTAGGATAGAGCTTTCTAATGTTGTCTTTGGTATTGAATGGCTAGCCGTCATAGTGGAGTGTTGTTTTTGGTTCATCATTCAATCAACCCAAATTTATCTTTTTAATATTGTGAGCTTCTTGTTTTACTTGTACAGTTCTATTTGAAAATTTATAACAACGGCTCATACAACACTAATGTGAAAGTCTTTGATATCTCAATTTTCAAATTAGAAGGCATGCATACGTAGCTTTTAGGGAGAAGGGCCAAAATTACCCCTAGACTATTCAAAATAGATTAACTTTACCCTGTTACATTTATGACTCAAAATGCCCTACAACTGGCCAAATAGCTCAAAAATATCCTCACCACTAATGTGAGTCTTTGATATGAATGATTGACTTCATATATGCAAATACCGCAGAATCTAAGATGCCTCTACTTAAAATAAAAAATGTACAACTATCATATGGTCGGGATAGGGCCCCGACTTACCCATAATCATAGAACATATACAGGAAAGAGTCCTAGACACATCCTAGCTCCAAGTAGAAGTGGAGCTCACCACATGTATAGCTGAGAGGAAGAGTGCCTAGTGGGATGGTCTGCTAACCAGTGCGTCATATTATGCATTTATGTAAATGCAGTGCCCTCGACCATAGGGACACAAGGACGTATAAAATATGACTTATATGTCAAATGGACAAAATAACAAGTAAAAAAGTAAGGACGCTCTAGTGAATAGGATATCGAATATGAGGACGTGAAGATCATCAACACTTTGTGAAACCATAACCATGACACATTATCAGCTCGTTATTCAAATGTCTTAAGATATTTCATTAGCAAGTGTCCAAATAATAGTTTATACCTGTGGAGTACAATATTTTATATCATTGCGAAAAGCGCAAAAAGGCTCTAAGGTCCGTGGGGGGCTTTAAGCATAAAGCGCAAATAAATCGTGGACTTTGATAAAAAAAAGGTGCCAAGGGGAGAATATACAAATATATATATTAGTCCAAGACTAATAATTATAAACATGAATGACAAATATATGACCAAAGAAATTGAAAAAAAATTATGATAAAGTGAAATATCAATTGTTTAGTGTCGCTTCTTCGTAAGAAGCTCATTGATGACGACATTGAAGCGCAAGCACATAAAGCGAGCGAAGCACTCAACATGTTTTTAGCCTCGCTTTAGGGCTTAAGCGCGCCTTTGATAGCACTGATTTCACGTGATCAAATGAATGGATAAGCCTCAAGGGGGGTCGTCTTTAGCAAATGTGTAGCATATATCAATTAGATGTGGTTTAGTCTCATAAATTTTGTAGCACTTGAAGGTGCGCCTGTAGTGGCACACAAGTGATCTACAAACGCTTGACATGTATGCGGCAGCCAAGGCTGCAGTGGGATAATACACTCCCAATCGCATACCTACAAAAAATAAAATTAAGAATTTTTGTTTTATCATAATAAAACTTAGTACATAGTACATTATAAAATTCACATACCTGCACTAAAGAAAGAAAAACACAAACATCACTTGAAGAGTCCATTGATGCACGACATAGACAATAGTACAATTACGATAGTGCAACTGCTCCTTAAGCTTGTGTTGACATTGCGTCTAAGTCACACATGTCAATCAAATAATGTTAACTACATTTACACCTAGACTTGTCGAGAAATATTCTTCTCCTGCACAACCAAAACAGGTACAATCTAACTCTTTGTTGCACCTTCAGTTCCATCGAATCATTAGTAATTTCATCTAAATTATGTTATATCATATATGTAATTATAAATAGATGCGCCGTGCGCCTTGTTAGTCAACGTCTTGTGAATGCAGAGGAATTTATTCCCTTGCCTCTGAAATGTATACAAGCAAGGGAATAAATTATACAGGTAAGGCGTGGGGCTGGTACCACCTTGCAACGCGTGATGCCCTTCATGCCTTTAGCAATGGGAATTAACGGCCCCTTAACGATTGTAGTGAGGCGTGGGCGGTACATGCCTTAGCTGTTTTGATTTGTTTGTATATTTAGTTGCATCTTTTAGGCTCTAGATTCTAGGATATTGTATCAATATTTTCTATCCATACTTTCTTCATGGGGAAAGAATAACCAAAGAAGTCAATTCCTAAACTATAATGTGGAAAATAAATGTAAGTTATATGGTAGATGTTAATAGATTAATATCTCTAGATTTGTTATACTTTATTAGAACATTGTAAAATATTTTCCCTACTTGTATTAGATTAGGACTCTTTATATAAGGGAAATTAAAACAAAAGCTAGAATAAAGTCATGATTCAGGCACATATTTTTTATCCTTGCTCTCAAAAGTTCATGCGTTCCATTCCTTCCGAATAGTCTACCATAATTTATACATATATTTTCAACTCTATTTAGATATTTGAATTAATTTTAGCCGAATCGTCGCTTCCCATATCCATACCTAGATCCATTCTACTCCCGAATCTTAAAATTTAGATCATGAAGGATCCAACCTCTAATATGTACCTGTATCAGACACCCGCACCCGAGTCCGAGCAATTAAGCCTCTGAAAGATGTAAAGAAATGATATTACATCTTCCAAGTTTTATTTGCCTCTGAATCACTAGGTAAGTTTGGACATTATCCGCCTAAAGGATATCTAGACTCTTGATTTCTGAGAACTGCTTTACCCATTTTTTGTTTCTTGTGCTGCTTATCTCACCTATCTATATGTTTTTTTTCCTTTTTGGGGTGGGCCACTGTGATGGTGTTGTAACTCTTCGTCTGTTGAATTTTGATTGCAGTATGGAGTAAAAATATGTTTGGTCACTTCTTTTCGCGAAAATGGCTACATTGAGATTCTTCCTAAGGACATACAGCCTTCTAGAGGTATGTTCATACATCTTTGTCTGTCATGTATGCACAAAAACACCCACACATGCATGCATACATTCGTATGTGAATGAGTACACATACTTACCTAGAGTGCTACCTAGCTGCTACTACCAAGAGACATAATCCTATGCAAAATAAACTAATAGGATGATGTTTTCTGATTGATAGTACTTTTGTTGTACCATAGTAACTAAATGTTTCTCCTGTAGAAATTCAAATTTAGATCATGTTTATGGATGTTCTTTAGCTGATTCTCTTTAAATAGGCAAACATCTGTGTTTGTGGTCTTCTAGAGAAAACTAATTGAAATGTTCAAGTAACCTTGGCTAGGTTCAATAAGGAACATTGTTTGTTTCAAATTCGTTTTTCAACTTACTATGAAGAACGATGTAGTAGTCGAGCAAATTCACGTGTGCTGAACATAAAAATAGGACTGCTTTATACTTTAGTTTGTGTTCTCAATTTGTAATAGGTGTTGATTTTTTCTCTTCTTTGTATCTTTGTACATTTAACAACTTGGTCTTTATTTTTAGAATTGTGGCTGAGTTTCTGGAGTGAAGTGCACTACAATTCTCTATACGTAATTGGAGGTACATCAGTCTTGTTCTCTGAGGCAGATCCAAAATTTAAACTTGATGGGTTCAACCTTTATCTCTTACAACTAAATCTATTACTTTTTGAATTATGCGTTCGTAACTAAATATTTTTCACATATTTATTCAATGTTGTCATAACTGGTAGGTTCAATTGTACCCGTTTGAATCCATATTCTACCCACCTCTGCCACTTGTACTTCCATTCGTCCTTAAAGAATTGGTCTTGACTATCATTGATTGCTGATATATTGGGTATCTTCTTATCTTGATGTGCAACAGAGGTGCCTGCTAGAGTGCGCAGAAAGAAGCATTGGCTTTTTTGAGGCTTTCACCAGTTAAAGTATTGAGACTTACATTTGAGTGTAATGCCTTGAAGAAACACATTATACATGGAGGATGTCCAAGATTCGAGTCGATCTGTGTGGAGTACTCTACTGCACTCATTACTCTTTACTCTTTTCCGACGATTACTGAGTACTTGATAGTGGATGCGACTATATCAACAATCTTTATATATGCATATTTAGTATTTACATAAATGTGAAACTGCAACTGGTCTATGCCTGGATATCTGAAAAGGGTTACAACCAGCATAAAAATAGTCCAATTAGGAATCATCGTAACATATAATGAGCTGCATAGTTATAGAGAATTCATATGGGGTCTTGTTTGAGATTGAGGGGTAATGAACATATATAGTTTGAATACAAATACATAAGAGCTCACTATACTCAGTGTATTAGTAGTATTTAATTAGCTAGTTGGTATATTGCATAGCCATCTCATAACTTATAAGGAATATGTACTTTCAGGATAATCTTTATTAATATTATATGCTCCTTATAGTTTTTCTTTTATCTGCAGTTGCACTTTATTCCTTTAGATTCGCACCTCGTAGGGCCTCCATTTGGGGGGTGGGGGTGGGGGGTG
>NC_028641.1:19035784-19099851 GCF_001406875.1 Solanum pennellii | reverse complement strand
GGTGGGGGTGGGGGGTGGGGGTGGAGATGCTCCCTATCTAGGATTTTTCGATGTGGAGTCTTTTATTTAAGGATGGCAAATGCACTTTATTGCTCCTTTTTTTTTCTTTGGGTATCTAGTACCTACATTGGAGGTTGATGAATTAGGATTGGCTATGCGTAGGGTATTATGGTCCATATTCAAGGATTAAATTAGAGACCTTTATTTAAGGGATGACAAATGCACTTTATCCCTCTTTTTTTGTATTTTCATTGGGTCTTTCGTATCTTCATTGGAGGCTGACCAATCTGGTTTCGTGCCCCATTTGAGAGGAAACTGCTTCCGACCAAGAAAATTTTTTATACCTAAAATTCAAACCTGAAACCTTTGGTTGAATGAGAAGCAGGTTTATTCATTCACTAATTTTATTGGACAAGTCTCATTGCCAATGAACATCACGTGGCTTTCCTTTAATTCAGCCAAACGGTTTGATTTGCCCAAAGGAATAAAGTGCATCTGCTGATAGAAGACTCCCTTAATTGAAAGGATTTCTCCCGTAGCCTTTATAATTTGAAAATGCACCTTTATTGGTTAACCTCCCTTTGTTATTGTTAAAAGCATTTTTAGATATTATAAATATCTATAAATTAACAAATGAGCTTTTTACTTTACATGGGGGAGGGAGTAGAAATGAAAAAAAAAGGGGAAGGGGATGCTATACTGATAATGAGGTTTTAACCTTAGGAGTAGTTTGATTGTTCGTTAGAGTTTTGCTGTGGTTATTAGTATCGTGGAGATAAAAATGAATAATTTTTTTTTGAATATTTCGTTTGTTGTATTGAAAATTAAATATGCCTTATAATTATAAAAATAGAATATTTTTCCGCAATTCACGATAAAAGAAAATCATTTAAGTAAGGTAAGACAAGGTATAATATATTATGTTTGTGTCACGACCGGGGAGCATCTCCTAGGTGTAACGCGTAATCGACGACTTCATCCTCAAAGAGACCTTAGACAAGCCCTTATCATACATGATTGCATTTCATAGGTAAATAAAACATAGAAAAATTAAAACTTTACATAGACTTCTCATTTATCGAAAATAGTCTACAATCGTATCTATCATAGGAGTACAAGATTTGGGATATAGCCCTTATAACATTGCTAAATGTCTCATAAGAGAATACAACATAGTCTTTACAATATAAGAAATAGAATAAAGTCTTTAGACTAATCAAATGACATGAACTATAATGGTAGGCTTTGTCTTCAGATTTGAGGACTCACCTACTTTGGAATCTATCCACGATTCTTGAAATTTGGCCTTGAAACTCTTCAATGGCCCGAACCTACATAATTGTAGAAATAGAGAGAATATGACTTTGTAAAATCACATGTACTGAGTATGAATATATGCAAATAAACCATTTGAAGGCATGCACAAAGGGACATTTGAGTATAAACATGCCAAGTTCACTTTGAAAGCCTTTTTATGCACATTTCAAGAACATATACAAGTCCATGCCAAAAGAACAATAAGACATATTCATATTCATGTTCAAGAGTAACATCATAACAAAGTTGTAATCAACATATCATGTTCTAGAGTCCTATTCATCAATACATCACAAGATTTCACTCATAACCCCAATCCAAGTCCACTAGTGCAATGTATATGTGAAGCCCATAACCCCACATAAACCAAGTAAACTAGCAAAGAGATCATAAGCATCGCCTTTACCTCATATAACCTCATAATAAGTGTAGTGAACATCATACTTTACAATTTAGACCAACATCATTTGTATGAAGTGAAACCAACATCATATAAGATGAACATCACATACATGTACATTATTTATACATAAAATATCCATCCTAGAACTCCCCTCAACGTCCACTTGTGCAATGTATAGGTAAAGTCCCATACCCTTACCTACACTAATTAACACCCCTTAAGTAGTCCTAGTTAGTGTTCATCTACTTACTTCCATTCATTCAATTTACTTTCGGGAAACTTCACCATAACCGATATTAGACCATTTGAGCAAAACATGGAATCCGGTGTCAACCCCTCACACCAAAAGGAGGGCATCCTACATGCCAAGGTAGGACATCAACATCATAGTAGCATCTAGGTGGATCCACTAGCTAGGTTTTCTAAGGAACTAGGAGAGTGTTGTTAGAAACCCTCTTTATACTAATTAGCATTGTAGTTTCCACCTCATGAGAACATCGGGTGAACCTCCCTTCCTTGTGAAGGAACACCTCTCATTGTCAAGTTCACTCGGTGCTAAGCTGAATTCCCTATTTCAAGAACCTTTATGTCTTTCTTAAACATTAGTTCATAAGATAGGCCCTAGGGGATTAACCCCTTATATAGCATGTACATAGCTCATAGGTCATTTGATGAGAATGTCCTTTTATAAAAACCAACATTATGTGAGATCATTACTTCATAACATAGTCATATGATGTATATGAGATTTACCTCCAATTCCACGTAGTAACACCTATCATCATCGCACAATTCATCACATTCATAACATGATCATACCTTCAAAGCTTCATCATTCATACTTCAATTTACAAACATTACCAAGGATAAACCAACAATAACATAATAACAATATTAGTTCATGACCTTGAAGGTCTTACCAATGGCCTCCATGCAATCCATTCAAGACTCAATTCCTAATCAATGGTATATGCCCATCAATCCATTGCCCTCATCATACAATATCCGATTATACTAGAACACTCCTAATTTCATTATCCCTAACCATCAATTTACATAATCCAAAGATTAGGGGTAGGGTTAGGGGAAGAGAGACATCCATGGATTCTTCAAGAAATAGATAAAAACCCAACAATCCATGACAACAGACAGTCCATGAATGTAATAACATGATTAACATAAGTCTAACAATGGATATATTCATCACTTCCAATCAATTCATAAGCAAGATCAAAGATTTGGGGAAATTGGGGGAAGAACATAGATCAAACAAAATCTCAATTAAACCACATCAATTTCCCACCAATACACACTTAATTAACCCTAAGTAATCACAATTTGTCATGATTAACCAACAATTTCTTATTTAGAAGGAAACCTATTTGTAGAGAAAACCCTTGAATTTGGGTGATTTTGAAATTATCTTTGAATGGACCTCTTGGGGAAAAGGAATCCTCAAAGTGAAAGAATCCATATCTTGTTGAAGACATTAACTTTAAATTTGAGCAAAAAACTTGGAAGATTGGTCTTCTTCTTCAAGCTCCAATGGTCTTCAATTAGGGGTGTGCAAAAATCGAACCGACCAATATATCGAACCAAAAAAATATATTATTGGGTTATTGTTATTGGGTTATTGGGTTTGTAGTGGGTTTATAAAAAAAGTTATTGGGTTATTGGGTAAATCGATAACCGAATAAGACGGTAATAATTTAGTACCTTACACTTCCTAATTATTGAATATTAATAATTTAATATATAACTAGACACTTTAACTATTTCAAATTATTAGTACTCTACCCACTTCACACTAGGTCATTTTACTAGTCTTTACTGTTTACTCAAAACCTAAAGTCTAAATTTGTAAGGGTTTGCAATTGTAGTTATTTGATTTTAGTTTTAGTTTTAGTCTTGTTGGACTATTTAATTTGATTTTGGTTTTAGTGATATGTAATTATCGCCTTTGTAGTATATTTTCTCTTATTGATATAATTTTTCATTATTTTTCTTGTTTGACTATATCAAATAATTTAGAGAAGTGAGAAGTCATATAATATTTTATGAACATTTTCTTATTGGGTAATCGAAAACTAAAAAAAAGTATCTTATTTGTTTGTTATTAGGTTATCATATTTAAAAACCAAAAACCAATAAACCGAACCAATAATACATAAAACCGAATCGAACTGACCGATGGACACCCCTATCTTTAATGGAGGTTGGGTAGAGAGAGAATTTTAGAAGAAGTGAGATTGATTTGGATTTCAATTTGGGGATTTGATTTTGTTGGGTAAATATGGTGTAAAACTAATTTAAAATCAATGTATAACCCTCCCCTAAAATACCCAAATACCCTTCACTTAATTTGACATTTTAATGAAGTCAAACTTGACTTTTAATTTCAGAATTTTCATCAAGAAACAAGTCCGCGTCGCGGAGTTGTTCTCACAAGATTTCAAAAATAATTTTTGAGACAATAGAATCCGAGATGCGGGCAATCATTGTGGTCCTTGGTGAACCATGTCCGTGACGTGGACTGGTTTCATGTGTGAACAACCGCCTGCTGCCTTCGGCAGCTTGTTGGCCAATAGTCGGGCCATCCTCAAGGACCCCTTGGGTGGTCCTTGGGGGTCAGACGACGTTTTGACCCTCTAAATGTTATTTATCAATCTAATTTTTTTTTAAAAAGTTTTAGACTTCATACTACACTCTCAAACCTTCACAATACCTATGGACGTCTACTACTTCAATTTCACTAGTTTCCGAACGTCATGGTCGTCCCTTGATAATTAGGCTCTAATACTAAATCAAGTTGATAACCTTTATCTAGGTCTGGAATTATCATTGTTCACTACGTGAGGCTCTAGTATAGATCATAGAAATTCCACGGCGTTACATTATCCCCCCCTTAGGAACATTGTCCCCGAATGACACCTTAATCCTTTTTTAGGGAAAGAAAAAGACTCAATACTAGCAATGCAACAACAACAACTTAATGAGTCACGACTCATAGGAGGAATTCTAAACTCGTTTTAACACATACTCATGACATCAAAACATAGGAACTAAATCCACAATTTATCACATATAAGAGCTCACCATTTTATATAACATAAGGAGGAACTACCTTCTCCATTTCAATATGAGCTCAAAAGGACTATCAAAGAGTTAACATGCAATCTTCTTCTCAACGCACATTAGCATGCTCACTACAATTCTAATGAAGATAGATATAACACACCACATATAAGTGTAAGTTAACCATGAGAACATCTTTCATGAAAACTCAATTTAAACATGAACTTTTATAAAGACATGCACATTCATAGGAAAGAAAGTTAAGGTCAACTTTATTCACAACTTTCTTTTAAAAGAATCTACTAACCTTATTCTTGGCTAGGAGTTCGATGAAAAAGATGAGGATAGTGGGACTTCATGTAGGCCTCCGCTTCCCATGTTGCACCCTCAACTAAATGGTTTCTCCATAGGACTTTTACGGAGGAAACCTCTTATTCTTTAATTTTTTGACTTGAAGATCTAAGATCTCCATCGGAACCTCTTCATAAGAAAGGTTCTCATTCACCCCTAAACCTTCCACCGGGGGAATAGATACCGGATCACCTATACATTTCTTGAGCAAAGAGACATGAAATACCGGGTGAACCGACGCTAATTCATTTGGTAACTTCAACTCATATGCAACTTCCTGACCCGCTTCAATATCTCATAAGGGCCACATATCGGGGACTAAGTTTCCCCTTTTTACCAAACACCATCACTCCTTTCATGGGTGAAATCTTCAAGTGGACCCAATCACCTATATCAAACTCAAGGTCTCTCCTTTGATTGTCGACATAAGATTTTTGCCGACTGTAGGTTGTTTTCAACCTATCCCTTAGTATTCCAAATTTTTCCATGGTCTCATAAACTATATCGGGGCCAAGGAGTTCAAATTCACCAACCTCAAACCACCCAAACGAAGACCAACACCTCCTACCATAGACTGCTTCAAATGGTGCCATAGAGATGTTGACACCCTATTTCGACCCTCCTCTATACTAATTAATTGCCAAGCTTCTCGAGTTCAAACAATGTAAAGTAGTTAATTTTATAGATTTCAAAAAATATATAATATTAGATAAAATAAAATAATAATAATAAATAAATATTAGCTTGCATAAGGTTTTGACATGTTTATATTAGTTTAGCTACTAATGTATTGGGCTCGCATATTTATTCATATAATTATTATAGTTTACCATTGTTTCATATAGAAAATAATAGTAATATTTTGGTTTTTATATAAATATTTGGTTAATTATCTTAGCCTATATTTTGAATCTTTATTTTGTATTCGGATTAATTTTATTTTTGTTGACCTTAAGAATCTTGTTAATCAATTATATTATTTCGTCTTCTCTTAAATTCTAGTTTAATTAAATTGGTAGCATCTTTGACCAAAAGAAATATTGGGCCAATTAAAATCCAAGGCCCAAATAAAATCCACGTTTTCTCCAATCCCAGGTCCAATTAACTAATTCATCAGCCTATTTTAGCTGAATATCTCTGAGTCCTACCCAACTCATTAACCCAATTTTGGGCCTTTCATTTTAAAACTAGCTCATTTTAAAGAAACCCCAAACCAATGGCCCATCCTTTCTTTTGTTTCCTCCAATCCAGCCCATTATTTAATACCCCCCCCCCCAACCCAAAAAAGAAAAGAAACCAGATCCCTTTAACCCGACCCACTCCTCATACCTTTTCCCAAAGAAAGGAACGCAGCCACACAATGAACAGGGAGAAGACGCGTGAAGCAGCAACGCTGCAGATCCAAAGTTCATGCGACTTCGGCGGAGAAGCAATCCAAGCAGTGTGTGATCAATTTCGAATGGCGAGGGCGAGTAAAATGGAATAATAGTGAGAAGCAGACCCGTACGCTACATCATTTATTCCTTTCTCAACGTCTCTTTCGCTTGTATGAGTTTCAGCAGCAGCTGGTAACGATTCCGTCCTTGTAACTCAAGATGAGGACACGTCGCCCATCCAGAACGCCAGATTGATCTCGTCCCTCCACCTCGCCTCTTCCCCATTTCATTCTTGGGCATCAAAATGGATATTCCTTCAGCTTTGGGGATAAGGTTTGGAGGTTTGAATTCCATTTAAAAAAAACAATTTTGCCCCAAGCCTTGTCGAGAATTTCCCCCGCTATCCCTCACCCTAGTTTTGTTTCTATATATACCCCCTTCTTCCTCAGCAGTTGGGGTTGTGGAAAAAAAATTTGGCTGAATTTCGTGAGATTATCTTGGAGAACGATTGGAAAATTTTCTTTTGAGTCATGTTTTTAGGCGAAAAACAAAGGAGAGAAAAGAAAAATAAAAAAAAAGAAAAAAATTGGAATGCGGATTGAAATCTTAGTCGGGATTATAGTTGGGGTGATAAGAGTTGGAAATTTTTCGAGATAGCTTACATTAAAGTGGTGGAAAATATTGGATAATCTCAGATATACTGTTATCCACGAGCATTTAAGATAGATTCTTAAAACGAGAAAGATCAAAATCTGATTCTTGCTTAGTTATTGTTCTTGTGAGCTTCTGCTTTCTTCATTGAATTTTTTAGCGTTTGATTTTGGCGGTGAAAACTCATCGTATCTTACTTGCTCGTGCTCATCCCAGGAAGCTACACTCAGAAAGGTAAACTACACTTTAATCCTAACTCATTTTGGTTGTTATCTGTTTGTGAGCTGAAGGTCTCTAGTGACCCTCCTTCCGTTCATTCGAATGTTTAAGTTCTCTTTGGGTTTACTATTAATGTCTGATAAAAGATTCCTTTTTATCACTAGTTGTTGTTTTAGTTAACTGAAGCATGAAATATGTATATGTTTGTGAATTATGCCTACAATGTTTTGATTAGCAGTCGGTTTCACCTCTTGATTTTTATGTCCGAAATTTGATTCTTTGTTTCGTTCTGTTGCGGTTAGTGGCACTTTTCTAAAGATAGGAGTAGAATCTTAAACTATCTAGTATGGAAGTTGTTTGTCGTTTTAGATATCTTTTGTTGATATATTCTTTATATTTCGCCTCCGTTTTCTTTTAATCTTGTTGCTGACCATTATGCTTACAAATCCGTTTCTGTCCGATTTTCTTTTTAAAAAAATAAAGAAAAGAAAGAAGGAATTCTCTTGCTCGCTCTCTGGTTTATTTGTCATCCGTTGCTTTCAATTTTAGAACGTAGCCTAGAATGCATTTGTCTTCTTTTATTCCTAAGCATAGCCCAGCTTTGTCCAATGTTATTTAGCTGTTCAAAATTTGGATCTTTTCTTTGTTACTAGTGTAGTCATTTTTTTCATGCATTCATTTCGTGGTAGAGGGTATCTTTTAACTTGTGATCTTCCATGACTTAATGCGGATATAGGTTTTTTTGTCTCTGTCTAAAGTCTGGGAACATTGTCTATTTTATTATATTTTTTAGTTTTGAAATCAAGTTTGATTAGTTCGATTTGTTTAGCTCCTAGTTGGTTTGTAAAATTATTATTTTGGTATGACATTGGTAAGTGTTAGTATACGAAATCAATGGCTTTAATCATGCTACATTTTACTCAACTCTCATTTGCATTACGGTCTTTATTTCTTCTCATATTCATGCTTATTTCATACTAAGGATCTCATAGGGGTTATTTTTATATATATATATGAGTACTGTGACGATAGTCAATAGAGAGTGCGAAATTTGATCGTGTTTGAGTGAATATATGGTCTAGACTTCAAGTTTGTTTATTATATGGAATTGGTTTGTTTCATTTGACTGGTTTGAATAGATGGGTTATATGGTACTAAGTCTATGTCCATTGTGCTCTAGTTTATTGTCTATGTTGCCTTGTCTCATTATCCTTCAAGTTGCTTACTCACATACTTATTTGTCTATGTTCGCATGTGAATCCGAGTTCATCACGAACTTTTATCCGCATTTCGAGAGAGAGCCGTAAAGGCTCAAACCTTTTGCAGTCATTTGACTATAGAATTGGCGTACAGATTTTGGAACTGAAAGAATTTGAGACGGAGAGGATTCGAAGGAGTTGGGCCGAAGGAGGCCCACTTTATTTATCTCTTATTGTATTTTGGTATTCTGGCCAAGCCCTGTTGTATTTTCTTTATGTATTTATTATTATTGTATTGCTTAGGCTAGGACAGGTACGAAAGAAAGAAAATGGGTCAAGAACTCAAAAAGTCAGAATGGGTTGGAAACCCAAAACAGGTGGGTCGAAAATTCCGGCCAAGGTGAATAGGACCCAGATTTGGACCCAAATCTCTCTCCCTCTCTCTTTCTCTCTCTCTCTTTACATGTTTTTAATTACGTGTTGTTTTGTTTGCAGTAGTTTAAAGATTAGAAGAATCCGAATCCTTGCAAAACGCCTTAAATGTTTTATCGACCAAAAGTCAATAATTATTTGCGGATACATCACTTAGATAAATAAGTTACTATTTTTTTTAAACTCTCTACTATTCAATTTTTTTTGTCAAGTTAAAAATAATTTTTAGCCAAACTATGTTAGTTGCTGGAAAACCATTTAAGACGGATGTTTTCGGTGCCTAACACCTTCCTAGAACATTAATTTCAATCCCTGAACCCCTATTGCGTTTTCAAACAATTTTCTCTGTTAAGTTATTTGAAAACACTAGTTTTTTCTTGATTTTTCTCAAAATTAAGTGACGACTCTCTAAAAAGTTGAAATCTATTAAACTTCCTTTTTCGATTAAAACAGAAATGGCGACTCCACTGGGGATATAGAGGATTCTAACCGTAAAACTAACGCTATTTGGCTATTTGTGACGAATTGTTTACTTGTTTAGTTTACCTTAGTTTTGAAATTGAACCATTTCATGGAATATTTTTGCCAATTGGCAATTAGTTTGCATTAGGAAAATGAATGTTACGTGGCTTTCTTCAGAAAATACACAAAAGTTCGTTTGGAAGTATCAAACAAATAGTTGGAATGCGGTCATCCGACGTTGTTTGGTAGCTTCACCCCGATGTTTGTCCGACTCGGGTAACCGTCAACTTGAAAACTATTCTAGTAAGCCTAGGTTAGAGCGAAGCCAAAACCAAAATTAAGTATTAACCTAAGACGGTTTAATACCCAAGGTGTATTAAGTCTATTTAGTAGAAAACCACCAAAATCGTGTCTAAGGTCTTTGACCTCACGACACATTATTTTATGTGACATTTGAATGATGTACGTGTTAAAAACCAATTTGGGAGTGGGGAAAACCTAACTAGTTTCTGTTTTGCAGATATGGACCATTTCCTAAAACACGACATGGTCGTCTCAGCGCCACCTCAACTCACGATGTGGTAGATAATTTGGACTGGGATCATAGAAGAACCCTCAACAAATACGTGGGTGCATTAACAGAACTGATCAACATGAACGGTTGGCCGAAACTGGTTGAGGTACTTACGGGATATTGGGATAGCCAGAGGATGGTGTTTCAATTCGGAACCACTGAAATTACCCCGACTTTGGAGTAGATCAGAGATTGTGTAGACAGGGTAGGTACTGGGATAGAAAGGAGAGCGAGAAAAGAAGAAGACATCTTCATCCCTAATAAACCTTCCGTGGAAGATATTGCAGACTATTTCGGGTTGGGGAAAGATTTTGCCTACTGGTGCCAGGAATCCCATGTAGCATTTAGATATCTTTACATCCGATTCGGACATGCAAGCTTCTACTCCACTTACAACCGAGATTTCAATGTCTCTTACAGAGAACGGAATGAGATTCATCCTCTAGCATTTGCTGTGGCATTGTTCGGAACAATGGTCTCCTCTCATGGTCCAAGTCTGAGTATCAATACCCGAGTTATAACACTCGTGCATACCTTGTTCAAAGGGTATGAAAACGAAGGGACAACAAAATACTACCCTATAGCTCCGGTCATCCTATCCGACATGTATCGAGCCTTGGGAAAGTGTAAAGAGGGACATCGATACTTCAAAGGATGTAACCTACTCCTTCAGTGGTGGATCCTCATCCATTTAGCGAAGGGTGCTGGGACTCGGGAGCTGCATACTCTCGACAACAAGAATACCCTTAAGGATTTAAATGACCTGTTGTACTGGGCAAATATAAACAATCGGAGAACAAGGGGGAGATGGACTCAAATTTTCTCCGAATTGAGAGAAGAAGACCTACAATTGATGCTCGACCATTTTATCTCCAAAGAAGTCATCGTGGGGAGCCGCAGACAGGTTATGCTTCCTCTACCAGGTATTCGGGGAATTCACCCTTATGCACCATTTCGAGTGTTGCGGCAGTTCGGGAGGAGACAAACTGTACCCAAAAAAGCATACTATGGCGCTTACGTATACTTTATTAGAGATGATAGAGTGCATGACGCGTCTGAAATGTTCAGAGAATGGAAAAGCGCCAAGCGTATGGATAAAGACACCATCGCCCCTGACCGATTCAATGCTGGGTACAACAAGGGTTACAAAGAATGGGTAAAGAAGGACATACAAAACGTCTTCTTTTAAACCCCGCGTAGCTTTCGCAGCGTAATGGACAAAGAAGCCAAAGCAGTGGCCGAGCTACAAGAGGTAAAGAAAGAGGCCAAAGAGGTGTACGGTAAGTTTGTCGAGAACCAAGATACTCTTGAGAGGGTGACTCAAGAGGCGGAAATACTGAGACGTGGTTATGATGATTTCGATACCTTGATCAAGGAGAAAATCGAGAGGATGCGATACGAGAGCTTAGAAGACAAAAGACGCCTGGGTGAAGGATTCTTGCTGATGTTGAGATAGATGTTTTAGCAATACAAGACTCAGGGAGACGGCGACAGAGCAGGATCATCTGGAGTGGCATTGTGGACTTCGCCCCTGCGTGGGTTTATACATGTATTTACATTTTTTTAGCCCCTGCGTGGGCCTGCCTTTATTTCACTTTCAGATGGACCCTGCGTGGGTTTGTCTTTAATATTTATTTCCCCTTTGTGAACATTATTATTCACTAGTAAAATTTATCTTAGGGGGGGGATTGTTTATTTGGTTTAAATTCACACGTATATCATTCAAATACGCTAGGCCTACCCTTCGCACAAAAGGGTCCCTCTGTACGTTTTAGGACGCGATATACTTGTGTTTAACTGCTTATGTGCTATGTTGCTATAAATGAGGGTATCGTAAATCCACTTCTATCCATAAATTTCCAAAGAATATACAGAACCACTATTACAAAATGTCCGACCAAAAATTCCAAATCTTAAGTTTCTCACTCAAAATACCTCCTCCCATATCACAAATCCTAAAACACTGTTCTACCGTCTCAGGAAAGGCAAAATCACTGCAATGGACAAGGGTAAGAACATCCATATGGAACTCACTGGAGAAGAACTACAGAGAAAGATCGAACAGATCACTCGGGAAATTCAAGAAGCCAAGGAGGAAGGGCTCAGAGTTGACCTGGCCACCGCAATCTACAAAGCTGCAACCATGACGCTGGATGAGGATTTGGCATCATAGATGAAGAGAAAGAAAGATGTTGAGATGGAGACAGAGGACTTTCGAGAGAATTTTTGACCTGCTTCGGTTGAAAGTGCAAGAAAGAGAAGCGAGATAGGCGAGGATAGAATCGGAGACAGCCGCTCTGTTAGCTAAAAGCATGTCAGTTGATGAGGAGCTGACAGTGGAAACGAAAGAATTCGCCTCCATGAGAGAAAGGATGGCCGCACTGAGGAAGAAGAACAGAACAATGTATTTCATAGCAACATGATTGATAAACTTCAGAAAATGCGCGAAAAATACCCCGTCTATGAGCGGGGAGCTAATAGTGGTTCCGATAATGCTAACCCTGAAGCGACTAGGGAAGACGACGATGAGGAAATCGTCTACAAGCCTCCATTCCTGGGCCGTCTGAAAGCAGGAGACTAATGCTGCAACAAGAACATAAATGACTAACGTGTCATCATCATTTCATTTTTTTAAAACTCTATTGTTGCCTTTCAATTTCCTTATAATCATAATGAACGAATGAATGAAAATGTTTTATCTTTCACTCGAACTACGTTGGGCCTGCATTCTCCTTGTGAGATACGTAGGTAGCCTTCCTAGGACTGGCCCCTGTTTTTAAAAATTTTCATTTCCCCCTCCATGTTACGAGAAGATACGAAGACCGGATCAACAGACGTCAAAGAGCAGCTGCAAGAAGACCGTAGCTCAACATGATTTAGCCTTCTTGAGACAACATCAAAACTAAAACAAGCAGACTCCTACTTGTTAAAAAATGTGTTTCCGTCCTCACTTGTGGGTTGAAGATATCCTCAAACAAAGAAACTTGTGTGTTTATCTGCTCTCTGTGTGATATTATGCATTTTGTACTCTGAATCTATACTGACAAATCTGCCTTTGAGTTGTTTTCCTTCTCAGGTACTTTGAAACTGATCTGTGTCGATCAAAAGATGGAAGATCATCCTTATTTCACCAGATCAAAAAGTCCCGCAGATTCCTTCCCTAGACAAAGCACAGACAGAGGAAAGGCAGTTATGGGGGATAATAATGAAGAAGTGAGTCTTACTGATGTTGTGGTGGCTCAACCCACCGTAGCAGAATAGAATGAGTTGATTATGCAGCTGATGCAACATATTGCAGAGATGAGGGTAGAAATGCAACGGAGGCAGGATTTGCCTCCACCTGGATTTGCTGCTAACGCTGTTGATGGAAGGCTCCCAATCTATTTACCTTCCTCAAATATGGATCCAACTCAGAACCAACCATCTACACCTGTTCAGAATCCGTCGATTATAGATCTGTCTACCCAAAATCCCAGATATGCTTCAACATCCTACCAAAATCCACCTTCTTTTCAAAACAACTATCCCCAAATGCCACCCTATCCTCAAAATATTAACCTTCAAACCGCTCCACCACCACAAAATCAAAACCAAAATCAAAAACAAAATGCTTTCAATCCCCAAACACCCCACCATCACTTAAATCAGAATACAAATCCTCAAACTTACCTACAGAATTATCAAACCTCTCAAAATGCTTTAAGTCCCTCTGTAGCTCCACCATTACCAAAAAGAGACACTTTCCAAATTCTCGTCCCTACCGAGCACGATGTGCACGGTTCTGAGCTGGACCATTATGAGGAACATGAAAATGAGTGGAGGGCAAAGGAAGATGTAAAGGTCGACATAAAATAAGAGATCAAGAAGGCCATGAAGGAGCTCCAATGCATCCCCGATATCACCGGACTTAGTTATGAGGACTTCTGTATCCATCCAAATTTGTACCTTCCAAAAGGTTTCATGATCCCAAAGTTTGACACCTTCGAAGGAGTCCTATGGCTCATTTGAGAGCCTACTGCGATTAGCTCGTGGGAGTTGGAAGGGATGAAGCTTTATTGATGCGGCTCTTCAGCTGAAGCCTGTGTGGAGAAGCTCTTGAATGGTTTACCTCACATGAAACCAGGCAATGGCCCAACTTGAATGCATTGGCCAATGATTTCATCGACCGATTTGCCTACAACATAGAAATTATTCCCGATTGATACTCTTTGGAGAAGATGAAGCAAAAATCAACCGAAAGCTATAGGGAGTTCGCCTATAGGTGGAGAAAAGAAGCGGTAAGGGTGAGACCACCCATGACTTTGAAAGAAATCGTTGAAGTGTTCGTGCACGTGCAAGAGCCAGAATTTATGATAGAATTATGTTGCTCGTTGGAGTAAAGTTTGCCGAGATAGTAAATATTGGTGAGACTATCGAAGAGGTTTGGAATCAGGAAAGATAGCCCGTGTAGTCGCATCACCTGGATTTCAAGGTTGTTGAAAAAGAAAAGAGAAGAAGTTGCTGCTATTTCATATGGGGGAAGGAAGACCCCAAGAAGCTCATCATATTCCCAAAGTCGTTCCTCCCCAAAGTCCTACCAAGCTTACTACACACAATTTAGTCATCTCAATAACCAGAATGCTACCCCCATTTATCAAAACATCCAAGCTCCACTATACCCAAGTCCACCCCCAAATTATCAAAGTCCATCTCCCGTTTACCCAAATCACCCCCACCTTACCAAATTCCATCTCCCTATCAGGGTATTGCTCCTAATTGCGCTAACGTGCAGTCAAGCTACCGAGAATCCCCTCCTGTTCATCAAGTACAAGATCCACTATACCAAAATTCCCCTCCAAATTACCAAGATTCATCGCTAAAGTACCAAGCAAATCCATATCCCAAAAGCCAAGATCCCCGTCCAAATATCAGAAATTATCAACAGGTGCCTCCTCCTCAACAAGGCACTTATGACCCTCCTTAACCTAGATTTGAGAAGAAGCATTCAAGGAACTTCACTGCGCTCGCTGAAAGCCAGACAAAGCTGTATGAGCGACTGGTTGCGGCGGGATATATTCACCACGTGGGGCCCAAACCCGTGGATGTCAATTCAAAACTATACAAACCCAATCAGAGATGTGCTTATCATTCCAACAGTGTTGGGCTTGACACTTAAGATTGTATAAACCTCAAGCACAAAATTCAGGATCTGATTGATCAAGACGTAGTCTCTCTCCAACCGGCGTCACCAAATGTAAACACCAACCCGTTGCCGAAACATAGAGACAGCAATGTCAATATGATAGAGACAGACGAAGACTTGTGTGAAACAAAGATGATTACTCCCATCATTCACGATGACTTGGAAAGGGCTGTATCTTCTTTAAGCGTCAAAGAAAAGAGAGAGTTTGTTGTCCTGACACCTGCAAAGGCTGTTGCCTTGGTGCCTTCAGAAAGTCTCGTCAAGCCTAAGTTTGTTATTGAAACCATTGCTGCTCAAGGCATGACCACGTCTGGAAGGTGTTACAATCCTGGCGATCTTGCTCTCGGAGGACAGAAGAAGGATCAGGCCAAAGGGCCGATAATCAAAGGAGAAGCAGAGGAATTCAAGAGAAGAATGAAACCAAAATATTATTCCATCGTCAAGCATTTGGAGAAGACTCCAGCTCATATCTCCGTATGGGCCCTGCTAATGAGCTTTCAATCCCACAGGCAGGCCTTAATGAAAGATCTTGATGATACGTACAGACCCGCAGACACAAGCAGTGATAACGTGGCCACCTTGATTTACCAGGTTATTGGAGGGCACCGAATCAACTTTTGTGAAGATGAGATGCCTGTCGAGGGAAGGTCTCACAACAAGGCATTACACATCATTGTGGTATGCCGCAAAAAGGTTGTCAACCACGTCCTAGTAGATGATGGATCTGGTCTGAGTATCTGCCCGTTGTCGATGTTGAGGCAGCTAAGATTTGACCTTGGGAAACTGGAGAAAAACCAAGTCAACGTGAGAGCCTTTAATGGGATTCAGAGAGACACGTTGGGAGCGGTGAATTTGACCATTCAAATGGGCCGCGCATAATTCAGCACGCAATTTCAAGTATTGGATATTGTTACCAATTACAACCTTCTTCTGGGAAGGCTGTTCATCCATATGGCTGGAGCCGTCCTCTCTACTCTCCATCAGATAATGAAGCTCGTGTGGAAGAACGAAGAGCTGGTTATTCATGGCGAGGGGAGTCACCTTGGCAGACAGGTGCCGATCATTGATGAGATACAGTGAGGTACAGACTTTTACACGGTGGAGGTGGTGAATGCCACCGGCAAAGACTTGGCCCCACAGACCCCCGTGCCTGCCGTGTACAAGATGATAGCCACTGTTATGCTGCAGAATGGTTTTGATCCAGGGTACGGATTGGGAAGAGATTCCCGAGGAATTATTGAGCCTGTTCCAGTCCTCGTTAAGGGATCCAGATATGGTTTGGGGTATATCCACACAGATGATGACATGAAGGTGAAGAAGTAAAATGATCAAGCCTTGACTAAGTTGATCCCACATCTGTATCAATTCTTTCCAATTCGGGAGTATGCCGATCATGAAGACCTTAAGGAAGGAATTTGTGACCTCTTCGAGGAGATCGATGCAGTTGTCGAGGAAGAGGTCGAGCTAGCTGGTATCCGCGATGCTGAACCAGGGGAGGTGCTACGGAACTGGACCTCCACTCCGATCTTGATACCCCAAACTCTTCGTTAGAAAGGCGTCATTTCATGCACATTAAAATCGGTGGTAGTCCGGAAGAGGCTCGAGACCCACCATTTTGCATTTTCTTAACTGTTCAAATTTTTGTATTTTGATTGTGATGTTCAAAAAAGGCAACATGGCCCCATGCCATGGCCAAAGTTTGCATTATTTTTAAATGAAGGCCTCTTTGTTTTTAACTTTATTTATTTAGTCGTTTGTTGTACCTTACTTTTCCAATTTTGTCTGTTTATGATTTCAGTAACATAAATTACAGACCTGCCAATGTCATGTCATGTCAAGAGCTAAATGAACAAAATGAGGCAGGTGACGACGAGGTTGACGATTATGAAGAAGAAAGTGAGAAACTAGATTATGTCGCCAAGGAATTTCGGCAGTTTGAGAATCAGCATAAACCAAATCTAGAGGAAGCGTAAACGGTGAGTTTGGGAGATCCTGAATGTGTCAAACAAATTAAGATCAGCATCCACCTAAATGAAGCTCAGAAAGAGGTCCTACTTCATTTGCTTGCTGAATACACCGATATGTGATGTGTTCGTCTGAGAAGTCGGTGACATGCAATGGTTGAGTACCAGTGTCGTATCTCATAAGCTGCCGATTAGCTCGGGGTTCGATCCGGTGAGGCAAAAAACTCGGAAATTCAAGCCTGAATTGAGTTTAAAGATTAAGGAAGAGATCACCAAGCAGATAGAGTCCCGTTTTGTGGAAGTGACACAATATCCAACTTGGCTGGCCAATATTGTTCCGATCGCCAAAAAAGACGGGAAAATCAGGATTTGTGTTGACTATAGAGATCTCAACAAAGCTAGCCCGAAGGATAATTTTTCATTGCTGAATATTCATATTTTGATTGACAACTGTGCCAAGCATGAAATGCAGTCATTTGTGGATTGTTACGCAGGCTATAACCAAATTCTGATGGATGAAGAAGACGCAGAAAAGATGGCTTTCATTACACCTTGGGGTGTATATCATTACAGAGTGATGCCGTTTGGCCTCAAGAATACGGGTGCCACATACATGAGAGCTATGACGACCATTTTTCACGACATGATTCATAAGGAGATTGAAGTGTATATGGATGATGTCATAATCAAGTCCCGCAAGAGTTCGAACAACTTGACACATCTAAGGAAATTCTTTGAGCGTTTGCGTCGTTACGACTTGAAGTTAAATCCCGCCAAATACGTTTTTGGAGTTCCAGCCGGAAAGTTGTTGGGACTTATAGTCAGCAGAAGGGGTATTGAGCTCGACCCTTCTAAGATTAAAGCAATTCGAGAATTACCTCAATCGAAGACGACAAAAGAGGTGATGAGTTTCTTAGGGAGGTTAAACTACATCAGTCAATTCATAGCTCAATCAACCGTGATTTGTGAGCCTATTTTCAAGCTGTTGAAGAAAGACGCCCCGACAAAGTGGACTGAAGAGTGTCAGACTGCTTTTGATGTTATCAAGAACTATTTTTCCAATCCATCGGTATTGGTTCCTCCGCAAGAAGGGAGTCCTTTGTTGCTGTACTTGTCTATCTCAGAAAGTGCATTCGGATGCGTACTTGGTCAACACGACGAAACAAGAAAGAAGGAAAGGGCTATCTATTATATAAGCAAGAAGTTCACTCCATACGAGTCTCGTTACACTTTGTTGGAGAGAACGTGTTGTGCATTGACGTGGCTAGCCCAGAATTTGACATTGTGTATGTGACTCAGAAAGCGATAAAGGCACAGGCCTTGGCTGATCATCTTGCAGAAAATCCCATTGATGAAAAGTACGAAGCACTTAAGACTTATTTTCACGATGAAGAAGTGTCATTTATGGGCGAGGATATTTTTGAGGCATATCCAGGTTGGAGATTATTCTTTGATGAAGCGACAAATCATCAAGGTAAAGGTATTGGAGCAGTCTTAGTGTCAGTATCTTGTCTGCACTATCCCATGGCGGCTAAGCTCCGATTTTATTGCACAAACAATATGGACGAATACGAAGCTTCTATTCTTGGTTTGAAAATGGCCATCGACATGAATGTCTATGAGTTGTTAGTTATTGGAGATTCAGATCTTTTGATTCATCAAGTTCAAGGAGAATGGGTTGTGAAGATTACTAAGATTATACCTTACGTACAGTATGTGCAGAAGTTGTGCAAGAGATTTCATAAGATCGAGTTCAGACATACTTCCTGAATACAGAATGAATTGGCCGATGCTCTCGCCACCATCGCTTCGATGATTAAGCATCTGGATAAAGACTATATTGATTCTTTGGATATAGAGTTAAAAGAACATCCAATCTATTGCTTCCATGTCGAAGCAGAACCAGACGGTTCGCCTTGGTATTTTGATATGCAGAGGTATTTGGAGTCTGCAACTTACCCCGAAGATGCTACGTCCAATTAGAAGAAGTTGATATGCTGTATGACTCTCAATTTCTTTTTAAGTGGGGAAATCCTGTATAGGAGGACTCTAGATTTGGGTCTTCTAAGATGCGTTGATGCCGTCGAAGCTGCGAGGCTTATTGAACAGATACATGACGGAGTTTATGGTACGCATATGAATGGGCTCACTTTGGCAAGAAAGATCCTACGAGCCGGTTACTTCTGGATGACTATGGAGAATGATTGTTGCAAGTTTGTGCGAAAATGTCACAAATGTCAAGTGCACGGTGATTTGATACGAGTGACATCTCACGAACTTAATGCTATGAGTTCACCTTAGCCATTCGTAGCTTGGGGAATGGATGTCATCGGTCCGATAGAACCAGCCGCTTCTAATGGACACAAATTCATTTTGGTTGCCATTATTCACTAAGTGGGTGGAAGCTGCTTCTTACAAGTCGGTAACCAAGAAAGTTGTGGCTGATTTTGTTTGCAACAATCTGATATGCAGGTTGGGGTACCAGAGTCCATCATTACTGATAATGGTGCAAATCTCAACTGTCACTTGATGAGAGAGATATGTGAGCAGTTTAAGATTACTCATCGAAACTTGACCGTTTACCGTCCTCAAATGAATGGAGCTGTGGAGGCCGCCAATAAGAATATCAAGAAGATTCTGAGGAAGATGATTGAAAATCACCGATGTTGGCACGAGATGTAGCCATATGCTTTACTGGGTTATCGAACGACTGTCAGAACATCGACTGGAGCTACTCCATACTTAATAGTATATGAAACAGAAGCAGTCATACCTGCTGAAGTCGAGATACCGTCTTTGAGAATCATCGAAGAAGTAGAGTTAAGTAATGCCGAATGGCTCAACAAGCGGATTGATCAACTAACTTTGATTGATGAGAAGAGAATGGTTGCCGTCTTTCATGGTCAATTATATAGGCAGAAAATGGTTCGTGCCTTTCACAAGAGAGTAAGAGCCAGAATGTTCTAAGTTGGTCAGTTGTTTCTTAAGTGTATTTTTCCTCATCAAGATGAGTACAAAGGAAAGTTCGCACCAAACTGGCAAGGTCCTTACTTGGTTGGTAAAGTATTGTCTGGAGGTGCTTTGGTCCTGTCAGAGATAGACGGCACCGTATGGCCGAAACCTATCCACTAACATGCCGTCAAGAGATACTACGTGTGAAGCTCCGTTTGTATTTCTGTTATTTATTTGTAATCATTCTATTTGCTTGTATTTGTTTTGCTAAAATTTTATCCCTTTTTAATGAACTACGTTCGACCTGAATTCTCAAGTATGAGATACGTAGGCGACCTATGTGGGCCTCAGTCGGTTTCTTTGTAATTTTTCTCAATTTTGTCGACCTTTGAAGGGGGAACTACGTTTGACCTGATTCCTGCCTCAACGGGATACGTAGGTGCCACAAGGGTTCGGTCATATTTCCCTTAAGATTTCTATTCCTCATTTACAATAGAAACTGGGACATAATTTTTGAGAGGGACTCAGAAATTCTCGAGAAGAAGGTTCTTCCTCACAAGTCAAGACTGAAGATATTTCGAGATTTGCAACTGGGACAAATTTTTTGAGAAGATCTCAAAAATCCCGCAATCTGCTCAGTTACAGTTGAAGGATAAGCAATACAGTTAACTGAGACACAAATTTAGAGGATGGCATCAAAATTTCAGCATGAATCTACAAGTCCGGAGTTGACTCTGAAAATTCCCCAGCGAATAATCTGATAGACCTCTAAGCATCAGACTCAAAGAAGATTGTTAAGCCTGATGTGACATGACTTGGCAGTGAAATTTTTCAGATAATACTTCTCAAAATTTATTTTCTTAAAGATTTTCCTTTTATTTTTCATTTGTTTTGATAAAAAATATTTTGTCTTATCTATCAAGAGTTGGGAGATCAGGAAGATCAACCGGAGATAGCAGGACAAGGAGCAGAAAACTGAAGAAATCGACACAGATCAATGTTTTTTTTAAAACTAACAATTTTCTGTGGATGCAGGTTTATAGCTTTGCTCTGTAACAAGCAAATTCTTCCGGTTGAGGAACATAGAGAAGTCAAAGGAGGAGCAAGCTATCCCAAAATCAATAGTTTTCCTAGAGGCAGAAAGCATTTTATATCGCTTATGTTGGGGACTTGGGAATATGAATTGTTTATTTCAATCAATTTCCAACAACATGAAATTTATAAAGAACGTCCAGCTAGATTCGAAGGAGAATCAAGCGAAAATGTCAAGGAAGAGTTTACAATTTCCATAAAGGACGTCATTTGCATCATAATGTCGGATATGATACTATGCATTACCTAGAGGGGGTCAGCTAGTTTATTATTGATCTAGACGATGTACTACCTGGAAGACGTTTTACCGTTATCATCGTTTGAGGCGATATGATTATTCATGCATCGCTAGTCAATACTCATGCATTGCGGAAAATCATGCATCGCGAGTCAATACTCATGCATCATAGAAAATTATGCATCGCGAATCAATACTCATGCATCGTGTAAGATCATGCATCGCGAGTCAATACTCATGCATTGCGGAAGACTATGCATTGTGAGAAGATTTCATGCCTCACAGTAAATAATGCATCGCGAGAAGGTTTCATACCTTGCAGAGAATTAGGCGTCACGAGAAGGTGTCATACTTCGCAGAAATTATGCGTCGCGAGAAGATTTCATACCCCGCAGAAAATTATGCATCGTTAGAAGATTTCATACCTCATAGAAATTATGCATCGCGAGAAGATTTCATACCTCGCAAATTTACGCATCACAGGAAGATATTCATGTCCCGTGAGAAATCATGCATTATCGGAGAAGGAATCGTGCATCCAAAGAGAAATATTAATCCGTTGGCATCAACTGCATTCTTTTATTTTGATTAAGGTAAAACACGAAGAGTACATCGACATAAAGAGAAACGTCATCACTGCATCATCTTCCATTTATGTTGACATCAACATGAAGAGTACATTGACATCAAAAGAAATATCAGCATCGCATCAGCACTTATTTATTTCAACATCAAGTGAAGAGCACATTGGAGATTACATTACAAACATAAGACATAAGCTTTATTTGCTTTACGTCAAACCAATTGAGTTAATGACAAATGAGAAGGAGAACAACTAAGTGTCAACACGGTAAAAGACACTGTCTCTCACTTAAATTGCATTTTTATGCTGACAAGTTTTATCTTAGTCTATGTCGAGAGCATCCGAAAGGATGAATTCTCCAAAACATACCACAGGTGCGGCCGACATAAAAAAGGATGCATCACAATGTGGAACTTTTTCTTAGCAGCGAACTGGGACATAGTCCAAAGAGGGATGTCAAACTCTTAGGACGCGAGCAGAAGAGTGACTTCCACCACAATCAAACCACACCCATATCAGAAGGCATCGTCTATTTTGGTCTTGCATCTGGAAATTCTGATCTACCGGAAGCAAGTTTCCAATCTAAGTGACAGTGCGCCAAGAGTTTGAAAATTATGTCCGTGTAAGTTCTTACCTATGGATGTGAGCACACCACATTCATGGCTAAGAGGTTACAAGCCTCCTTTTCATACTCAATTAATTTGTCACTTGTCCAAAACCAAAGGTTATCTAGCATAATAGATTTCCTTTCCAACCGATCGAGTCGAACTACAAACAACCTGATTCTTGAAGTTTAAGGATTTGTAGGCGGGCTCAATGTTAAAACTCGACTGTATTCCAACATTCGCTTTTAAATATTATTCTCGAGCATTTCGGTGCCTTCATAATTCGATATCAGAATGACTTTTGAATTCTTTCAAAATCGTGCGTTAAATCAAGCTTGTTGAACTACAAGTGGCCTGAATTCTCATAAGTCCTGAGATATGTAGGAAGCTCGTTCCAGGGTTTGGCTATAAGTCCTAAAGTCCGTACCAATTCCTTCGCTTAAAGATGAAGGTAGGGTTGGTCAAAATTGAGTTGGTCAATTTCATTTTCCTCGAAATTCTTGCATCAATCCAAGTAAAATGAGGGATAGTTGTTGACACCCAATTTCAACCCTCCTCGATAGTATTTAATTACCAAGCTTCTCGAGTTCAAACAATGTAAAGTATCTAATTTTATACATTTCAAAAAATATATAATATTAGATAAAATAAATAATAATAATAAATAAATATTAGCTTGCATAAGGTTTTGACATGTTTATATTAGTTTAGCTGATGTATGGGGCTCGCATATTTATTCATATAATATTATAGTTTACCAATGTTTCAAATAGAAAATAATAGTAGTATTTTGGTTTTGATATAAATATTTGGTTAATTATTTTTGCCTATTTTTTTAATCTTTATTTTATATTCGGATTAATTATTTTATTTTTGTTAACCTTAAGAATCTTGTTAATCAATTATATTAATTCGTCTTCTCTTAAATCCTATTTTCATTAAATTGGTAGCATCTTTGAGCAAAAGAAATATTGGGCCAATTAAAATCCAAGGCCCTAATAAAATCCACGTTTGCTCCAATCCCAGTCCCAATTAATTAATTCATCAGCCTATTTTAGCTGAATATCTCTGAGTCCTACCCAACTCATTAACCCGATTTTGGGTCTTTCATTTCGAAACTAGCTCATTTTAAAGAAACCCCACACCAATGGCCCATCCTTTCTTTTTTTTTCCTCCAATCCAGCCCATTATTTAATAACCCCCCCCCCCCAAAAAAACAGATCCCTTTAACCTGACCCACTCCTCACACCTTTTCCCAAAGAAAGGAACGCAGCCACGCAATGAACTGGGAGAAGACGTGTGAAGAAGCAACGCTGCAGATCCAAAGTCCATGCGACTTCGGCGGAGAAGCAATCCAAGCCGTGTGTGATCAATTCCAAACAGCGAGGGCAAGTGCAACGGAATAATAGTTAGAAGCAGACCCATACGACGCATCATTTTTCCTTTCTCAATATATCTTTCGCTTGTACGAATTTTAGCAGCAGTTGGTCACGATTCCGTCCTTGTAACTCAAGACGAGGACACATCGCCCATCTAGTACGCCAGATTTATCTCGTCCCTCCACCTCGCCTCTTCCCCATTTCATTTTTGGGTATAAAAATGGATATTCCTTCAGCTTTGGGGATAAGGTTTGGAGGTTTGAATTCCATTTCAAATATTTTTTTTTGCCCCAAGCCGTGTTGAGAATTTCCCCCGCTATCCCTCACCCTAATTTTGTTTCTATATATACCCCCCTCTTCCTCAGCAGTTGGGGTTGTGGAAAATTTTTTTGGCTGAATTTCATGAGATAATCTTGGAGAACCATTGGAATTCTTTTGAGTCATGTTTTGGCAAAAAACAAAGGAGAGAAAAGAAAAATAAAAAAAAAGAAAAAAAAGAATGGAAAGAGGATTGAAATCTTAGTCGGAAAAATAGTTGGGGTGATAACAGTTGGAAATTTTTCGAGATAACTTACATTAAAGTGGGGAAAATATTGGGCAATCTCTGATATACTGTTATCCACGAGCATTTAAGATAGCTTCTTAAGACGAGAAATATTAGAATTCAGATTCTTGCTTAGTTATTGTTCTTGTGGGCTTCTGCTTTCTTCATTGAACTTCTTAGTGTTTGATTTCGGCGGTGGAAACTCATCGTATCTTACTTGCTCGTGCTCATCCCAGGAAGCTTCACTCGAAAAGGTAAACTACACTTTAATCCTAACTCATTTTGGTTGTTGTTTGTTTGTGAGCTGAAGGTCTCTAGTGACCCTCCTTCCGTTCATTCGAATGTTTAAGTTGTCTTTGGGTTTACTGTTAAGGTCTGATAAAAGATCCCTTTTTATCACTAGTTGTTGTTTTAGTTAACTGAAGCATGAAATATGTATATGTTTGTGAATTATGCCTACAATGTTTTGATTAGCAGTCGGTTTCACCTCTTGATTTTTATGTCCAAAATTTGATTCTTTGTTTTTGTTCTGTTGCGGTTAGTGGCACTTTTCAAAAGATAGAAGTAGAATCTTAAACTATCTAGTATGAGAGTTGTTTGTCGTTTTAGATATCTTTTGTTGATATAGTCATCTTTTTCGCCTCTTTCTTCTTTGAATCTTGTTGCTGACCATTATGCTTACAAGTCGGTTTCTGTACGATTTTCTTTTTAAAAAAATAATGTAAAGAAAGAAGGAATTCTCTTGCTCTCTCTGGTTTATTTGTCATCCATTGCTTTCAATTTTAGAACATAGCCTAGAATGCATTTGTCTTCTTTTATTCCTAAGCATAGCCCAACTTTGTCCAATGTTATTTGGCTGTCCAAAATTTGGATCTTTTTTTGTTACTAGTGTAGTCATTTTTTTCATGCATTCATTTCGTGGTAGAGGGTATCTTTTAACTTGTGATCTTCCATGGCTTAATGCGGATATAGATTTTTTTGTCTCTCTCTAAAGTCTGGAACATTGTCTATTTTATTATATTTTTCAGTTTTGAAATCAAGTTTGATTAGTTTGATTTGTTTAGCTCCTAGTTGGTTTGTAAAATTATTATTTTGGTATGACATTGGTAAGTGTTAGTATAGGAAATCAATGGCTTTAATCATGCTACATTTTACTCAACTCTCATTTGCATTACGGTCTTTATTTCATCTCATATTCATGCTTATTTCATACTAAGGATCTCATAGCGGTTATTTTATATATATATATATGAGTACTGTGACGATAGTCAATGGAGAGTGCGAAATTTGATCGTGTTTGAGTGAATATATGGTCTAGACTTCAAGTTTGTTTATTATTTGGAATTGGTTTGTTTCATTTGACTGGTTAGAATAGATGGGTTATATGGTACTAAGTCTATGTCCATTGTGATCTATTATATTATGTATGTTGCCGTGTCTTATTATCCTTCTTAGCAAGTTGCTTACTCACATACTTATTTGTCTATGGTCACATGTGAATCCGAGTTCATCATGAACTTTTATCCGCATTTCGAGAGAGAGCCGTAAAGGCTCAAACCTTTTTGATTCATTCGACTATAGAATTGGCGTACATATTTGGAACTAATAAAATTCGAGACGGAGAGGATTCGAAGAAGTTGGGCCGAAGGAGGCCCACTTTATTTATATCTTATTGTATTTTGGTATTCTGGCCTAAGCCCTGTTGTATTTTCTTTACGTATTTATTATTATTGTATTGCTTAGGCTAGGACAGGTACGAAAGAAAGAAAATGGGTCAAGAACTCAAAAAGTCAGAATGGGTTGGAAACCCAAAATAGGTGGGTCAAAAATTCCGGCCAAGGCGAATAGGACTCGGATTTGGACCCAAATCTCTCTCCCTCTATCTTTCTCTCTCTCTCTTTACATGTTTTTCAATTACGTGTTGTTTTGTTTGCGGTAGTTTAAAGATTAGAAGAATCCAAATCCTTGCAAAACGCCTTAAATGTTTTATCGACCTAAAATCAATAATTATTTGCGAATAAATTGCTTAGATAAATAAGTTACTATTTTTTTTAACTCTCTACTATTCAATTTTTTTTTGTCAAGTTAAAAATAATTTTTAGCCAAACTATGTTAGTTGCTGGAAAACCATTTAAGACGGATGTTTTAGGTGCCTAACACCTTCCTAGAACATTAATTTGAATCCCCGAACCCCTTTTGCGTTTTCAAACAATTTTCTCTGTTAAGTTATTTGAAAACAATAGTTTTTTTATTGATTTTTCTCAAAATTAAGTGGCGAATCTCTATAAAGTTGAAAATCTATAAAACTTCCTTTTTCGATTAAAACAAGAGATACTCGAATGATAGCTATTGTTGTAAGAGAATTCTATTAAAGGTAACTGGTCAACTAGGTAACTGGTCAACTCAATTACCCTTGAAGATAATGTCATTAACTCTCAACATGTCTTCTAGGTTTTGGATGGTGCATTCCTCTTAGCCATCAGTTTGAGAGTGAAAAACGATACTAAGTTTCACTTGAGTACCTAGCCCCTTTTGGAAAGACCTCCAAAAGTAAGAAGTGAATAGGGAACCTCTATTTGAAATAATGGATAAAGGAATCCCATACAAATGTACAATCTCATTAAGATACAACCATACATATTCTTCCGCTGAATAAGTAGATTTGACTGGAATAGAATGGGCTGATTTGGTAAACCTGTCCATAATCACCCAAATCGAATCTTTTTTTCTTCTTGCACGAGGAAAACCCACCATGAAATCCATGTTTACATCTTCCCACTTCCAAGTAGGAATATCTTTGTCTTGAATAAACCCTCCCGGTCTTTGATGTTTGGGCTTGACTTGTTGATAATTCGGACATTTGACCAAAAATCCGCTATATCCTTCTTCAACCCATTCCACCAATAGACCTCTTGTATATCAATATACATTTTGGTGGAACCCTGATTAATGGAATATCAGGAACCATGAGCCTTATCAAAAATTTATCTTCTTAGGTCATCCACATCCTGCAAACCTACCTTGGTATCTAAGTACCCCTCCCCCCGGGAGAACGCTTGATTGAGCTTACTAAGAACCGATTCCTTTAACTCCATCAATAGAGTATCAAGGTTTTGCTTAGATTTCACCTCCAACACTAAAGATGGTTAAGAATTATGATGTACAATGAATCCTCCTTTTGGAGAATCTTCTAACATAAAACCCAACCGAGCCAATCTATGTACCTCTTTCACTAACTCTTTCTACCATCAGGAACATGGGCTTAACTGCCCAATTACATTCGATTCAAAGCATCCGCAACCACATTTGCTTTCCCGGGATGGTAGAGGACACTCATGTCATAGTCTTTTAAGAGTTCTAACCACCTTCTATGTTGGAGGTTTAACTCCTTTTGAGTGAACACATAACTCTTGTAGTCGGTGAATACATCCACATGTACACTATATAGATAGTTCCTCCATATTTTCAAAGGAAATACTATGGTCGCTAGTTCAAGATCATGAGTTGGATAGTTTTCTCATGCACCTTGAGTTGTCTAGAATCATATGCTATCACCTTACCATGTTACATGACGACAAACCCAACCCTACTCGAGAAGTGTCATAATACGCAACAAACCGTTTGGTACACTTTGATAAAGTCAAAACCGTAGCGGAGGGTAAGCTTATCTTTAAACATTTGGAAACCTCTTTCACAAGCTCCCAACCATTCAACTTAACTTTCTTTTGGTTTAAGGTTTTCAAAGGAGAAGTGATAGATCCAAATCCATCAACAAATATCCTATAATACCCGACTAATCCCAAGAAACTTTGAATATTGGTTAGAGTCAAAGGTCTAGATCAATTCTTACCCACCTCCGTTTTCTTCGAATTGACCTTTATACCCTCACTTGAAACAATGTGACCAAGAAAAGTAATTGATCTCAACCAAAATTCACACTTACTATATTTAGAAAAGGATTGATGTTCCTTGAGGACTTGCAATACTATCTTTAAATGACTCATGTGTTCATTCTCACTCTTAGAATATACAAATATATCATCAATATAGACAATTACAAATGAATCAAGATAATTACGGAACACCCTATTCATAAGGTCTATAAAAGCGACTGGGGCATTATTTATATCAAAATACATAACTAAGAACTCATAGTGACAATACCTAGTTCGGAAAGTTGTCTTAGGAATGTCAACTCCTTTCACCCTAAGTTGATGATAACCCGATCTCAAGTCGATTTTCAAAAAGTAACTCACAACTTGGAGTTAATCAAACAAATCATCAATTTTAGGAAGAGTATACTTATTTTTTATAGTAAACTTGTTCAATTGTCGGTATTATATACAAATTCTAAGAGACCCATCTTTCTTTTTCACATATAATACCGGAGCGCCCTATGGAGATATGCGTGGTTGTATAAAACCCTTATCTAGCAAGTCGTTGAGTTGAGCCATAAACTCGGCCGAAGCCATATGATAAGGAGGAATTGAAATGGACTTAGTATCCGACATTAAATCTATGCGAAAATCTATTTCACATTCGGGAGGAATTCTGGTTAACTTATGGGGATAGACTTCCGAAAAGTCTTTCACTATGGGGCCCGACTCTAAAGGAGTTTTCTCGGACTGAAGATCCTTGAACCACAAAATATGATAGAGATATTTCTTAGAAATCATCTTACAAGCTTTTAGACATGAAATAATTTGACATCTAGGGATTGTCTTTTCCCCCTTCCATTCCAAAAAGGGTTCATAATGAAATTGGAATTTAACTACCCTTGTTCTACAATCAATTGAAGAAAATAAGCATGTAACCAATCCATCCCCAATATGAAGTCAAAGTCCAACATATCAAGTCATACCAAATCAACCAATGTAAATCTATTGGACAATAATATGGGACAACTCCTATTGACTCTTTTAGCAACAACGGAGTCACCCACTAGGGTAGAAACAGAAAAAGGTTCAACTAAGATATCGGGGAGCACATCAAACTTTATAACCACTAAAGGAGTAACAAAAGGCAAAGTGGCAGAAGGATCGATCAATGCATGAAAATACTTGCAACATACGGGTAACAACATCGGGAGAATCCTCTTGATAACCCCTAGATTTGAGAGCATAAAAGCGGTTCTTCTTAGGAGCATCGGAATTTGAACCACTTGTTTGAAATTGGTTACTCTCCCTTCCTTGAGTCTTGTCCATGGGACAATCCCTCACCAAGTGTCCACTCTTTCCACAACCAAAGAAATCAGTTGAACCCATTAAACATTTCCCCAAGTGCCTCTTGCCACATTTGGCACAATTAGGGCTCTCACTAGATGAACCACAAACTTTTCCTCCTTGAGGCTTAAGGTTTGACACCCCATCCTTGTTAGCCTTGGGTAAATTAGAAGAAACTTGGTTGGAAAATCTCTTCTTAAACTTTGATTTGTCTTGGATCTCAAACTTACCCTTAGAAGTACCTCCATCATGGGGCCTTTCCCTCTTGAACTCCCTATTCTTAATCTTGATCCTACTCTCTTCGACTTGTTAAGCATGAACCATCAAATGAAAAAGGTCCATGTTGTCATGAATCATTGCAGCCCAAAGATATTACACAAGATCATCGGACACACCCATCACAAAACAACTCATTTCATCTCTAGAAATAGACACCAAAGGAGAAGCATACATGGACAACTTGATGAATTTCAAAGAGTATTCTTGAACACTCATCCATCCTTGATGAAGGTTGATGAACTCTTCCACTTTTGCCTCTCTTTCATCCCTTGGGAAGAAACTATCAAGAAATGCCCTCCTAAAGACTTCCCAAGTTGCGGGACCCACTCTCAAAGCCCTATTGTCCTTCTATTGAGTGCCAAGTTTGAGCCACATCTTTGAGTTGATAAGCGGCTAGCTCGACCTTCTTATTAGAAATCACTCCTATAGCATACAAGATCTTATAAAACTCATCTAGAAAGTCTTATGGATCTTCATTAACCTTAAAACTAAAGAACAATGGAGGGTTCATCCTTGTAAAGTCCCCCAAGCGAGAATCCATGGTACTAATATATTGGTTCACACGGGATGCAACTTCCTGGTTTGCTTGAGCCTTCATATATTTATCTGGAGTAGTTACATCTTTGGATTGAGTAGCTATGACTTGACTTGAGTTTAGAAAATCCTCCCTTATTTCTCCATCTGACATGACCGGAGGATTGACCAGAGCTTGGCCATCTAGAGGAACTTGTTCTTGAGGAGGGGCTTGGTTGTCTTAGGGGAGAACTCACGCATTAGCAATCTCCTCTTCAACCCTTATTGTTGATGCCCTTCTAGTAGTCATAGCCTATAACAACATGAAAAGGATTAGAAGAAAAGGACAAATAGAGTTAAGAATCTCGAGGCACGACTTATGAATACCAAATAAGGGAGAATTCCTTAAGCATCACATAGCCTCTCGTTCATAAGAGTGGAACACTTCACAATCATGAAGAAGACTCTATGGAGACGTGGTTTTTGTGAGACATCATTCCTAAGATTTTTCAACCTCATGCTCTGATAACAAGTTTGTCATGACCGGAAAGTACTCCCTAGACATAACCAGCGTCTTCATTCCCAAAGAGTCCTTAGACAAGCCCTAAGCAAACGTCATTGTATTTTGTAGGTAATAAAACACAGAAAAATTAAAACTTTACATATAAAGTTTAGATAGACTTCTCATTTATCAAAAATAGTCTACAATCGTCTCACACATAACCATCTATCATAGGAGTACAAGATTTGGGACATAACCGTTACAACATACCAAATTTCTCATAAAAGAATGTAACATAGTATTTACAATATAAGAAATAGAACTAAGTCTTTAGGTTAATCAAATGAATTGAAATAGAATGGTATCCTTCGTCCTCAAACTTAAGGACTCACCAACTCGGGAATCTAGCCAAGCTTCTTGAAATTTGGCCTTCAAAATTCTGAATGGCCCGAACCTAAATAATTGTAGAAATAGAAAGAATAGGGGTTAGTACAAATCACATGTACTAAGTATGTATATATGCAAATAAACCATGTGAAGACATGCACAAAGGGATATTTTAATATAAACGTGCCTAGTCACTTTGAAAGCCTTTTTATGCACCTTTCAAGAACACATATAAGTATATACGAAAATCACAACAAGACATATTCATATACATGTCCAAGAGTAAAATCATAACAAAGCCATAATCAACATATCATGTTCTATATTCCATTTCATCAATACACCACAAGACATCACTCATAACCGTAATTCAAGTTCACTAGTGCAATGTATATGTGACGCCCCATAAACCCCACATAAACCAAGTAAACTAGCAAAGAGATCATAAACATTTCCTTTAGCTCATATAACCTCATAATAAGTGTAGTGAACATCATATACAACAATTTAGACCAACATCATGTATATTAAGTAAAACCAACATCATATCAGAAGAACATCACATGCATGGACATTATTCATACATAAATAACCCACCCTAGTACTCCCCTCAAGTCCCACTTGTGAAATGTATAGATAAAGTCCCATACCCTTACCTACACTAAGTAACACCCCTTAAGTAGTCCTAGTAAGTGTTCATCTTCTTACTTTCTTTCATTCATTTCACTTTTGGAAAACTTTTCCATAACCGACATTACACTATGTGAGCTAAACATGGAATCCGGTGTCAATCCCTCACACCAAAAGTAGGGCATACTACTTGCCAATGTAGGAGATCAACATCACCTTAGCATCTAGGTGGATCCACTAACTAGGTTTCCTATGGGGGCACATAGTTAAGCAACTATGAGGTTGTTGCTAGAAACCCTTTTTATGCTAATTAGCATTGTAGTTTCCACCTCATTAGAACATCAGGTGAACCTCCCTTCCATTGCGAAGGAACACCTCTCATTGTCAAGTTCACTCGGTGCTAGGCTAAATTCTCTATTTAAAGAACCTTTAAGTCTTTCTTAAACATTATTTCATAAAATAGGCCCTAGGGGATTAACCCCTTATATAGCATGTATATACCTCATAATTCATTTGATGAGAATGTCCTTTCATCAAAACCAACATTATGTGAGATCATTACTTCATAACATAGTTATAGGATGCATATGAGATTTACCTTCAATTCCACGTAGTAACACCTTTCATCATATCACAATTCATCACATTCATAACATGATCATACCTTCACAACTTCATAATTAATACTTCAATTAACCATCATTACCAAGGATAAGCCAAGAATAACATAATAGCAATACTAGTTCATGACCTTGAAGATCTTACCAATGGACTCCATGCAATTCATTCAAGACTCAATTCCCAATCAATGATATATTCCTATTGACCCATTAACCTCATTATACAATATCCGATTATACAAGAACACTCTTAATATCATTATCTCTAACCATCAATTTACATAATCCAAAGATCACGGTTAGAGTTAGGGGAAAATAGACATCCATGGATTCTTCAAGAAATAGATCAAAACCCAACAACGCATGACAACATACAGTCCATGAATGTAATGAAAATATTAACATAAGTCTAACAATGGATATATTCATTATTTCCAATCAATTCATAAGCAAGATCCATGATTTGGGGAAATTGGGGGAAGAACACAGATCTAACAAAATCTCAATTTCAACCACATCAATTTCCCACCAATATACACTTAATTAACCCTAATCAAGAAAAATTCATCATAATTAGCTAACAATTTGAGATTTAGAAGGAACCCCATTTGTAGAGAAAACCCTTGAATTTGGGTGATTTTTTAAATCATCTTTAAATGGTCTTCCTCTTCAAGTTCCAATGGTCTTTAATGAAGGTTGGGTAGACAGAAAATTTTAGAGAGAAGTGAGAGTGATTTGGATTTCAATTTGGGGATGTTATTTTGTTGGGTAATTGTTGTATAAAAGTGATTTAAAATCAATATATAACCCTCCCCTAAAATATCCAAGATACTCCTTACTTAATTTGACTTTTTAGTAAAGTCAAATTTGACTTCAAATTTCAGAATTTTCATCAGGAAACAAGGCCGCATCGTGGAGCTGTTCCCATAAGATTTCCAAAATTAATTTGAGACAGCACAATCTACGACGCAGACCAAACCTTTTGGTCCTTGGTGAACCATGTATGGGCGTGGACTAGTTTCATGTGTGAACAACCGCCTGCTGCCATAGGCAACTTGTTGGCCAATATTCGGGTCCTCCTCAAGGACCTTTAGGGTGGTCCTTGGATGGTCGAACCTTGACGTTGACTCGATAAATATTATTTCATCTATTTAAAGTATTTTTACATGTTTTAGACTTTATACTACACTCTCAAACCTTCACAAAACCTAAGGACATCTACTAGTTCAATTTCACTAGTTTCTGGACGTCATGGTCGTCCCTTGACGTTTAGGCTCTAATACTTCTAAATCAAGTTGGTTACCTTTATCTAGGTCTGGAATTCTCATTGTTCACTCGTTAGTCTTTAGTCTATGTCATAGAAATTTCTAGGCGTTACAACTTGTTCGGTAAGAAATTGTCTATTTGTATTACAAACATATTAAAATGTCTGATAATCTATTATTCATCAATAAAAAATGTAGTATTATATATGAATAATAAATTATTCTTTATAATATGTATTATAATTGTATTATAAATGTATTAAAAGTGATCAAGCAAAAAAAAGTTTTATTGTTATAAATGGTAAATATTTTTTTGATACATTATATATTTGTAAGTTACCAATAAAAAACATAAGAACTTCTAGTCTAATATCTAAAAAAATCAACTAAATTAAAGTAGAAGTACTTATCTTCTCCACATTTAGGGTTTGTTTTCGGCATTCAGATCTCCATGACTGAGTTGTTGATCTTCTCTGAGTCTATATACATGTTTAATTCTATGTTGTTGTTTCTTCCAAATGCACACGCAAGTGTATGTGGTCATACAACTAAATATAGTGACTCTTTAGATAAGCTGAATTATCGAACCCAAAGGACTTACAATCAAATGATATTTAATTTTACTATTGACTAAAATTTTTATGTAAGTGCGTCAAGAGCGTTTGATGGGTATTTCTAAGCTAACAGTTTTACAATTTAATGAACTAAATTTACTAATTACGATTCAATTTCACGTGGAGTTAAAGCAATGACTTGGGAAATTCCAAAGATAGAACTTAACTAAGAATTCATGCATAGTACCTCTTGTATGGACTTTGAGTGGTTATCAAATCACTATTTTACAACTTAATTATATAGTTACATCTCCCAACCTCTAATCACCTAACATAGTTGAAAGTTTGACTACATCATTGAGCGTGGATAGACCAAATCAACCACAGAGCCATAAGTTTTCATCTTATTTCATAACCAGGAATCGTAACTAGGTTTATAAATATACTAGATACAAATCCACCATAGATTTTGTATTAGAAAAGATCATGTCTCTTATTTTCCATGTTTTTATCTCTCTATTCCTCTCGCAAGTTCTATACATACAATAAGTTTATTCTAATTGTAAGTCCCCAAAATGAGATAGGGTGTATAGATTCTAACATGTATTTATTAAGGTTATAAGGTACTAAAATGACTTATAATATGGTTTATAGGCAGTGTGTAAAGTTTGAAGTGATTTGGAAGTCGAACGTCAAGGGACGACCAAATCATTCCACGACTAGTCACCTATGTGCCTCATGTGTATATGCATGCTTATATTTGTGTTTCATTAGATTGAGAATCATCTAAATTATTTATAATTATGTTTAATTATGGTATATGTAGTTTCGAGAAGTTTGTAGGTCAAACAACCAAGAACGTCCAAGGCGTTCAAAAGGTAACCCTTAAGATGTTCAACGTGTGTCATGATGGGGCTTGGCCTGTTTGGACGTCTTGTAGGTGTTTGTTTTGGATGAAATTTATGTGGAAGGTCTATAAATTTTTAAGGTTTGTATTAATGTTTGAAAATATTAGGTACGACTTCTAAAGGGCCTCACAAGAGGCCCGAAAAGATGGACCCAAGGCTGTTGAAGACACTGCCTGGGCAGTGTCCATTGACGGACCCAACGACAGATCGTTGGTACCCTAAAGGACCGTCGAGCAAGTCTTGTCGACTGGTACTTGCCTGAGGTAGGTCACAAGCCAAGAATTTGTCTAAGTGCCAGGCGACGGAAGCCAGGCACGGACCGTCGATAGCATGACGCCTCGTCATTGCCTCCGTCGTTGGTGCACTGTAGGTTGCAGGCAGCGTCTGTTTTAATTAAAGGGTGACTGGGAAATTCACCCCACGTCCTATCCTGACCCTAATAGGTTTATTTAGCTATTTTTGGGTGTATATAAGTCATCAAAAACTTGATCACCCTTCCCTCCAAAAATATTTTCCTTCAAACCTCCATTGTTGGTGAAGCTCGAGAACTGCTTGGAGCTGGGTTTAATATGGATGAATCATCAAGTTTTAGAGGTTTTCAACTAGACAAAGGTATTGTGATCTTCATCTGTAGTTATCTTTTCATCTAGAGAGCCATTCTCAATGATTTCAAAGAAGAAAAATATGATCAAAGTCCTTCTTCTTCAATGTGCCATGGATTCTTTTTAAAAAGGTTTTGAACGACTGAATCATTATTAATTAAAGTTAATACAATGGTTTTAAAGTGGATTTTTACTCCAATTGCCTGATGAACCCATGCTTCTTCATCAAAATGATTTAGCCTTGCATGGGCTTTGTGATCTTTAATTGCTATCGAGTGAGTTATGATTCGATTAAGTTGAAGTGATTGTATATACTGTTATTTACATGAATTTTTGTTGAATTGATGTTGAAGTATCCATGAGGATTAATGTATGCAGATTTGAGCATGTTTAGCCTAGTTTCCATGGTTCACTGTAACATTGGTTTCTAAATGGATTAATGTGGATTTCGATTACGTTAGGTTGGTTGTATATACTGTTTTGGGTTATTATCATGGTTGGATTATGAATACGAATCTTGTATGATTGAAGTAAAGATGGCTTATGTGAACTAACCTAGTCTTCTAGTCTATCGACGGATAATATTATGTATATGATGATATCGTGAATTGTGGATAGATGAAGCATGATTTACTTTGATGAAGTTATTTATCTAGATGATGCCTAGTATGTAAATTATTGTTAAAATATGACGGAATATCAAGGTCTTAGAGAATCAATAGGGTTGGTTAAGTCCCTCTAGACACTATAGCAAATTTACAAGTCTAATGTCTATGTTGTAGCTTGATCTTGAGTGCTTTAAGCATGATTTCTTTATGATTAAATGTATTATTATCTACTGTATTAGATTGAAATTATCTATGAAATATGACATAAAATCAATGCAAGTGAAGTTAGCTAGGGATCTATGTTCTTCTACTTCCTAGTACGTGTGAGATGCCTGGTATTATGTTATAGTATGATCTTTTAGTGACTTGTAAATTGTAACTTATATGATTAAAGTAAATTTATCTACTTCCATATATATGTAAATTATTAATAAACAAGGTGTATTGATCAATGAGGATCAAAGGTTGAGGAGTTGGTAAGAACGCTTATTTCCTCTACTCTTCTACTTATCTACTTCTTTATAAAAATGTTGATGAAGCCTTGTATGACATTGTGTGGTATGGTACACTTATGGTGGCGGTGTTTACTTTATTTTCATTATATATGTGTTGAGCATGGCCTTGAAGGCAAATTGATTATCTTATGCATATGTGCTTATAATGATACTATGAGAAGCTTATGCCTACTTTCCTATTGTAGTTGTGAATTAGGTTCTGTGGCTATTGTTTGAGCATGTGTATATCCATGTTAGGTTAAAGTATAGGTGCTGCCATTGATTTGTTAAAAGTGTTAATAATATCTTACCTATGTACCCCTTTGTTAAAACATGGATAGTACAAGTTAGGAGTCTTAATTGTATAATGAAGTTGACTTGTCCTATGCTATTATGTGTTGTGTTGTCTATTCTTTAACGAGTGTTATGGTCTAAGAGGGTGGCTTCCTCAATATGTTTGTTGATGGCCAGTAGGTGCTCATGTTGACCAATATACACAGACACTCACTTCACATGCATATTACAAGTAGTATAGGTCATTGTGTCTAAATGAAAGGTAGTTCTCATATTCACTACTGTCTAAAACTATGCTTATTAAGGTGACTTTTATGAAAGTATGATTTGTATTCCCTTACTAGGATGACTTGATAGGTGTACTAGTATGGGCAAAGGGTATGGGACCTTGTCTACACATTGCACATGTGTATTTTAATAGGATAGTTCCTACGTTTGGTTTCTAAGTACATGAAGGATTAATATATGAACATGTTATGAATATGATGTATATGATATGATGAGCTATGAATGTGCATAGTGTCTTAATAGATGTATGAAAGGATTGCTCATATAGTTATGCCTATAGACTCATGCATTGATATATGAACATGTGTGACATAATGTGTTATGTGAAAGGTTTGCTCACATCTATGTATACACTCACACACATGTACAATGATCTAGTTAATAGAGGGACATTGAGAGGTGTGCCCAAGAATACTCTAAACTAGATACGTGCTTGAGTATGCTATAAGCATATGAGAATCAAATATACTAAGACTATGTTTTATAAATAAATGTAATAAAGGCTTTTCAATAAAGGGAACTTAGCTTATCACCGAGTGAACTTGACATTGAGAGGTGTTGACTTTCCTTGGAGGAATATTCATCATTTGTCCCTTATAGAGTGTTGACTTCCCTTAGAGGAATACTCACCTATGGACGCACAAGAGGTGTTTACTTTCCTGGTAGGAATATTCACCCATGTTTTCTCATGAGGTGAGACGCCAATTACCAAATGGTATGTAGGGGGAATACCTATCTCTTAGTTCCATAAACTATTCTTGCCACATAGGATCTAGAAAGTGATATCATCTAATATGGTAGGATATATGTTAATGTTCTACCTTGGCTAGGTAGGAACACCTTCTCTTTGTGTAACTCTCTACAACACCAAATTCCATGTTTAGCACCCATGGTCTTAGTTTCAGTTAAGGCTATACTTTCCCTAAAGTAAAATGGACAATGGAAGTAATTGAATAGGATCCTAACTAGGAGGACTTAAGGTAAGTTACTTAGTATAGGTGGAAGTAGTGAACTCACCTACACATTGCACAAGTAGCTCCTTAGGAAGTCCTAGGAAGGTGACCTAATGTGTATGTTTATGCTTATGTCCATATGAATGACTTTGTAGTATTGGTCTACTTGTTATGAAGATGTACATGATATGAGTCTTTATGCATGATGTTGAACTTGTTGACTATATGATGAAGGTCTTGACTTAACTATGTCTATGTTGTATTATACTTCTATGATTGTATGTGTTGTCTAATGTAGATGATATGTACGATTTTTCTTGTGGTCCTAAGGTGATACATTTCACAAGGTATCCTTAAAGGATTGCTTGGGAGATTAATGATTCAAAAGGATGAGTTTCACTGTAAAGTAGAATGAGCTCACTGTAAAGTGACCTCCAATTGGACTTAAATTCTATATGTGCTTTTCTATGATGTTTGGCCTTTGGTTGTGTTTCCATAAAGTATGAAAATGATGTACTCAAAAGGCATGAAATATATTTTTTACTAAAAAGGTACCTTTTAAATGCATGTTTCTGCATGGTTGCCATACTTAGCGCATTCCTATACTAATCCCATTCTTCTCTACTTTTTACAAAAAGTGTAGGTTATGGATGCTTAAAGGATGTCTTGAATGATGAAGAGCTTGATAGGTGATTCCGAAGCTCGAAGAAAGGAATCCTTAAGTCCAAGTATGTCCTAATGTGTACTTATTCTAAAGTCTATTAAATATTGTATAGTTTTGTATTATGTCTTAAGGGACGTGTCTCTAACGTATTCTAATGTTGTTGAGTCTAAGATGAAAAAGAGACTTAGAGTCGATATATGTATTATGGCTTATATCTTATCTGTAAATGAAGTAAAGTTTCTAGCATATGAGGTGCTATGAAAAATTTTAAATTTTCTGCTAAATTTACTATGTCGATGCGATGAATGATAACTATGGGCTTGTATAAGTCCTCTGAGAGTTCAAGTACGCCATGTTACTTCTAGGGGGTGCTCCTCGGTTGTGACACTAATGGTGAACATGAATCCAAAATTTGAAATAGTACATTTAAGAACACAAGAATAATTTGTAGTGATAATCAAACTCATTCCATATATTCCATACTACACAATCCTTCATAGCTACATCCCTAGAACAAAGGAATTTAGCTACTCATAATACAATTCTCAATATTCAAATGTTCATTAATCATAAGATAATTTATAAGATGAAAAAGAGTAGCAATGAACCCTAAAATTGAAGAGAAAGTCTTCCGAGTCTCGTCCTCCCAAAATTAGAAAACTAATGCCTTATAAAAATAAAAACTTACCTATTTACAACTTGAAAAAATGAAAGAAAAATCTAGCACGTAGGTTCACAATACGGAGTTGGCACGAACCTTTCCATGTCCTCACCAATGTCTTCTCTGTGGTAGTGAGTCGCTAGGTGCTCCACTGTTTCAAAATTTCTTGAGCCAGCTTTTGATTCCTAGCTCTAGGATACGACGCGAATACGAAGCTAAGTTATTTCTTTTCAACTCTTTCGACCAAAACTTTATAAATATAATATGATTTTTCTCTCAAACTTATCTAAGTATGGGTTTCATTTGGCCTTTACACATACAAATATTGTAACAACCCCCCCAAAAAATGAGCTAGGTTTATCTAGATATTCACTAATGTTCTAAGGAATTGTAAATAGCTTAATTAATGTGTATGTTATTTTAGAAGTCTTTTCGATTGAGTTTGAAGTCAAACGTCAAGAGACGACCAAGATATTCGACGATTAGTCCTTATGTGCTTGCATGTTCTTATGTGTGTGTCATAATTTATAAGGTATTTAATTGATGGTTTATGGTGTTTATGGGCAGTTATGAAGTTTTGAAGAGTTTGGAGGCGAAAAGTCCAAGAACGTCCGGGACGTTAGAAAGTTATTCTTTGGGCATGCTTGTGTGTTTAAGTGTGCCTTTGCATGTTTCGTAGCTTGTTTGATGTTGGAATTGATTGGGGAGTTTCCTAGTACCTATAGGTGCATGTTTAGGGGTTTAACGTCCGGGAATGACTCCATCTAGGTCTTACAAGGGGCCCTAAAAGAGGACCCCAAACTCAAGGGTGTAGACTGTCTAGCAGTGGCAATCCACGACCCCCAAACGATGGCCATTCGATCAAACGAAGGCTCGTCGATGGGTGACATAGATGGAGCCTTGAATCATGCACATGGAAGAGTTGCATACACATTCAACGGACCCCAACCGACAGGGTGTAGGCCAATTGATTGTCCGTTGATGATGGAGCATGAATGGCACCTGCGCTGCTGTAATTTTTCTGCCTAGCTTGGGGTGTTTTGGGAGATTGACCCCGAGTATGATAAATTAAGAGGACGGTTTATTTAGGTGTATTTGGGTAATTTAAGAATATATAATTGATCAAACTCTCATTTAGAGCCTAAGCCATAAGTCAAAACCCTTTCCCTCCCAAACGTTCTCCAAAAACCTCCATGAGAGCTCAAGGTGAAGATGGAGCTTAACAATGGATTTTCAATGGAGTTTCTTCTTCAATTCTCTTTGTATTATTCTGATAAGGTATGTGATTTCTTCATATAAGGACTTCTATCACCTTAAAGTCAATTCCAAGATGATTTTGAAAGATTTCAAAAAGATGAAAAGTCCATTCTACTCTAAGTCATAGGTTCTTGCATGAAACGTTTTCAAACATTAAGATATGACAATATTGATGTATAATTGATGTTTTCATTTAAAATCTTCATGAACCGTTGAATTTATCAAATCTCTATATTTGGCTATGCTACGGGTAAATTGATCATGACTTTATAGCAGTGAATTCAGGGGTAGATTATTACGGGCTATTGATTTACGATCATGAATGTATTTTTTATAGGATGCCTTTTATTGATTGTGGTCATATAGTTTATTATTTGATTGTTGGTTTAGTATTATGTTCATGGCTATTGGTAAGAGCCTTTGTGAGTTGATTTGATTGAAATGGCTAAGGGATGTTGATGAAGATGACGGAAATGTGGTAAGTTGACTTGATCTCTCTATATTGTGTGGAATTGGTGTAGAATTGTATGTATTTGCTATTGATTAGTATTTTCCACTTACGGTGGTGGTGCTTATGTGATATAATTGTGAAGAATGTGACTTTGTCCGCATTACTTTATGAATTGTGAAGAATGTGGCCTTATCGACATTACTTTATGAATTGTGAAACAATGTGGCCGCGTGGGCATTAATTTATGAATAATATTATAATGTTATAACTTGAATATGTGGGTATTTTGAAGGTATATATGACATGGGTATATATGTTAATACAAAGTATGTGTTCTTCTAAGTGATATATGTGATCATGATAGGCTATAGTGATGCCTTATGTGTGTATACTTGAAGTTGGAGTGTGAATGTTCTTAGTTTACTATATGAGTCTTTTGATGAACTATGATTATGTTTCTATAGGAGTGTGTAGGGTGACATTAGGTATGCTTAGTTGACCCTATATGCTTCATGAATGATATTGTACATGTGATAAGATGTTAATGAAGTGTGTCTTTTTTATGTAGACCTATATCAGTTAATTGATACATGAAAATATGTGAATATGAATCCTTGACTTAGTAGGATAAAGCACCTTTGTCATGAATGTACATGTATGAATGGAATATGATCTTGCATATAGCAAAAAAGGTGATTTATGTGAAACCTTTTCGAAAGAAGGTTATGATATCCTTGAAATTGAAAACTGTAATGGTATCCTTCTCTTGTGAATGATGGACTTAGGTTTGGTTGGCTTAAATGATATGAAATCATCCTTAGGAAAGTCATTGAGCTATCTGAATAACCATTGTAGGCATCCCTAGTCGACCCTCCTTGGTAAGGTGTTGTATGATTTGGTTATGAAGAACATATAGTACCTCTTCATATGCTCCTTTATTGAACTACTCTACGAGAATAAAGTCTAGCACCGAGTGGATACTCTTGGGAGTTTATATAGTTGTAAGATGAGACAAGAGTACAAACAAACCCTTGATATTTCTTAATCATATACCTACATGGGTTGTGTCCTAGTTCTACCATTGGCAAGTAGAACACCCTTTATCGGTGTAGGGTTGACTCTGGATTCCATGCGTAGCTAGTACGATATGTGTCGATTATTGCCTATTCATATTATGTAAAATACATTCTAGTATTTTCGAAGTTTTACAGAGTTTTAGGTAGTGGAAAGAGACGCTATCTAGACAATGCACGAGTAGGCTTTGAAGGTGCTAGTATGAAGGTCCCTTAGGACTTTCCAAGACCATTATGTGAATGTCCTTATTGTTGAATGTATCTTAAATGGTATAATGAACATGGTGACCTAAGCTAAATGCATGGTAATGAAAGGTGATTATCTAGAGTAGCTTTGAGGATTGCTTAGGTAGACTTGAAGATGGTGTATGGGCGGTCTCTTAATCTCTTACTTAGGTGATTCTTAGATTAATTCTAGGTAGGGATTTAAATATATGAAATGGGAATAATCTTATCCTAGGTAATCTTAAGGATCCTTTGGTGTGTATGAAGGGATTGTATGGGTGGTCGCTTCATAACTCCCTCAAGTGAGTCTTAGAATCACATTTTGTAGGAGGTTTATGTGAACATGCTTATGAAAGGGTTGTTACTTGAAAGTGTGCTAAATGTTATTGTTGACTTGTTTGATATCTCTTAAACTAGTTTATGAAGGTATTATATCAAAATATCATGAAATCACGTTTCTATACTAAATGTCCCTTTTTCATGGTTTTTGCATGATATCCATACTTAGTGCATTCAATGCGCTAACCCGTTCTTTTCCCTTTTTGACTAAAGTGTAGGGAATTGGAATTCTTGATATGCCATGAAGGATGGATAGGTTTCTAAGGGTTGAACATCAAGTACTGGTGAGACCTCATCGATTCGAGGACAATCCCCACCTGTTCTTGTATGTCTTTGTCTTTATTTTATTTTTTCTATGGGCTTACCTATGTTGTACAATTAAGTTAGTAGATGGTTTATAAGAGACATTCTAATGTTAGAAGTTTTAAAGAAACTCCGCTTGCGTATTTAATGAAAGTATTCTTCGTGTTTTAAGAAAGTTTTAAATTCTTACTTATATTAGAGTGTATATTATGCGATGATTGATACGAGAGGCTTATGTGAGACTTCTTGAAGTCTCATTCGCCGTGTCTCAACTTGAGGGATGCCCTATACTCTAGGGTATACCTTTGGGGTATGACAAATATGCCCAATATCAACACCCCACACTTGTAGTTTATCTTGACCTCAAACAATTCCACACATTTACACAATAGATCTTAACTTACGACTTTGCCACAAACAAGTTCTTTGGCTATATAACTCTTAAGGACCTTAATACTTCAAAACCAAGCATGTCATATGTTTAAGAGCTACTGCAACAGTTAGTAGTAGTATATCCGATGTTTCAAATTTCTTTGTTGAAGAAGTGTATGGGAGATCCTTCGCTTATCATACCTACTAATGATTTTTGTATTAAATATAGTTTGTCGTATGATGAGATCAATAATCAAAATCTAGAGCGCTAGGTTCAAAAAATTGAGAACCAAGGAGGAAGCTTCAGTCAAGGTCTTATGTAGAAATTAGTTTGTTGAGGTAGCTAATTGGTGGCTGAGGAAGATATGAAAAAGAGATAACCACATCTCTTTGAGTCCGGAGAATCAAGGTACTAATTCTTTTTTTAGTGTTTTTTACTTAATATACTGAATGTGTTAGTTTTATTTATTGGGTCTTTGACCTGAATAATAAATGTTACACCATTAGTACACTTAAAGTGATATCTTTCAAGGACGAATGTCCCCAAGGGGGAGATATTGTAACATCCCGTTATTTAAAAGAGCTAGAATTAGAAACAACCATTTTTGGAAAGATTCAAATATAGAAATTTTTGGAAGTTACACTAAGTATGAGTTTTGGGTCTACTTCTAACGACCATAACTCTCAGTAAAGGATGAATTAGGTGTGACATAAGACGTCAAATGAAAAATCTTTGAATTAGCTTTCTATGACCACCGAGTTTGCTTATTTATGAGCTTGTATGAGGGAGATATGCCCATTCGAAGTTGGATTGTCTAGATAAGGAAAGTTATGCGGATTTAAGAGGGATATTATGGTATTTTCCTTCCCCAATTAAGTTATTTTGTTTTTGAGTAATTAATTATGGGTATAAACTAAATTAGTTTAGTTGACACACTAAAAGTTCATGCTAGGGTTTTTGACGAAAGAACTCAAGAGTATGAAGGAGGAGAAAAGGTCAAGTTTTCATTAAGTTCTTGAAGTTTTCATTGAGGATTTTGCAAAAGAGTTGATCCGTAAGAGGTATGTGAGTTCACATGGCATTGGGTTCATTCACCCACGCGCCAATTATGTTAATTTTAGCACATTTTTGTTCTTAAAGTTGTGGAATTGATGTTCTTCAGTTCTGTTCTAGAAATTGTCTTCATTCTTGAATTTTGAAGGCATGGATGAGTTTCTTGCGATAGTCTTATTTATTTTAACAGTTCTTTTGAGTTAAATTATTGGGTACATGTATTGGGTAATCAAATATGAAGAAATTTGAGATAAAGAATCGAATTTAGTTGAATTAAGTTTAGAAAAAAATCTAAAAGTTCGTCAGGTTGGCAAGGGGAGGTGTGGCGCGGCGCACCCCACATGTGCCAGAGGGGTTGGGTCCGCGCACAAGAAATGCACCAAGATTGAGTCTCTGAACTTTAAGGGTTGTTTCCCCTGCGCCAGGGTCGCCTGCCCCCACCCATTTTCCGTCATTTAGCTCGTTTGATTCCTTTTGAAGTGTACTAACACATCCTATTGATTCTAACTACTCTAATTGACTTCTAAATATCTAGACATCATCCACAAACATGAATCATAAACTTGATTCTATAAATTCAAATACAAGAAAAGTTAAGAGTCAAGTCTAGAAAGTTCTTACAGTGTTGTCAAAAGTATTTTATAAATGTTTTAAACTAGTTTTAAGAATTAAGCATTTAGTTAAGTAAGAGTAAGAGTGAAGATCATTTTCTTAAAATACTATTTGGGAACTAAGTATTCCCAAAGAGTAAATGTTTTCACATTTAAACAAGAAAGGTAACACTGATTTCTAAGAGAGATTTTCAGCTAATTTTTTAGTAATAATCTCAAACCATAGAGAAAGAGATATGTTTTTAAACATATGAGTTGAGTATATTTTGGGAGTAGTATTGAAGACCAATATGGGGGCGACTTCATAACATCTCAAGTCTCCATAAATCATGTAGCCAACATGGGTATAAAGGATCATACTTTTTAGATGATTCCTTAATGCTTTTAGTCAAAGTTAGAGGATCAACTTAGTTGAGGCATTCTATATCTCAAAAAATTATTAGACACTTCTGGCAGTATGGGCGAGACATTATATCATCACATAACTCATACTGTTGGTTGTCTGTTAGAGAATCTCCCAAGCAAGAGTTTATTTTTTGTATCTTATACAACCGAGATACAAGTAATCAGGAACAACACCCAGGATTTCGTTGATCAGGTTGATCATTTAGAGTCATTTGGTGAGCCTACTCAATTCTTCAGGATATATGTTCATGGTTTTAAGAATTTTAGTTGTTATGATGATCGGGGACCTTGTGCCGACATCCCTCATAGTATTAGAGGCTTCATACAGGGATATTTATAGTTCATTAGTCTTTCCATATTCAGCTATTTTGTTATAAGATCTGAGTTGCCTTGTTGCCCATGAAAGTTCTTTTATCACATTTTAAGTTATTTCATGAGCTTATCTCTTTTTATTAAAGTATTTCATTGAGTAGTAAGTCAAGCCAAAATTTCGCTTGGGGCCAGCGATGATTCTCGAGTGCACTCCCACCTAGAGTGTAGGCTCGCGGCTTGATAGATACTAAGACATCATATCGCCTCTGGACTTTTTTGCATACAAAACCATAGCAAAGAACCCTCTCCACAATTTAAATGTTCCCCACACATACCAACCATGTAACAAACTTTATATCCCCTTTGGGAGAACACCTCACTAGTCCGTTCGAATCCATCCCCCTCAACCCAAACATATATAGAACCAAAGTCTTAACAACCATATAACCACTATTACATACAAGTAAATTCTTTTGGACTTTATCCAATATTTCAAGATCCACTTCAAAAACAATAACCACACATGGAACCTTAAAAGGAATGGAAATTAGGCATTCCTTGACTACCAAGTGGAAGCACTTGACACAAACTTATTCATCCTTGCCCTTGGATCAGCAAACATAGTTGGAGTGTATTTTGAAAATTGCATAAGTTTCAAATAATAGTCCTTCAAACTCATGTTTCTTTGATGGATATTGATGAATCCAAGTACCTTTGCCTCTCTCATATCAACGGGGAAAAACCTATCAAAGAAAAGCAACCTTAAATTTCTCCCTATCAATAGGACCCACATCTATTGGTCTCTCTGCCTTCCATTAGTTAAACCAAACTAGAGAAACACCCTTAAGTTGATAAAAGGTCAATTTTGTCTTTTCTAACGTACATTCTAACTATAGAAACCAACTTTAAGCTTTAAAATTTCACTAGGTCTAGCAGTGACCTACGAGACTTGTCTATGACTCATAAAAGGAATGATGGACCGTCCTATCAAACCGTAAAAAGGGTAATGAGGCTTGTTTTGGAAAAGAAAACTATTTTCGTACTACCTACGGTTGTCATCTACATCCTATAGAAGCTTCCATGGTCTATAGGTGGGACCCATAGACACAAACACCAGCCTAAAACTGAATTTTTTTCTTTTTTTTTTCAAATTTAAGGTATTACAGATAGACACAATGCAAGATGATGACAAAACCATCATTGAAAGAATGTGACCTTAAAAAAACAAACCTAGACGCATTCTTGAGATGATGAAGTCAAATCTCTTGTGAAATGGAGTATTGAGGAGAAAGCTAAAAAGTAAAGAGAAGAAAATAAATGGTAATGAAGTCTGCAATGGAAAAAGTCTTAGAGAAGTGTAAGTAACTATTATATAGTTTTCATACCCTCCCCTAGCCTACAATATAACCTATCAAGGTCATGTTTGTTTGTAGTTGAGAATAATAAATTAGTGGAGCAATAGACTAGAAGCAAGTCTATGGTTTTTGTTTTATGTAGCATGTGAATTTGTTTATAGAGTGATTATTTCTATGTCGTTACTGATATTGAAATTGAGAGAGTAAAAATGAGTGAAAATGGACAATTCATTGTGGTAAAGGCACATGTTTGATGATGGATAAGTCATGACTAAGTGATATTGTATAGAACTCTATGGTTGAGTTGCTAAGAGTTGTTTAGTCAATTATTAAGGCCATGAGTTTTTGATGTATTTGACTGGATTGAAACTCATAAGCTACATTGAAAATCCCTTTGGATATTCTGTAAGGACCAATATACCGAGAACAGAGCTTCCCTTTCTTACCAAATCTCATAACACCCTTCATGGGTGAAACTTTCCAATATACCCAACCATCTATTTTAAACTCTAAATCTCTTCTTCTAACATCAGTGTAGGATTTCTGAAGACTCTGCATTGTTTTCAACCTCTATTGAATAACTTTAACTTTCTCCATAACATGATTAACTAAAACTAGTCTTATCATCTGTATCTTCTCCCATAAAGAGCTTTATAAGGAACCATATGGATGCCAGAATGATAACTATTGCAAAAAGAAAACTCAATGAGAGGTAATTTGTCATCCAAATTGCCTTTAAAATCATTCATACAAGCCCTTATATATATTCGGAAGTGTAAATAGTGTTCTCTCTTCATGACCATCAACCTTAGGATGAAAAGCAGTACTCAAGTTAAACCTAAATCTTTTTGGAAAGACTTTTAGTATGGTGCAGTAAATTTTGCACCTCTATGAGAATTATTCAATACTAGGCTCCGTGAAGTCTAACTACATCTTGAATATATAACTTGACACAATCCTCTACTAAATGGATAGTCTTTACTCGTAAAAAGTTTTTTGATTTAGTTTTTCCATTAACAATCACCCAAATAGAATCATGCTATTTGCGAGACCGCAATAAACTAGTAATAAAATACATCTTGATTATCTCCCACATCCATTCCGAGATCTCTACATTCCGATCATACCACCGAGCCTCTACTACTCTACCTTAACTTGTTGACAATTTGGGCACCTAGAAACAAACTGTCACATCCGGGTTTACTTGCTAGATGTAACCGGCATCGTCGTACTTTTGAAGGAATAAGACTAGCCTCTTAATTTCATGTCATTATATTCATAGGTTGAAAATGCGGAAAAATTTAAAACTTTCATTATCACTACTTGGAGATTGACATAGACCTCAACATACACATAATATATATTCATATCGAGTATAAATAGACCCTTCATATAGGAAGGTTACATAGCCTTCTACTTTTATTGCACATACATATATAAGAATATAGAATTAGTCTCAATGATTGTCTCATCTCATACCATCTAAACTAATATTCAATATGGGCATAACCCTTACATCAATTCAACAAGACCATGTATAGGTCGTACAGAAGTCAATATTCAAATAACAAGGAAAGGAATCATTGAGTAAATAAGCTCATAAAAAAATCCAATGATATAGGATGCCATTGCCCTAGAGAGTTGAGGACCTACCTTATTTGGATGAAAGAAAAAATCCAAGCCTTCAAAAATGACGCCTCCTAAAACTCTTCAAGGACCGGAACCTAAAATGTTTTGCGAAAAGGAAGAAAATGGAGTTAGTACTTCACATGTACTAAGTATGAGATATTTTGCACATACACAAACATGCTAAAAGGGACTTTTTTTTTTGTTAAAACATGCCATATTACCTCTTTAGGGACTTAATGCAAAGTCAAGTAAGTCATATCAATCAACCAACATGCTTGCTATCATACAAGTAATACTTATCCCAACATACTTGAAACCATGATTTACTACAACCCTAACATCAAGGAACAATATCACAAGAATGAATAAGAGTTAAACATATCATAATAAGCAAGACAACTACTCACAAGTCCTTATCAAGTCAACAAGTGCAATCACCAAGCAAAGCCCCAAATCCTTACTCAATCAAGTATCCTCAACAAGAAAACATGACCAATGTCCAACTTTACATATCATGGAATTTAGACATGTATTTCGTCATATATTATCATTATTATCCAAGTAATATTCATAAATTAACTGATCAACGTATAGTATCAACAATGTTCCATGGTCAATATATATACATCATATATTGTCATATCATAAACATATATAAAAACCTCCTCCTAAGACTTCCCTCAAGGGTAGCTAGTTCAATGTCTAGGTAAAGTCCCATACCCCTACCTAGACTAAGCTATACCCCTTAGGTTATCCAAGTTAGAGTTCAAGCCCTTTAATTAATTTTACCTTTTGGGAACATTTTTCCCTAACCGACATAGACCACACGAGCTAGTGCAGATCCGGTGTCCAAAAAACCTACATCGAAAGAAGGTGGACTACTTGCCAAGGTAGTACCAAAATATGAAACATACCAACTATGTGGATCCACTAGCTAGTATTCCTATGGGGGCAACATAGTTCAAGAATTAGGATATTTAGTTGGGACCCTCTTAATGCGCCATGCATTATAGTCTCCAATTTCAAGAGTACTGTAGTGTTCCTACCTTCCCTATGTGGGAAGGGATATTTCTCTATCTAGTTCACTCGGTGCTAAGCTAGAGTCCCTTTTTGAAATGTATTTAAGCCTTTAATTATCAATCATAACTTAATTTAGGCCATAGGGTCTAACCCTTGTATAATCATCATCATCAATAGCTCAATAAGAATTGTATAAGTATAAGTTCTTTCATCACAATTCATATAAGTGAGGTTGACACTTTAGCATTTCATAGCATATAAAGGCACATAGATAGTTTTCACCATCCTTATAACACATACGCCTTAATCAACCTGACAACATAGTCAAGACATTTCAATTCAACATCATACCACCCTATAATCCTAGTATAAGGCATACTCCAATGTAATATCATGACTTAACAACAATTAATCACAATTGGAAGTAAATATAAAGATTCTAAGGCTTACCAAGTCTTCCTCTTAGTGTATCATCAATGTCTTACCATAAATCCATAACTCAACCCAACTTAGAGAGTAAAATCATCACACAATGATAACCAATAAGATAACAAGTCCAATTGCATCTCTATAACAACATTCATCTTTAAATCACAACTTGAGACAATGTACATAGGCTAATTTCACATTATAATTCATAACCTAAATCACATCTCAAGAAATAGCATGATAGGACTATAATTCATCTTAATATCATACTAGCACCATAGGATAGTAATCAAATCAACAACCAACTCAATTGAATGATCACTATGCAATATAGGTCAAGATCACTACCTAGGGTTAGGGATAGAGGATCATACTCTTTAATTTAGACCAAACCATAAACAATTACCATAAACAAGTTGAATTACATGTTAATCTAATGAATATAAAACTAAGAACATTAACGAATCAATCCATAACTTCAATTTTGTAATTGAGTGAAACCCATAAGAAAACTCAACTTTTGGAAATCTATCTTTAAGGAACCCTTTGAGGAAAGGATCTCAAAGGTGGATATAACCCATATCTTAATGATTTGTTGAGAATTGAAGATGAATCTACCCTTGTTTAGCCTAAAATTCACCTTGTTGAGAATTGAAGATGAATCCGCCCTTGTTCAGCCCCCAATTCACCTCACACACGAACCATCTTCTGTCCCGTCGATGCACACTGCCAGGCAGTGCTGCATCAAACTACTGGGGTCCTCCTCAAGAGCCCTTGGTTGGTGTTTGTTTATTCGTACCCGGACGTTTAAACCACGGAACAACTCAAACACCCATTAGTTACCTTTCCACCAATTTTTGTACATTTACGACTCCTAAAAGTTAGTCAAAAAGGCTAAATCCCTTTGAACGAACTTCCCGAATGTTTTGGATGTTTTGGTTCTTAAACCTTTTAAATGACCTATATTCATTAAAAATGGACTTAGAAACAGTGTTTAGACTTTATGACACCTATGTTAGGCTTTACAATGAGTCTTGGATTTTCTAGGTGTTACATTATCCCCCCCATAGGAACATTCGTCCTCGAATGACACTTAAATTCTTTTGAAGGAAGGAATAGAACCAAGACTAGCACCCCAACCAATAAACAATATCATATCAACATAAATCATATCATTTCAACAAGGCAAATATCAAAACTCATATTACCACACATGAGGCTCAAAACACTTCATCATGAGGCATTTCCTTCTCACAACACTTATGAGCTCAACATACATCACATGAGTCAAATAGCACAAAGTTCAACTTAACAACATGCTACCTATCATTTCATGAAGACTCACCATATCAAAATACACAACATAACTCAAAACAAGCAAAAAGCAAAATTTCATGTTTTTAATATCAATACTACAATAACTTCACTGTAAGTTCTTTCAAAAATGCATAATGTGCAAAACTTCACCCAAAAATCAAGAAACTTCAATTTTTATAGTCATATTTATATTATTAAAAAGAATGATTAACCTTAATTTTAAAAAAGATAAGCGTAAGGGGACTTCATGTATGCCTCGGCCTCCCATGTTGCACCCTCAACTAGATGATTTTCCATCACACCTTTACAGAAACCGCTTCTTTATTCCTCAACTTCTTGATTTGCCTATCAAGAATTTTAACCGGAACTTCCTCATAAGAGAGGTTATCCTTGATACCAAGACCCTCAATAGGAAGAATGGACTCGGGGTCACCGATACATTTTTTCAACATAGAAACATGAAAAACCAGATGAACCAAAGCCAACTCACTAGGAAGTTTCAATTCATAGGCAACCTTACTAACCCTTTACAAGATTTCATAGGAACCCAAATAACGAGGACTCAATTTCCCTTTATTTGAAAATCCAACCACCCCTTTCATTGGTGAAATTTCCAAGTACGCCTTATCACCTTCTTCAAACTCCAAATCCCTTCTCCTATGATCAACATAAGACTTTTGCCGACTATAGGCCATTTGCAACTGGTTCCTTATGATATGAACCTTTTCAAAAGTCTTATAAATCAACTTGTGACCAAAAACCGATGGCTGAGCCACTTCAACCCATCCAATAGGAGACATACACCTCCTACCATACAGGGCTTCATAGGGATCCATGGAAATGGATGAATGAAAACTATTGTTGTAGGGAAACTCCACTAAAGGGAAATGCCTATCCCAACTCCCTTTAAATTCAATAATGCACGCTTTAGGCATATCTTCAAGGGTTTGTATCGTACGCTCTGCTTGACCATTCATTTGGGATGAAAAGTAGTGGTCAACTTCACCATAGTACCTAACCCTTTTTGGAACGACCTAAAAAATCTAGATGTGAATTGTGCGCCTCGATATGAGATGATGGATAACGGAAGGCCATGGCGGCACACAATCTCATATAGGAAGATTTTTGCATAATCCTCTGCCAAATATGAAGACTTGACGGGAATAAAGCAAGCGGATTTAGTCAATCGATCCACAACAACCTAGATGGAATCATTGGACTTTTGGGTTCGAGGTAGACCTTCTACAAAGTCCATATTGATGTCTTCCCACTTCCAAGTAGGAATTTGGATCTCTTGTAGTAAGCCACCCAGATTTAGGTGTTCGGCTTTTACTTGTTTGCAGTTCAGATACTTAGCGACGAATTCCGCTCTGTCCCTTTTTAGACTTTCCCACCAATATATTTCCCTTAGGTCATGATACATTTTTCTCGACCCTGGATGAATTGAGTAGCGGAACCCATGCGTTTCTTCTAAGATCCTATACCTCAACCCATCTACATCGGGAACACATAATCTCCGTTGGTACCTTAACACACCATCACCCTAAGTATAATGATTTATTCAACATACAGAGAACCGATTCTTTCAACTCCATTAAGGCTAAATAAAGGTGTTGTTTGGACTTCACCTCAACCACTAAAGATGACTGGGAGTTATGATGAACTATGGCACCCCCATCCGGAGTACTCTCCAACCCCCCTAACCCAGACAATCTATGTACTTCCCTTGATAGGTCTTTTTGGGCGTCTTCAAGATGGAATACACTACCCATAGTCTTTGGATTAGGGCATCCGCAACTACATTCGTGCCGAGGTAATAATGGACACTCATATCATAATATTTCAACAACTCAAGCCACCTTCTTTGTCGGAGATTCAACTCTTTTTGGGTAAACACATATTGGAGACTCTTATGATAGGTAAAAACATCAAAATAAACCCCATACAAGTAATGCCTCCAAATTTTTAAAGAAAACACCACGACTGCTTATTCAAGGTAATGAGTGGGGTAATTTCTCTCATGTACCTTTTGTTGCCTAGAGGCATAAGCTGTCAACTTTCCATGTTGCATACTCACACACCTCAAACCCACTCGGTATGCGTCACAATACACCACAAAATCCTATGTACCCTCCGGTAAGGTCAACACCGGAGCGGAGTAAGCCTATCTTTCAACAATTGGAAGCTCTTCTCACATGCCTCCGACCACTCAAAGTTTTCACTCTTTGGGTCAAAGTAGTCAAAGGTGACGCAATGTATGCAAAACCATCCACGACCTCCGATAGTAACCTGCTAAACCCAAGAAACTCCTAATGTCAATCAGAGTCAATGGTCTAGGCCAGTTTTTCACCGCTTCCGTTTTCCTTGGGTCTACCTCAACTCCCTCACTAGAAATGATGTGCCCTAGAAAAGTCACTGACCTCAACCAAAACTCACACTTACTATATTTGGCATACAATTGATGGTCTTTAAGGGTTTTCAATACTACCCTCAAATAACCCATATGATCATCCCCATTATTCATAAATACCAAAGATATCATCAATGAAGATAATGACAAACGAATCAAGGTAATTTCAAAATACTCTATTCATTAGGTCCATAAATGCTGTCGGAGCATTAGTGAGACCAAAAGACATGATCAAGAACTCATAATGCTCATATCTAGTCCAAAAGGCCGTCTTTGGTATATCCTCCCCTCTCACCCTAAGTTGATGATACCCCGACCTCAAGTTTATCTTTGAAAACTAACTCGCCCCTTGGAGTTGGTCAAATAAGTCATCAATCCGAGGGAGATGGTAGTTATTCTTAACAGTGACCTTGTTGAGTTTGCGGTAATCAATACACATTCTCAAGGACCCATTTTTATTCTTCACAAACAAAACCAGAGCACCCCACAGTGCAATGCTAGGCCTTATAAAGCCATTATCTAGTAAATTCTTGAGTTGAGCCTTCAACTCTTTCAACTCGGCCGGTGCCATTCGATTAGAAGGAATTGATATGGTATTTGTATCTGGTAGCAAATCAATGCCAAAGTCAATTTCCCGTTCGTGAGGAATACCGGAAAGGTCATTAGGAAAGACCTCCAAAAACTCAATCACTACGGGTATTGACTCAAATGGGAGGAACTTCTGAGTCTAGGTCTTGGACTCTTACTATATGATAAAGACAACCTTTTGGGATCATTTTGCATGCTTTTAGACAAGAAATAATACGACCTCGAGGAATAGAATTTCCCCATTTCGACTCAACAACGGGTTCATTTGGGAAGTTAAACCTCACCACTCTTGTCCTACAAACAATGGATGCAAAATATGCATGCAACCAATCCATACCCAATATAATACAAAAATCAAGCATATCTAGTTCTACTACATCAACATGAGAAATTCTATTGGGAAACATTATAGGATAACTTCTATACACGCTTTTTGCAACAACCGACTCACCCACCAGAGTAGACATTATAAAAGGTTCATGCAAAATATCAAGTAAAATTTTAAAATTTTAGGCTACTAGAGGTGTAACAAATGATAGAGTAGCGTCGGGATCAAGTAGACATATACATCAAGAGAGAAAACTGTCTACATACCGGTCACCTTATCTGGAGAGGTCTCTTGCTCACCCCTAAAGCGGAGACCATAGAAGCGGTTCTTCATTGGAGAATCACTAGAAACACTTTCTTAAGCTTGGCCACTACCCTTGTCATGACTCTTAAATTTTGGAGAATCTCTAATCTTGTGACCACTCTTTCCACAACTAAAGCAATTATCCGTCCCCTTAACGCAATCACTATAGTGCTTTTTACCACACTTTCAACAAGTTGGCTTCTCATTTGGGGAATTAGTACCATTTCCCTTCTTGAATTTAGGGTTAGACACCCTATAACCACTAGCTCTTGGGAATTTGGAAGGGACTTGATTAGAAACCTGCTTCTTAAATTTTGGCTTGTCTTGAATCTCAAGCCTATTCTTTGAAGAACCTCCATCAAATGACCTCGCCCTCTTAGCCTCTCTACTTTTTCGCTTATCCCTTGCTTCCTAAACTCTTCTTGCATAAACCATAAGACGGTAAATGTTCATGTTGTCATGTAGCATGGCTGATTGGCACGCCTCTTGATGTCCTTTGACACTTCCGTCACAAAATGGCTCATTTGGTCTCTAGGATCAGAGATCAAAGAAGGAGCATATTTGCACAACTTATTGAATTTTAAAATGTACTCATGGAAACTCTTCCCTCCTTGGCAAAGATTGATGAACTCCGTCACTTTCTCGCCCCTCATATCTCTAAGGAAGAACCGATCTAGAAAAGCCAACTTAAATATCTCCCAAGTCACCGGACCACCCCTCAATGGCATATTATACCTCCACTGCACATACCAAGTTTGAGCCACATCCTTGAGTTGGTATGTGGCCAACTCGACCTTCTCACTTGAAGACACCCCCATAGCATGTAGTATCTTGTAGACCTCATCAATGAATTCTTGGGGGTCTTCATCAACCTTAGACCTATAGAAAGTAGGAGGGTTCATTAGACAGAAGTCCCTTAGATGGGAAGCCATAGTAGTGACTTGTTGATGAGGACGGGGAGCAATATTCCGATTGGCTTGGGCCGTCATAGCTTGGGCTTGAACCGTCGTAGCTTGTACTTGAGTAGTCATGGCTTGGGACATTTGAGAAATAATAGACCTCATCTCCGCCTCCGTCATAGGTGGAGGGTTAGCCGGGGCTTGATCAATATTAGCAATTGCCTCAAGCGGAGGAAGTTGCTCATCATGAGGAGAACCTCCCGCATATACAACTTCCTCCTGAAGTCTTCGATCTACATTTCTTTGCATTTTCATGCTTCATATAAGCACAACAATAGGATTAGATGCAAAAGCAAACCATAAGTATACCCTATTGGCACGATATTAGATTTCAAAGAAAGAGAGCGATTCCTAAGCATCATATAGGTTCCTACTCATAAGTGTGGCACGCTTCAGAATTATGAATACAAACCTACATAGACATGGTAGAGACCGAGACATAACTCAACAATATTCAACCTCATTCTCTGATACCAAGTTTGTAACATCCGGGTTTACCCCCTAGACATAACTGGCGTCATCGTCCTTTTGAAGGTCTAAGACTAACCTCTTAGTTTCATGTCATTACACTCATAGGTTGAAAAATACAAAAAAAATTAGAACTTTTATTATCACTACTTGGAGGTTTACATAGACCTCTACATACACTTAATGTATAATCATATCGAGTATACATAGATCCTTCATATAGGAAGGTTACATAGCCTTCTACTTTTATTGCACATACATATATAAGAATATATAAATAGTTTCAATGATTGTCTCATCTCATATCATCTAAACAAATATCACAATATGGGCATAACCCTTACATCAATTAAACAAAACCATGTATAGGTCATACGAAAGTACAATATTCAATTAAAAAGGAAAGGAATGATAGAGTCAATAAGCTCATAACAAAATCCTTAAGGTAGATGATGGCATTGCCCTAGAAAGTTCATGACCTACCCTATTTGGATGAAAGGAAGAATCCAAGCCTTCAACAATGTCGGCTTCCAAACTCTTCAATGATCGGAGCCTAAAATGTTTGGAATAAAGGTAAGAAAATGGGGTGAGTACTCTACATGTACTAAGTATGAGATCTTATGCACATACACAAGGAAAACATGCTAAAAAGGACTTTTTATCAAAACATGCCAAATTACCCCTTTAGGGACTTAATGCTAAGTCAAGTAAGTCATATCAATCAACCAAACATGCTTACTATCTCAACAAGTAATACTTATCCCAACATACTTGAAAACATGATTTACTACGTCCCTAATATAAAGGAATAATATTACAATAATGAATAAGAGTTAACAAAGCATAATAAGCAAGACAACTACTCACAAGTCCTTATCAAGTCAACATGTGCAATGACCAAGCAAAGCCTCATAACCTTACTCAATCAAGTATCCTCACAAGAAAACATGCCAATATCCAACTTTACATATCATGGCATTTATACTTGCATTTTACCAATATATTATCATTATAATCCAAGGCATATTCATAAATCAACTAATCAACATATAGTATCAAAAATGTGCCATGGTCAATATATATACATCATATATTATCATAACATAAACATATATAAGAAACTCCTCCTAAGACTCCCCTCTAGGCTAGCTAGTGCAATGTCTAGGTAAAGTTCCTTACCCCAACCTAGACTAAGGTAGAACCCTTAGTTATCCAAGTTAGAGTTCAAGTCCTTTAATTCGTTTTACCTTATGGGAACATCTTTCCCTAATCGACATAGACCACATGAGCTAGTGTGGTTCATAAAACCCTACACCGAAAGAAGGCGGACTACTTGCCAAGGTAGTACTAAAACATGAAACGTAGAAACTACGTGGATTCACTAGCTAGTATTCCTATGGGGGCAACATAGTTGAAGAATAGGAGATTTAGTAGGGACCCTCTTTATGCACCATGCATTATAGTCTCCAATTTCAAGAGTACTGTAATGCTCCTACCTTCCCTATGTGGGAAGGGACATTTCTCTAACTAGTTCACTCGGTGCTAAGCTAGAGTCCCTTTTTCAAATGTCTTTAAGCCTTTAATTATCAATCATAACTTTATTTAGTCCATAAGGTCTACCCTTTGTATAATCATCATCATCAATAGCTCAATAAGAATTGTATGAGTAGAAGTCATTTCATCACAATTCATATAAGTGAGGTTAACACTTTAGCATTTCATAACATATTTAGGCACATTGATAGTTTTCACCATCCTTATAACACATACGCCTTAATCAACCTCACAACATAGTCAAGAAATTTCAATTCAACATTGTACCACCCAATAATCCTAGTATAAGGCATACTCCAATGTAATATCATGACTTACAATAATTAATAACAATTGGAAGTAAAGATAGAGATTCTAAGACATACGAAGTCTTCCTCATAGTCTATCATCAAGGTCTTACCATTAACCTATAAGTCAACCCAACTTGGGGACAACAAGGCCAATTGAATCTCTATAACACAATTCATCTTTAGATCACAACTTGAGACAAGGTACATAGGCTAATTTCACATTATTATTCATAACTTAAATCACATATCAATAACTAGCATGATAGGCCTATAATTCATCTTAATTTAATCATAATAGCACCATAGGATAGTTACCGAATCAACAACCAACTCAATTGAATGATCACAATAAAATATAGGTCAAGATCACTACCTAGGGTTAGGGTTAGAGGATTATTCATACTCTTCAATTTAGACAAAACTATCAACAATTACCATAAACAAGTTTAATTATATGGTAATCTACTCAATATAACCCTAAGAATTTATTAACAACTCAATCCATAACTTCAATTTCGTAATTAAATGAAACCTATAAAAAAACTCAACCTTTTGAAATCTATTTTGAAGGAACCTTTTGAGGAAAGGATCTAAAAGGTGAATAGAACCCATACCTTAATGATTTGTTGAGAATTGAAGATGAATCCTTGTAGACACGTAATTTTGACCGAATTTAAGTATAACACCAATTTTTAGAGCATAAATAATTTTATCAATCTAAATTAAATATATTTTGACTTTTTTTTTTTTTATTATTTTCATTAAGTTTATTTAAAAGATATAAGAATAAACAACAAAAACATAATTTTTATTAGATAAGTTTATTTTGATTGTTAAAAAAAAAAGGATATATATATATATATATATATATATATTGCATATATTATTTAAATAAACTAATATTTCTTTATTATGTTTTTTTTAATTACCCATTTAGCTTTTATTTATTTATTTACTCAAAGCAATTAATAATTAATAATTATCATTTATATATATTTAATATTAAAAAAAAAAGAAAGAAAAAACCCACGATCCCATACCCCCACTTTACCCAACTTCCCCCCACGACCTGCACACACATTGCACACACCTGCACTATTATATTACAGACAACATGAATAAAAAAAGGAAAAAAAGGAAGAAGATCGGAAAGAAAAAAAAGAAAAAACGTGAAAAGAAAAAATACACACAAAGACTCTCCCACAAACAAAAAATCAGTAAATATATTCACATATTTTGCTTTGACTCGCAAAAAAAAGTTGAAGTTGAGGTTTACTTTCGCGGTTCCTTATTCGAATTGTTTTCTTTTGGTGGAATTTTCGCAAGAGGTACCATTTAATTTTTTTTTAAATAATTTAATATCATGTTATACAAGCATTGATTTCAATATATTGAAGTTGTCAAATTTCACATGTGGTTAAACAGTTATGTTTTTATATGAAGTTTGTTCAAATATTTCATATCAACTTTATGTTTAGATCCCTTATATAGTTATAGTTTGTGTGAAATTGCTATAACAAACCGTAGTTTATTTCATATTAAATAACTCATAGTTTATTTCATGCTTAAGTAAAATTATTGTCTAAGTCTATTCTTATTTTTCATGTTTAGTTTTTAATGATAATATGTGTAGTTATTATAATTCTAATGATAATATGCATAGTTATCCAAATTATTATATTCATGTCTTACTAATTTGAATGAATTCTTTGTTTGGTTGTGCTTAGAAATGTATTAAATTATATTTTATATTATATTATATGTGTTGTCTTACATTATTATTTTTAGATTCTATTAAAAATAATAATAATAAACTTGTTAGGATAAGGAGAGGATAATAAATTGAAAGAAAAAAGAAAAAAAAATAATAACAATAAAATGGAATAAGGAAAAGAGGTAGAATACGTGAATAACAGAAAAAAGAAAAGAAATAGTGATGAAAGAACATCTGAATCAGAAAAGAGTAATAGAAAAAATAAAAAAAAGTATAATTAAAAGAATGGAGAAAATGTACAGGAAAAAATAAATTTAATAAAAATACTGCAAAAAATGAAAAGAAACAAAAGTATAATGTTAAAAAAAAAATATATATTTTAGTATGATCAATTAAAAAACACAACTATTTTTTTGAAAAAAAGGTAAGAAAAGAAAAAGAAGAAAAATCAATGTAAAAACCAAAAATATAAAATAAGGAAAGTTAAACAAAAAAAACGTGAAAATTAGTACAAAAGAAATAAGAAGAGAGAAACAAAAATACAATAAAAAAACAAATAAAAAAAATAAAAGAGAGAAATTAAGAAGTAGGCAAATGTTGAAAGCATGAAAAATAAATAAATAATTAATGAAAATGTGTAAAACTTCACATGTTTATAAAATAGTACAGTTTTAAATATGTTAATATAAATCAAAGAATGAGGGTAAATACATTTGTCTTAATAATATAATATTCAAAAATTAGTTTAAGTCATAAAAGTCCATAAAGTGACCGTGCTAGAACCACGGGACTCGAGGGATGCCTAATACCATCCCCTCGGTCAATAGAATTCCTTACCCGAACTGGTTCGCAGACCAAACAAAGAGTCATTTACTTTTGATTAGGGATTAAACAAATGGTGACTTGGAACACCGTAACTCAATTCCAAGTGGCGACTCTGAAAAAATTAAAATAATCCCTTAATTAATAACGTCACTTAAATTGGAAAAACCCTTATGCCGCTGCGCGAAAAAGGGGTGTGACAATCCTCCCTTGTTCAGCCCCCAATTCACCTCCCAAGCTAAGCTTTTATGGAGTCTTCCAATTAGAGAGAGAGAGACGGAAGAAAGTTCATTTTGAGAGTTGTCTATAGGTTAATGATGGTTGAGGGTAATTATAGTCGGACTTAATCAAAAAGTTAATTAGTCTCCCTTTAATCCCCAATTAACCCCTAAATCACTTAATTAATTAAATTAAATCATAAAAATTTAACATTGAAACTGGAACCTCACAGACGAGACCCCAATCGACGGTCCGTCTGTGAGTCGACGAACAAACCCCCTTCCTTATTCACTCCTTCTTCTCGGTCAGAGACTTTGCAAGTGAGGGCTTCCTCCAATTTGTCTAAGTGTGGGACGACGGTGGCATCGACGCTCGTCGATCCACACACGGACTGTAGCCTGCACCTCTGTACTTTGTCGATTAGTCTAGAGACTGTGCAGGTGAAGAGAACTTCTCCACCAGCCTAAGTGTGGGACGACGGTGGCATCGACGCCTCGTCGATCCATACACGAGCTGTATTCTATCCCATTGATGCACACTACCAAGCAGCGCTGCATCAAACTAAATGGGTCCTCCTCAAGGGCCCTTGGTTGGTCCTTAGGGAGTCGTACCCAGACGTTTCAACCATGGAACAACTCAAACACCCATTAGTTACCTTTCCACCAATTTTTGTACATTTTCGACTCCTAAAAGTTAGTCAAAAAGGCTAAATTCCTTTGAACCAACTTCCCAGACGTTTTGAAGGTTTTGGTTTTTAAACCTCCTAAATGAACTATATGAATTAGAAATGGACTTAGAAACAATGTTTTGACTTTATGACACCTATATTAGGCTTTACAATGAGTCTTGGATTTTCAAGGTGTTACACAAACTTTGCAATACCTTTCTACATACTACTCCACCAATAAACCTTCTCAAATCACGATACATATTTGCATAACCCAGATCATTAGAATATTTTGAGCTATGCGCTTCTTTCATGCCCTCTCTTAGAGTTCATCCCCGATTGACACACACAATCTACCTTGAGACCTCAATACACCATCTCCCCTTGTTCAAAAGCCATTACCTTTTTTTTATGAACATTTATCTTAAATTCAACAAAAGTAGGATCTTCATCTTGTTTCTCTTTCAATTTAGACAGTAATGATGATTCAACCCAATTCGTCACCACTACTCCTCCTTTATTAGTATCTATTAGTCGAACTTTTAATCATGCAAGTATTTGCACAACTTTCGCTAACTATCTTATTTCTTCCTCACCATCGGCATCATAGGCAACCTACTCAAAGCATCAACAACAACATTAGCCTTACCTTGGTGATGGAGAATACTCATATCATAATCCTTGAGTAACTCCAACAACCTCCCCTGTCTGAGATTAAGCTATTTCTGACTAAACACATAATATAGGATCTTGTGAGCGGTGACCCCATCCACATGAACACCATAACGATAGTGACGCCATATTTCAAAGCAAATACAATAACGGTCAACTCTACATCATTTGTTGGGTAATTCTTCTTGTGAAATTTCAAATGTATATAGGCATAAACTATAACTTTACCATTCTGCATTAACACACAACTCAATCTAACTCTATACGCATCAAAATTCAAATCAAAACCTTGTGTACCCTCTAGTAAGGTCAATACTAGGGCAGTAGTCAACCGCTTTTTCAATTCGTGAAAATTTTTCCTACAACACTCAAACTATTTAAACTTAACTATTTTCTTAGTCAAGTTTTTCAAAGGGTATGAAATGGATTAGAAACCTTCAAAAAACCTTCTATAATATCCAGCCAACCCCGAGAAACTACTAATATCATTTGCAGATGTGTGGGTCTAGGTGAATAACGCTGCCTCTATTTTCTGAGTTTTAACCCGAATTCTATCAGCGGACACAATGTGACCTAAGATTGCCACAAACTCAATACATAACTCAATCTCAAAGAACTTAATATACAACTCTTTGTCCTTTAGAGTTTGGAGAACTATTTGAGATGGCTAGTAGGATGTCACGACCCAAAACGGGGCCGCGACTGGCACCCACAATTTCCCTCCTATGTGAGCGAACCAACCAATCTAACCCTTATCATTTTAACATATATCAACAGAAAATAATGCGGAAGACTTAAACTCATTAAATAAAACAAATCAACATCTATTAATTCCCCAAAATCTGGAAGTCATCATCACAAGAACATCTATCTCAAATT